>NC_084953.1:25096381-25410720 GCF_949316205.1 Platichthys flesus
TGCAGATTCAGTCTGCAGGTTTTCTGTGGTTTTCATAGGCCCCCGTCTCAAACTGCTGGGCTGCTGTCTCTTCTGACTGATGCTAATGTGTTCATGATGGTGATGGAAATCCTTAGGACAATAAATGACTGAAGAAGAGCATTGGAAGGTTTTCTGTGTAAGGAATTAGTCTTGAAGGAAATACTTTATGTAGGTGGCACTTTACACATCACAAAAGCAATTTATCATGCAACCACCATATGAAGATAAACATTCAGTATTCGCTATCATATAACAGTGAATCTCACTGGGAGAATGCATAACTGCTCTTGATCAACGGCCTCTTTTCTGCGGGGCATCTGTTCCAAATTCCATTCACTAACCACATATAAGAGAAGAATAATACAACTCACATGTCTGTCCAACACAAAAACAATTTGTTGTGTCACTAGGGCAGAAACCCTATAATATTCCTACAAATTGGGGTAACTTTGGAGTTGCACCCACGGTGTGGATGTGTCACTCAGCAAGGGAGGGATGTGAGCATATACAGTATAGCAGAGCAAGAAGATCAGGTGAGTTTGCAAGGATTTCACCTGCTATCTGTGTAGCTTAATGGATTTTTAATGGTTGACTTTCTAATTTACACATATCTGTCTACAGTTTGATCCAGCCTGTCAGACAATTCATAAATAAATTAAAACTTTCCACGACAACATTACATCTTTCTGTCATAAAACAGACAAAAAAATAAACATAGTAGACTACTCTGTCCTTCAGGGTGGTCCCTTTCCACTGTATGCCTGTCAGGTCATGTTTCATGCATTACACATGAAGCTGTCATTGCTGATAAGTCTCATGGCAACTGACAAGAAAAGCAGATAAATAATAATTTTGTGTTAAAAGTAAAAAACAACCCAGTACGTCTAGTTTATTGGGTGAATCTCAGCAACATGTATCTAAACTGGACGATTTACTTTTGGATCAAGTAAAAGATTTGTATTCGTATAGCCCAGAGATGGGCAAAGTACGGCCCACTGAACTCGTCCAAATATAATACAAATTAAAAATTTGGGTAACTAACAATTTAGTAGCACTTAAATGGCACTCACTTATAGCACTTTGTAGTTTTGCTTTATTTTTGAAGAAATTGTCCTTTCTTGCTTCTCGTTGTTCTGGGTTTGTACCCTCAGGGTTGAATGCACTTATTGTAAGTCGCCTTCGATAAAACATCAGCTAAATAAAATTTGACCGGGAGTGTGGTGTATAGGGTTCGAAAGGGCACATGATATCCCTCCACTTTTACGCTTTGCCCTGTGAGCCCTTCTGTAAAATGAACGGATCAAGGAAATAAAAAATGGACAATGAGTGCCGAGTGTTTAACACAGAGTGGACAACTAAATACTTTTTCACTGAAGTCCAATCGAAAGCTGCCTGATATGCCGAGAAACTGTCGGCGTTTTCAAGGAGAACAACATCAGCCATCACTTTGCTACGAAGCATGCTAACAACGCTAGCAAGCAGTCAACGCAAGAACGGGCGGCTACTGCTCAGATGTCAGCTAAAAAAAATTCACCAACAAACTGCGATTCTAGTGTCAACTACCATGTCAAGTTTTTTGGTGGCATTCAAAATAGCAAAGGCTAGCTAGCAAGCCTTTCTCTGAAGGCAAGTTTTTGTTAAATTGCCTTGCCAATAAATGCTTTGCTTCTTGTTAAATGCCAAATCCTTTCATGTAATGATTTTTCCATGTCATTTATATTAGTTCACAAAAACACTCCATCCATCTGGTCCTGGCCCGGCCCCTCTGTTCTGGCCCCATTTTAGAACCCATTGTGGCCCACGAGTCAAAAGTTTGCCCACCCCTTGTATAGCCCATATTCCCACACATTTTAACTCAAAGGTGTGACATGCGCTGCACTTAACCCTCAGCAAGAGTAAAAACTACCCCAAAAAGCTATTAACAGGGGACCAAAAAATAAAGAGATACCTCAGAGAGATCCTTCTCCAAGGACGGAGAGAAGTGCAATAGATGCTGCATGTAGCAGAGCACGTCAACAAGATTTACAATTTATGAGAAAAGACAGGGACTAACATAAATGGAGAGGTATATCTATGTTTAAAGTATTTGTACATAAGTAAATGTCCGGCAGAGATACATGTAGCTGTAATGACAGTTGTAATGACTTAGGTTTTGTCAGTAATAGTAGAGTATGTGAGGTTATTTTGTTAATTTATGCAATCTAGTTGTAATCATAATCCACATCAGCTGCTACAATCCAGAATCACAATCACAATCCACCATCTCTATCTACCATCTACACAGGCCGATAAAGATGCCACTAATTCAGAGCAGACATTTTTCGTTTTTTGTAAGCCGCTGGCATCATTAGTCATGGCTAAATTCCCTTATAAGCTTTGTCAGTGAGCCCTGCTACTGCTTCCTCCAAATGGAAATCATTTGTCAGAAATACACCCACTTTGACACACAAAAAGAGTTTCCATGTTAACAAACAAAAACGTCACAACATCTCTACAGCAACTAATCTGAATATTTATAAATTTTGTGTTTTAAATTTTAAGATCTTGTATTTTGAATTTGTTTCAATGACGAACAAGTTTGACAAAAAAATAATTACATTATAGTAATAAATAATAGTGAGCAGCAAAGAAATTACATTATTGTGAAAGGAGCTTTTGAAATCATGAGCTGTATTTTTGGGGTTCTCAGTGTTCGAACAATTTTCTCTGCTGATATTGCCGAATTGGATAACTCGTTTTATAATGTATAGTTGAGTTATATGATAATCTAATTCTAATGGCAATTGACTACAACACTGAAATAATAACATGGAAAATATAGAATGATTTTTACTTGATAGCAAGGGGGGGAGGAGAGGGTGAGGTAAGAAAGGGTGAAGGGGAAAGGTTGAGACTTTTCAAGACATACTACTATGTCCTCCTCCCTCTCTTCTTTGTTCTCCTCCTTCACTGTCTCCAGGTAGTTGGTGTACACTTTGCAGTGAGTGCGCCGTTTCCTGGTCTCTTTTTTCATGAGACCATCCTTTTCTCTCAGCTGCTCCAGCAGCGTCTCCATCTGTTCCTTCAGAGACAAGTTTACATCTTTTAACAGCCCTAATCTCACTCATGGCTTGGAGAAGTTCAGCTTTGACAGTCGTCACAAGGTCTTGTTGCTGCATGCTTCACACCTGAGACAAGATCTACTTATTGATGAAGCTCTGCAGAAACTCAGAGCTTCATAAAATTGATGCACAGTTTTCTCTCATCTGCGTTTGTTGTCTTCTTGTCAGTTGGTGTTTGTTGAGGATTCGTTCTCTCAAGAAGTTTCTAATCTCGTCTTGATCTTGGAGGCAAATTAAGTTTGGCTGCAGGTGACAAAATGAAATAGTATCTAAGATATAGGTGAAATTGATCCATTGACAGACATTCAATATAAAATAATTGAGAGAGAGAGAGAGAGAGACAGAGACAGAGACAGAGAGAGAGAGAAATATAAATAACAGGCAAATCATCCCTCATCAGTCACCATAGCAACCACATGCTTCAATTTGAATTTGATTTGCCTAATATGCCAAGAATACCACAGGAATCAAAGATAAGCAGCAGAAAACACAAGACAGGCCATCAACAATATTCCAATATTTGTCATGAATGCAACCACCCTCGGGAAAATGAGTTGGTGTCACTTGAACAAAACAAAAACCAGCATAGAAACCAGCACATTATCAACATTTAACAGCAGCAACTTCATATTTTGCAGTAGCAGTAGATGAGGAAGCAGATGGTGATTTGGAGGAGGATGTGTCAGAGCAGGAAGACAACATGGAGGAACACTGTTGTATTGTATGATATAAGAACTATGAGCAAGATAAATATATAAAAATATATCAATATGAATATACAATAGGCGGGATAATAAAGCAGTAAAAAAAGTAACAGTGTAGTGCAAATGTGTAATTGTTCAAATGTTCAATGGTTGGAGGAGGGTGTGTGGCAGTCCAAGCCAGGTTTGAGGGAGGAAGTTTAGTCACTGAAGAAGGTGTGTGCTAGGATGGGATGTGTGTGTCTGCTATCACAGTTCAGCAAGGTGACAGCCGCAGGGATGAAGCTGTTCCTGAACCTGCTGGTCTGGAAAAGGAGGACACTGTAGCGCTTACCAGAAGGGAGGTGGGCAAACAGTCTGTGGCTGGGGTGTGAGCTGTCCTTGACAATGCTGCGCCCTCTCCACAGACATCCCTTGCTCTGGACAGCTGCAATGGTTGGGAGTGAGGAGCCGGCGATTCGTTGGGCAGTTTTCACCACCCTCTGCAGTGATTTCCGGTCCGCAAACGAGCAGGTGCCACACCACACTGAGATGCAGTTGGTGAGGATGCTCTTGATGGTGCAGCGGTAGAAATTCACCAGAATCTGAGGAAACAGATGGGCCTTCTTTAGTCTCCTCAGGAAGAATTGTCGCTGGTGAGATTTCTTGAGGGTCCAAGAGAGGTCCTCAGAGATGTGGACACCCAGGAACTTGAAGCTGGTGACATGCTCAACCTCCGTCCCGTTGACACGGATAGGGGGATGTGTGCCACCTTTCTTCCTGAAGTCTACAATTAGCTCTTTGGTCTTCTTTGTGTTGAGAGCCAGGTTGTTGTCAGTGCACCACTCCGCCAGATGCTGGACCTCTTCTCTGTAGGCCGACTCATCGTTGTTGCTGATGAGGCTAATCACCGTTGTATCGTCTGCAAACTTGACAATGGTATTAGAACCATGTACAGGTGTGCAGTCATAGGTGAAGAGGGAGGAGAGGAGAGGACTCAGCACACAGCCCTGTGGCACGCCCGTGCTCAGGATGAGGGTTGAGGAGGTATGGTTCTCTAACCTAACAGACTGGGGTCTGTTGGATAGGAAGTCCAGTATCCAGTTGCAGAGGGAAGTGTTGATGCCTAGGTCACCGAGTTTCGTGATCAGTTTGGAGGGGATGATGGTGTTGAAAGCTGAACTGAAGTCTATGAACAGCATTCTTACATAGGAGTTGTTATTGTCCAGGTGAGAAAGTGCGGCGTGAAATGCCATGGAGGTGGCATCGCTGCAGTGGAGTGTTTAGGCACCGGTAGGATGGAGGTGGTTTTAAAGCATGTGGGGACAGCTGCCTGGGCCAGTGACAGGTTGAATATGTCAGTCAAGACCTCAGCTAGCTGCCCAGCACAGGCCCTGAGCACGCATCCGGGGATGCCATCAGGGCCAGCAGCCTTACGTGCGTTGATCCTGCTCAGTGCAGCACACACGTCGATGGAGGAGAGGGTGAGGGGATGGTGGTCTGTAGTGAGCACATCCTTGATAGCCGCCTCCTGGTTGTCCGTGTCAAAGCGAGCATAAAAACTGTTGATTAAGATTAAGATTAAGCTTAAGATGTCTTTATTTGTCCCAAACACATGCACAGACATGCACAGGCACACCCATGCAGGTAGGGAAATTTAACCTCTACTTTTGACCCATCAGGTGCAGGACACACAGAGCAGTGAGCCATCATGTACGGCGCCCGGGGAGCATATGTTGGGGGAGTAAGGTGCCTTGCTCAGGGGCACTGGACAGGGTAGGTAGAGTCCTCTTGATCTTTGGACAGATCAATCCAATTTTTTTTTTGTTATGAGCCTGTCAGGGAAGGAGGCATCTCTGTTTTAGGGGTGGTGTTGGTGGGTTTATAGTCAGTTAAAGCCTGAATGCCTTGCCACATACGTCTGGGGTCGGAGTTGTTCTTGAAGTGCTCCTCAATCCTTGGCGTGTGGCAGTGCTTGGCCTTCTTGATGCCCCTCTTAAGGTCAGCCCTGGATGAACTGTAGGCCTGAGCATCAGCTGATCTGAAAGCGGTGTCTCGTGCCTTCAGTGGTAGGCGGACCTCTTTGTTCATCCATGGCCTCTGGTTAGGTTATGTAGTGATACGTTTGAGGGTGGTGATACTGTTGATGTTGGTGTTGATGAAGTCCAGAACGGAAGATGCATAGGAGTCGATGTCCGTGTGGGAGTCCAGTCTGTGTGTGGACTCCAGTCTGTGTGTCCGAACCGGAGCTGGAGTGCAATGTCTGCTCCCTCTGGCCACAATTTAACTGTCCTCACTGTGGGTATACATGGTTATATAATAAATCTCAACCATTCCAGAATATTCTCGCCATTATCACTTTCAATATAATATATATTCAAATCATAATGTTTGTTATGTTGTCATGTCTTAGGTAAAACAGGACATTATATTGTGATAGTAGATGTTTTTCTCCCAAAAAACAGTTTGGTATAAAACCTAAAACATACACTCTCCCTGCTCTCTGAAATATTAATTAAGGATTAATAACCCATGTATTAAGGTCAGATTTATACATTCTTAATAGATCTGTATATTTAAAAATTTGGTATAGAGTCTTCTATTCTTCAATTTCACCACAGGCCGTACTGTGCAGGCATGAACTATGAACAGTATGTAAGTCATCGGAGTCCCCTGGCCTACAGTTTTCAAACTAACTTGTGAATTCAAGATTCATGTGGAATGCTGCCTCTGTCAGGCTTTCTGGAATGACATTTGTACTGAGATCCCTGTAATGATTTCACTTGAAGTAAAAGAGGCCATAGTGACATCATAACAATGGCAATACAACAGGTTTCTCCACCGCCCTAGCTATTTGGACCATGAAATCCATTCTTTCAGGACAAGACTATAACATAACATGGAGGTTTATAACAATAATAACTGACTAATATTGACTAAAAAAACCCCTTCAGGAGAAAGTAAAACCAAGTACTACCTGGTGGAAGAAACAATGTCCATGATTGAGGAAAAGGATCCACTCACTTTTACTAGAGAAAGTGAAACTCCACTTACATCTATTCATAGAGGGTTGGAAAAATGGAAGGATAAGAAGTGTGAGGATTTGTGTAGTTGTTTGTTGTTGTTTTCGTCTCTCCTCCTCCCCTTCTCTGTTTCCCTTTGCAGGTGCTGTGAGCGCTAGGGGGCGTGGCTGGTTCCCTGCAGCGGACGAGGCGCACCTGCACTCAATCCTAATCATCCCCACTATAAAGATCTGGTCCGCTCAACAAGCCGGCGCCAGATTATTCCATAGATCTGGATAGTTGTCTCGCTGATGCTCTCGACCTTCACGTCTTGTGTTATATCGTGGACTAATTCCTGTTTCTTGCTTGCTCCACGCAGAACCTCCGTGTGCCTCTTCGCACGGCTGTCATCCTCACCTCTCCGTGGATCCTCCAGCCCGCCTGCACCCTGCCGCTCCAGCCTGCACCTGCCTACACAGTCAATAAACTGTTACCTTTTTCACTACCTGCTCCTCCGTGTCTGTGTAACAGAATAATCTGGCCAAGAAAATGGACCCCGCAGACGCGGAGAAATTCCGACAGGCTCTCACGTCCCAAGGAACCCGTGTGGGAATCCACGAGAAGGCTTTGCACGAGGTGATAGAAACTCTCCAAACCCTCACCTCCAACGTGGCGCAGATCGGGGGCCGCATGGAACAGCTGACGACTCACCACGCTGAAGGTCCAAGCTCCCGCTCCGGCTCCGGACCCCGCTCCAACACTTCCACCTGCTGCGTCCTCGGTCGCTCTTCCCACACAGCCGCGGGAGCCATTCATCCCCACGCCCGCCAGGTTTTCGGGACAGTTAGGTTCAGGCAGGGAATTTATTTATCAGTGCAATCTTGTTTTTGATCAGCAGCCGTTCACCTAATCCACGGACAAGTTGCAGATTGCTTTTGTAATGAGTCTCCTGTCAGAGAAAGCCGCGGCTTGGGCTGTTGCCATCGCTCACAGTAATTCTCCAGCTTGTCTTTCTTTTTCCTCCTTCACTGAGGAATTCCTTAAGATTTTTGACCACCCGCTGCGCAGCAGGGAGGCCAGTAGCAGGCTCCTGTCTCTTCGCCAGGGGAATAACTCCGTGGCGGCGCACTCAGTAGACTTCCATATTCTCGCTATAGAGAGCGGGTGGGACGAGAAGGCACTACAGGGGGTTTTTCTCAGGGGGCTCAGAGATGAAGTGAGGGATGAACTGGCCACTCGTGATGAGACCACCTTGCTGGACGATCTTATTTCCTCCCGTGACTCGGACAATGAACCCCCTTTATCGGGGGTTTGCGCCCTCTCCGCTGCCTCAGGCAGGCTCCAGCAGGATTCCCCCGCGGATCGATCCTTCCCCCCAAAGCACGGAGGAGCCCATGCAGCTGGGGAGGACAAGACTCACACCGAGAGAACGTCAACGTCGTCGTCTCAGCCGACTCTGTGTCTACTGCGGGCAGGACGGACACCTGCTGGAACACTGCCCGTCCCTACCAAAAGGGGGGGCTTAACCAACCACGGGAGGAGCATTGGTGAGCCATTCAGCTGTTGTTTCGTCTCCTCCCCGCCTGATCCTTAAAGGTACCATTTCATGGGCTCAGACCTCCCTGCCTATTTCTATTTTAGTTGACTCTGGGGCAGATGATAGTTTCATTGACTCTGATTTCGCTGCCCAGTCAGGAATCCCCTCTCCACTCCTTCCTCACCCGAGGAGGGTGTTTGCACTGGATGGTAGGCTGCTTGCCCATGTCACTCATCACACTATTCCCGTCTCTTTGCAACTTTCCGGTAACCATCATGAGGCTATTTCGTTTTTTTTATCCCTTCTCCAAGTTCCCCAGTTGTGTTGGGTCTCCCGTGGTTAAAACTGCATAATCCCCACACAGACTGGATTACCGTCTCAATCACAAATTGGAGTTTATTTTGTCATTCACACTGCTTACGTTCTGCCATTCCTTCCACATTAGCCACTACACCATCTCCACCTAAACCAGTTGAGCTCAATCCTGTTCCTTCTGTTTATCACCACCTGTTCTGTAAAGATCGAGCTCTATCTCTTCCGCCCCACAGACCGTATGACTGCGGCATTGACTTGATCCCTGGCGCCCCCTACCCATCCAGTAAACTGTACAACTTGTCCAAACCGGAAAGAGATGCCATGGAAAAATATATTACGGATTATTTGGCCACCGGACTCATTCGCCCCTCTTCTTCACCTTTGGGGGCAGGATTTTGTTTTGTTGAGAAGAAGGACAAGTCACTTCGCCCCTGCATCGATTTTAGGGGCCTTCATGACATCACTGTAAAAAACAAATACCCCCTTCCACTCATTGACTCTGCTTTTGGTCCCCTTCACAAAGCAACTATCTTTACCAAATTGGACCTCCGCAACGCATATCATTTGGTGAGGATGAGGGAGGGGGACGAGTGGAAGACAGGGTTTAACACTCCCCTGGGTCACTTCGAATACATGGTTATGCCTTTTGGCCTCACAAATGCCCCAGCTGTGTTCCAAACACTTGTAAATGATGTGTTAAGGGATATGTTAAATTGCTTTGTATTTGTTTATCTGGATGACATTTAGATTTTTTCCCATGAACTCCAGGAGCATGAACAACATGTAAACATTGTGTTAAAGAGGCTCCTGGAGAATAGACTCTATGTTAAGGCGGAAAAGTGTGATTTTCATGTTCCCTCGGTTAGTTTTCTGGGGTTTATTGTGGAGAAGGGGCAGATCAAAGCCGACCCTGCCAAGGTTAAGGCAGTGGCCGATGGCCCACTCCGACATCAAGAAAGCAACTTCAGCGATTTCTCGGGTTTGCCAATTTTACCGCAGGTTTATCCGGGACTATAGCCGAGTTGCCACAGCTTACCCAGCTGACTTCGGTTAAGATGCCGTTCATATGGTCACCGGCAGCTGAGGGGGCATTTGCTCGTCTAAAGTTTTTGTTCTCCTCTGCACCTGTGTTAATTCATCCTGACCCTGCTGTTCAGTTTGTTGTGGAGGTGGATGCCTCTGACTCCGGGGTGGGGGCTGTGCTCTCCCAATGCACCGTCTCTGACCAGAAGATACACCCTTGTGCCTTCTTCTCCCGCCAGCTCTCCCCTGCGGAGAAGAATTATGACGTGGGTAATCGGGAGCTGCTGGCGGTCGTGCTGGCGCTACAGGAATGGAGACACTGGCTTGAGGGTTCCACTCACCCATTCATAGTTTGGTCTGATCACAAAAATTTGTCTTATCTCCGTTCTGCCCGCAGGCTCAACACGCGCCAGGCTCGATGGGCGTTGTTCCTGGGGCGATTCAACTTTACACTCACTTACCGACCAGGGTCGAAGAACATTAAGCCGGATGCGCTGTCACGTCAGTTTGCATCTCCTATGGAGGACACATCAGGGAGCACCATTTTGCCATCCGCCTGTGTGGTGGGAGCAGCAGGATGAGAGATCGAAAGTGTGGTCCAGGGGGCCCTGAGGGATCAGCCAGTTCCACCAGGGTGTCCACAAAACCGTCTGTTTGTTCCCCAGGCGGTCAGGTCCCCAGTCCTTCAGTGGGGGCACTCTTCCCGGATCGCCTGCCATCCTGGTTGTCGTCGGACCCTGGGCCTCCTCCAACAGCGTTTTTGGTGGCCGTCCATGGCTGCCGATACAAGGGATTTCGTCGCAGCCTGTTCTGTCTGCACCAGAAGCAAGGCTTCGCACCAGGCTCCTGCGGGGTTGCTGCGCCCCCTACCCATCCCGCACCGCCCGTGGTCGCACATTGTTGTGGACTTTATCACTGGCCTTCCTCCCTCCGAAGGCAAGACAGTGGTTCTTACCATCGTGGACCAGTATTTAGAAGGCGGCTCATTTCATTTCCCTGGTGAAGTTGCCGTCCGCCCTCGAGACCGCCAACCTTCTTGTGATTCACGTTTTTCGCCTCCATGGAATCCCAGTTGACATTGTCTCTGACAGGGGACCGCAGTTCGCTGCCAGAACTTGGAAGGCGTTCTGCCAGGCTTTGGGGGCGTCGGCCAGCCTTTCCTCTGGGTACCACCCGCAGACAAATGGCCAGACAGAACGGGCTAACCAGGATCTGGGGGCAGCCCTACGCTGTGTGACGGCGAAACACCTGGCTTCCTGGTCCACAGACCTCCCTTGGATCGAATATGCACACAACTCCCTGATCTGCTCCGCCACAGGTATGTTTCCATTTATGGCTATTAATGGTTATCAGCCTCCGCTCTTTCCCTCCCAGGAGACTGACGTGGCAGTGCCTTCTGTCAAGGAACATCTTCGACGCGCTCGTCGGGTTTGGCGCGAGGCCCGGGCAGCCCTCATCCGGACCTCAGCCCGCAACCAACGTATCGCCGACCATCATCGTACACCTGCCCCGGATTACCGGCCAGGGCAAAGGGTTTGGTTGTCTTCTCGTGATCTGCCTCTCAGATAGAGTCCCGTAAATTGACCCCCAGATTCATTGGACCGTTTGAGATAGATCAGATCATTAATCCTTGTGCAGTAAAACTTAAGCTTCCCCCGTCCCTGAAGATTCACCCTACGTTTCACGTTTCCCTCCTCAAGCCAGTGTCTTCAAGTCCTCTGTGCCCTCCAGCCGAGCCCCCTCCTCTCACCCTGAACATTGACGACCACCCGGCTTACACGGTGAATACGATTTTGGACGTACGTCGGCGAGGCCGAGGGTTCCAATATCTCGTGGATTGGGAGGGATATGGGCCGGAGGAAAGACAATGGATTTCCCGGTCATTGATCCTTGATCCCTCCATCCTCCAAGACTTTTACGCCCGTTTCCCGGATAGACCAAAAAGAACACATGCATGTAAGTGTCTTCTTAATTTGTTGGGTCTCATAGAGTTTTCAGACATAAAATACACACTGGTCTCTACTCATGTCCTACCACATTGACTGTGAACCCAAGAGCAAGATAGGCTTCATCTTACTTTCTTTTCAACTTGGATTTTGAACACTCTATATTGTTTGTTCCTGACCGGCTGCTTCATGTGAACGAGCTCTGATCTTATGTGTGTGTCTCAGCGAGTGGGTGGGGGCAGGGCGGAACCTCGGGCCTGAGTGTGCGCAGTCCATTCGCGAAAAAAATATGCGCGACATGCACAACACTGTACAGGGAGCCACTGCAGAGGGTCTGAAGCTACGGGTTACCGAAACCTGGCTACAGCGAAAGAGTGATTTGTTTACTGCTCCGCCGTTAAAGAGATGCGGACGTCAAAACATTAGTTTGGCTATAATATTAATTCCGGACAAGGGCAGACCGCACATAATTTATAACTATATATTATTGGCACTATCACCAATCGCTGACCCTTAGAACTGTACGTGCCTATAACTCTCTTACTGTATATATTGTTGTTCTATATTGTTGTTTTATAATGTTGTTTTATGTACAATGCACCAACCACACCAAGGTAATTTCCTGTATGTGCAAATATATATGGCAAATAAAATAATTTTGATTCTGATTCTAACACATCACAAGCCATTTTAATTATCTGGACTTCATTAAAAGAATCACACAAATGCTTCACACACGTTCACACACACAGCACTTCAGGGGAGATTTGGGTTTCAGTATCTACACCAAGGACAAATTGGACTGCAATCTGGAGGAGTCGGGGGTCAAATCTGTGACCTTCTAGTTAGAGGATGACACTCTTCCTCCTTAGCCACAGCCAAAGTTCAAGTTAAGTGAAGTTAATCAAACTTTGGCGGATGTCGCTCTTTTGCTCAACGTGCACCAAAATGTATGTGGACCCCACTCCGCCTCAAAAGACCAAAGAAACCAATTTTACTGATATCCATGCCCACTGTATAAATGTAAATGTCAAGTAACAACATAACAAAAAAAGACATTGCACATCCATTTTGTGGAACAGGTGCGTAGGAGAGGGACAAGTAGATAAAAAGTTGTGAAAGGCTCCCACACACTTTTAATTAACTATATAACACAAAAATGTGCTAAGCCAAACAGATCTGATGCAACCAACTGAGCAAAGCAAGCTTCATGCTGTGTAATCATTTATTTAAATTGTCAATATATTGTAATTGATGAACAAATCAGAGACATTTTCAAGGTTTCATTAAACAATTCTTAATAAGCATATTTGTGCGTGTGTGTGTGCATGTTTTACGGTTACTGGACAACATTAACTTGACTCAAGAAAATTGAAATATGGGAGAAATTACATTTGTTCCTCAGAAAACTGTCTCCATCAAATTTTGGGTCCAAGAGGATGAAACATGCAGAGACTTTACACACACATTTTGTGGGACTGTGAATTAATGACTGCATTTATTTGTTTCTCCCCTGGGAAATGTCAAAGATATTAATTTTATTTCCTGGTGTCCGTGGTACAAAATCATTTCTGCTTTTATATATGCTTTAATTATCCCAAGATGTACGAGTTCCTATATTTTGTTAAAAATATGTGGACTGTAGAATAAAATAGAAAATCATGCATCTCTCAGTAAACTATCACTTATTTTACTCCAGAATCTTAAGTTTCTGTTTATTGACTGCCACAACAAATACAAAAAACTAACTTATCGAATTGTCATGTTACAGCGGCAATAAGTATCGTTATAAACACTCCAGAAAGTCATAAATAAGCAACGATAAAATATAAACACAAGAAAATATGAAAATTAAGTAATTTAATTAATATGTAAACAGATTATATACAGTGATATAGGACTACCAATGTATACAATTCTAATTGCAAAAACAGAAAACCATAAGTTCAAAAGATTAGCACACTTTCTTATGTACAGTTTTTTAAAGCAGCATGAACAAAGGAGCTGCAATACGTCTCTTTCAGGCACTTTGTGTGGATCAGTCTGTCTCTGAAGGAGCTGCCCAGTGCTGTGATGGTGTCCGGCTGGGGTTGGGAATGATTCTCCATCAGAGATGACAGCTTAGCTATCTTACACTGTCCCACCACGTCCACTGGTTCACGGATGGAGATGACCTCTCGAATGAGTCTGTCCAGTTTCTTGCAGTCGGCAGTCAAGATGCTGCAGCCCCAGCAGACCACTCGGTATCCGTGAAGTCCCTGTAACCTTGTCCCTGACGATGTTTTGAGAGCTTTTCTTTCTCTCCCCCTTGCTCTCTCTTTTCTCCTAAACCTGCTTTTACACAAGTCCCGATTCACATATTTCATGTTACATGGATAAATCTAGACTAAAAGAGCCTTTATGCATCTTGAGGCCATTTGGCGCCAAAACCCAAGATAAGAATCTCTTGGTATGAAATTTTTTCGCAACTTGGCATCACTGGGGTCGTAAAACTCCATTTTGAATTACGCGAACGTAACATCTTGAATTCGGCCAGACTATGTCACCAAGTGACCGCGTCATTATGCTATCGCCACTCCCCTTTCTCTTTCTTACACACACACACACAAATAGACACAGACAGGCAGACACACACGACCACACACACACACACACACATAGATACCCTCAGTATAACATGTGTGTTTCTAAATTGTGATAGGTGCTGCTGCTGCTGTTGTCATCTTTGAAATATTGGGAGTTTGTTAAATGAAGAATCATTGAATAACAATAACTTTATTTCCCTTTTTAATAAATCCTCTTGTAATTAGAGTATTTGTATTCTATGATTTATTTGTGCATATGTATGTGAATACAGCTAGATTACTATAGCCTGTGCTCGAACTTAAAACCCTTCATGGTTTATTATATAATATTTAATATTAAGTATTGAGATTATTAATTGAACTTTTATAACTTGAGACTGATCCTTACAGATTGACTTGATGGTCCCTGTAACCAGTGTGGTGCCCAGTGACTGATAAGTAATAATTACAGATTGTATTATTATTAATTGATAAATTGTATTGTTTTCATTAATTTAACTATTCTTAATTGATATCCGTATCATTTCTAATTAATTATTTTACTATTCTTAATTAAAAGCTTTATAATTTTTAATTATTTTTAATAAATATTTTTTGATTTAATAATCATATTTTATGATTAGTAATATTTAGCCAACGTTAAATCTACTACTGCTATTGCACAACATTGTTTTCGTACATCTTTGTTTTATAAAACACTTTATTGACCTTTTACTTTTTATTACACTGACAGTAACAAGCATAGTCACCTTGAGTTATCGTTACTTCACCGGATTCACTTTTCCTACTAGAGCCTCTCCGCCCCGCTCGTTCCATATCTCTGTTTGTGTGTATGCAGGAGCGTGCAGTGCGTATAGAGTATTAGCGGAAGACGACAAATATGAGCTCCACAGTCAAATAGTAAATATGTTTTAAACACTGTTATTAAAGAGAGAAGTTTAAATAATTGTTGAAGATGTGCAAGGCTGAGCATCCCCTGATGACATCGACGTAACATACAGGGTTTTCGCAGGGTCTTAAAAGTCTTAAAAAGTCTTAAATTAATTAATCGGAATTCTAGGCCTTAAAAAGGCTTAAATTTGATTAAGCTAGTGTAGTGTATTCGTTAGAGTAAAACATGTTGACATATGCTTAAAACATAATGATAGGCTTACACTTATGGTGCTTGCCCTCTGGACACTCAGAAATTCTTGGAGAGTCCTCCAGGTGTTTATGTTATTTGCACTCTAACTTTTTGGGATGGCCTTTGACCTAGGGAGTTGTATTGACCAGCTGGCAGATGGAATGTTTTTGACCAATGTGTCTTCATGTTCGGACACAAAATGTGCCCTTATTTAGTTAAACATCCCATAAGTGGACGTCATTTACCTGAAGTCAAGGGCGGAACCAATGTCCCTATATAACTGTAAGACCCCCGCACATCAGATTTTCACCATTTGGCTGTGTGATGCTTCGGGTTTCTAGATGCCCGTCCTGACCTGAGAAACTTCTGTGTAATAAACTTTGTTATACTGAAACTACTGGGTCCTCGGAATCCTTCCTTCATCATCAACAACTTCTACAACATCATTGACCTCTTGGCTGCATCAAATATACGATACTAGGTCTTAAAAATGAAATGGATTAGGTAGCGACTTCGCGATAACTTGCTCTCCAGTAAATGTGCTTTGAAGAAATGTCCGCGCTGCAGAGTAAGCAGTACGGTAATCAGTCCCCCCCCAACAATTCGTATGGATATAAAGCAGCATGGAACCATCACTAACTTTGCAGCCCCCAGTGAGAACGTATCGGAGGATTGATGTAAGGACTGTATATGAGGAACTTATTCTTTTTAGCCGGTCCTGATTTCCAGCTCCACTCCAGGGGTGTCTGTTAAAACACGGCTCAGACAACTTCTCTCTGTTAATGTTCTTTAATGTGGAAACAGCACAGTGCAACATATGCCTATGAAAGGCAGGGCAGGATATGGGTGGGAATTCGTGTGGTTCTATATTAACAATATATATCCTTATCTATCCGTATATACATATTAGCGAGGAACTCACCGATAACGCTGCACTCGCACTGACCGTGCAGCCCCAGCAGTGCAAGTTAACTAATAAAGAAGTCTGAAACTACTAATAACATACACAGCCCACTCATGTTTCTTGCGGACGCACATGCACAAACAGAGGGCAGTCTCTGTCTCACGCTACACGCTTGATTACTACTGCGCTACACTCCGCTTGCGCTACTCTGAGCGCAACACCGCTAAACGCGCGCTCCCGCCGCAGAATTGCAGCGCGCGCTCCTCTTTCTGTGCTCTGCGCGCACCTCCGCTCTGCAGATAGGCAGCCTTTATGTCTAGCAATGGAAAACGCGCAGGACAATCAAGCTAAAAGAGACGGACATTCAACTGGTGTATTGACGTCTTTTGTAACTTAATGGGGAAGTGCAGTGGAGTTAAAACCAGTGGAGGGGAATGTTTAAAGGCCACTGCACCTTTAGCAAGAAAACAGTAAAACTAGGAAAATCAGGGGTAAAGGCTTTAGAATCGCATGCCTCGTCAGAGAAACACAAGAGATGTGAAAAAACAAAAACAAATGCCTGCCATCTCGCCGGTGTTCGAGAGGCTGAGGGCAAGGCTGGCAGCAAGATGGCCGGGGTTAACTCCAAATTAAATATTCTTAGTAGGGGCTGCAAGGAGAAGTTGGCTGAGCTGGAGACAATTGAAAAGGAGACTGTGGCCTAGGCAGCATGTTTATGTAGTGTTGGGTTGGGATGTTTAATTTTCTTCTCTGGACATTTTTTTTGGAACATCCTTTTTTCTCTATGCTGAAAGAATCGTTTCACTCAATCAAACTCATACTTGGTAACTGTTTGACAAACAAAAGCGTCCTTATTGACTAGAAGGCAAGTTATTTCTGATTATATTTGTAACTATTTTGCACCTGTTTGGATTTCCAACTGCTGTAAGTCCAGGGATACAGTCTTTGCCTCAGTGCAGGGCCAGCTAGCTGTCGCCTGTATTCCTTCTCCACCAGATTTACAGACACGCACACACAGTTCTGTGTACTGTTCTGTTCAGTCATTGTTATGTTGAACGGGAATACATTTACTTTGCAAGTAATTCTGGTTACTTATTTCTTCTTTCATGGTAATTTTCCTTCATACTTTTTTGCCAGTATGGCCGTGAAATAGGTCTTAAATTCTATTCAAAGTGGTCTTAAAAAGGTCTTAAACCTGTAGGAACCCTGAACATATGTGCTGGATGCGGACAGTCTCGGCCCAGTTTAGCCTCTGCTGTCTACCATAAGCAGCGACAGTCTGGTGCCCTCCTCGTCGGCTGCCTGCAGATGCCCTGGAGAGTGTTCTGCTTGAAGGTTTGTGGATTAGTGAGATCACAGGCCTTTATGAGCATTGGTGGTAGGAGCAAGGTTCTCCACACTGATGGTTAAAAAGCCTTGTAATGTTGATCTACTGTAAGCACTCTTACGTCAATAAACCAAAAGATACAGAGTTGACCCCATGGGACACTTGGAAAGACAGCTCCTTCATTTACAGCTATGAACAATCCGACTTTAAAAGGAGTTGAGCCCACCAACCTAATACTAAATGTCAACATGATGATATAGACAAATAGCCTAAATAAATATAAATAAATAAAAGTAAGAATATATAATTAATAATAAATTAATAAATGAATGTATTATAAATGCAAAAAGACATACTCTACATAAATAATTGAATAAATATATGAATACCCGTTTCCTGAGCAAACATTATATTTTCAACAAATGAATGTACTTGAATATTCATATCTTTACAGAATTGAGCTCATTATTTACTTACGCATATTACTCGTCATTTTAATAATTTTTTTTTTCTTAACTTTTATTTTGTGTAAGTAATGAAGTTCATAATATTCATCAAGCCTTCAGCTGTTAGACCCTGTGAATCAGTTGTAGGTTGGTAATGCATTTTATAAACAATGAATAGATATGTGTATGGGTAGTTGACAAATAAGGGTGAAACAGTATTTTTTTTAAATAAAGACCTAATGAGGATAATAGTTGTATGAAATTATAATGTTCAAATGTAATGCATTTGCAATTATTAGCTGCTCCAGATATTTCTGGTTTATTTTGTTAATATGTAAGTTTAATGCTCCACCTATGTTACGGTCACACCGCTGTTGTGCAATAGTAGGAGTAGAATTGACGTTGGCTAATTATTAATAATCATGAAATATGATTATTAAAATAACAATTATTTCTTAAAAATAATCAAAAATGATAAAGCTATTAATTAAGAATAGTAACACATTTAATTAGAAATGATACGGTTATCCATTAATAATAGTTAAAATAATTAATGAAAACAATAAAATTATCAATTAAGAATAATACAAATCTGTAATCATTGCTTATTGTCGCGGGGCACCACCCTGGTTACAGGGACCAACAATTCAATCTTTAAATATCAGTCTCAATGATATAGGTTATATTAATAATCTCAATATTTAGTATTAATGATTATATAATAAACAATGAAGGGTTTTAAGTTCGAACACAGGCTATAGTAATCCAGCTGTATACACATACATATGCACAAATAATCACAGCAATACAAATACTTTAATTACAAAAGTATTTATTAAAAAGGGGAAATAAAGTTAATGTTATTTCAATGATTCTTCATTTAACAAACTCCAATATTTCAAAGATGGTAACAACAGCAGCAGCACTTATCACAATTGTCACACATGTAATACGGAGTATCTATGTGTGTGTGTGTGGTCGTGTGTGTCTGCCTGTCTGTGTGTGTGTGTGTGTGGAAGAAAGAGAAAGGGGAGTGGCTATGGCGTAATGACGTGGTGACGTCCTCTGGCCGAATTCAAGGTGATGTTACATTCACGTACTTCCAAGATGGAGGTTACCTTAGTGAAGCCACGTTGCGAAAAGCAAAATGGCTACTGGTCACTGACCTTAACAAAGGGGATCTTTAAGACAAAGAGATTTCTTATCTCGTGGTTTTGGCGCCGAATGGCGTCGAGATGTATAAATGCTCGTTAAATCTAGATTTCTCCATGTAACATGAAAGGTATAAATGTAGGTCGGGACGTGTGTAAAAACAGGTTTAGGAGGAGAGAGAGAGAGAGAGAGAGAGAGAGAGAGAGAGAGAGAGAGAGATCAGGAAACATCGTCAGAGACAACTACTAGCAAAGCAGGCAGTCCAGTTACGTGAGATTTATCTTTTAACAGATGTAAATCTCCGCACAATATCTCTGACGGTAACACGCAAAAAGGATGTGCCGGCTCTGTACCGCGCTCTTCTCAAAAACACAGTAAACAAAGGAACCGGATGTGTCGTCTCGGCCCGCCGTGTAGCACGGCTAAAAACAGATCAGCGATCTACAAACAAACATACAATCAAACAAATGACACGCTAAGTATTTAAACTAGTCTCTGCCCAGACAATAAAGCCTCTTACTGTGACCTCCGCGGTGTTGCTTGCGCGTGGGGCGCGGATTTCCCGGAAGTCCAGTGAATCTGTCGTTAAACTTCAGGATGCGTGCGAACGGGCGGATTCCTGGAAAACAAATCAGTGTCCTGGCCTCTTAAGCGGTGCTCCGGTGGGTCTCGTGGTTACAACGGAGGTCAGCGCTGGGCCGAAAAGAGCGAAGTCTCTTGCTCTTGGAACGAAGTTCGGCTTCGTCTCTTCTGCAGGGATGAGCAGCGGTTGACGCAGCTGTGGATTTGGAAAGAAAGTCTCCGAGCTCGGCCAGCGAGCGAGTGAGTTCCTGTGCACGGCCTTTTCAAGTTAAAAACAAAAATAGTCTCTATCAAAGTAAGATCAGACTTAAGATAAAAGAAAATGAAAGAAATGAAAGAAAATAACTCTGGTTGCCCCCTTTAGCAACTAAATCATCTGGAAAGACCCGGAGGGGTCTGTTGACGTCTTCAGAGCAGGGAAAATGGCAGCGATTATTGAGTGGTTTTATTCTACCTGAGAGGTTCTGCCTCCTTGAGGTGCTGGTCATAGGATGATGCTGGCTTTAAGCCAATTGAGTGTCAGAGTTGGACCTCAGTGGGCGGGGCTTGGAACTCTGCGGGGGTCCTGAAGGCGCTTCAGGACATTTTCCAACCACCAGGGGGAGATTCTCAGGCCTGCTGGAGAATGTTTTCCCTCCAAAAGTTTTACAACCCTTTGTCCTCACCGTCGGCTCCAGTGTCTGGTGTTCAGCCTCTGGACTGTGGCCCAACACCGCAGGACAGTTTGCTTATTCACCTTAAAATATAATCAAAACATAACAGATATTTCATACAAAATCATAAGTTTAAAACACAGTACCATAATATGCCTCACATCCATGTGTTGTTTAAGTGGCAAAATGCATTTAAATAAACATTTATACTTAATTACAGGAAAATCATGCGTCATGTCATCCACCCGTATCATCCAACCGTATATATATATATTATCTCAAAAATCAGACATGTCCTTTCACAAAAAGACGCAGAAAAAATAGTCCACGCCTTTGTTACATCGAGACAGCCTTGGCAAAAGTCACTAATGACCTTTTAATAGCCTCAGATCAGGGACTTGTGTCTGTCCTTGTTCTGTTAGATCTCAGTGCAGCATTCGACACAATCGACCATCAAATTTTATTACAAAGACTCAAACAGTTAGTTAACATTAATGGAACCGCCCTTAACTGGTTTAAATCGTATTTTTCTGATCGCTCCCAATTTGTGCAAATTAATGATAAGTCATCTGTGCGCACCAAAGTTAACCATGGTCTTCCACAGGGCTCTGTTCTCGGCCCAATTTTATTCTCATTATATATGCTTCCACTAGGAAACATTATCAGGACACACTCTGTAAATTTCCACTGCTATGCGGATGACACTCAGTTATATTTGTCAATAAAACCTGAACAAAGTAATCAATTAACTAAACTTCGAACATGGATGACCCGCAATTTTCTCTTATTAAACTCAGACAAAACAGAGGTTATAATACTTGGCCCCAAACACCTTAGAAATGCATTATCTAATGATATAGCTGCGCTAGACGACATTGCCCTTGCTTCCAATGAAACAGTCAGGAGCTTGGGAGTGATCTTCGATCCTGATTTATCCTTTGATAGTCACTTAAAACAAATTTCTAGGACCGCTTTTTTCCACTTGCGTAATATTTCAAAAATTAGACATGTCCTTTCACAAAAAGATGCAGAAAAACTAGTCCACGCCTTTGTTACATCGAGACTGGACTATTGTAATTCATTATTATCAGGCTCCAGCAGTAAGTCGTTAAAGACTCTACAGCTTGTCCAAAATGCCGCAGCACGTGTCCTGACAAGAACAAATATCCAATATTAGCTTCGCTACACTGGCTTCCAGTTAAATCTAGAATAGAATTTAAAATTCTCCTCCTCACCTTCAAGGCCCTTAATAATATGGCGCCATTTTACCTTAAAGAGCTGTTAGTACCTTATAAACCAACTAGAGCACTCCGCTCCCAGAATTTAGGCCTACTTGTTGTCCCTAAAATCTTTAAAAGTAGAGTAGGAGCCAGAGCTTTTAGCCATCAAGCTCCTCTGCTGTGGAATTAACTACCACTTTCAGTTCGGGAGGCAGACACCATCTGTTCGTTTAAGAGTAGGCTCAAAACCTTCCTTTTTGATAAAGCTTATAGTTAGAGCTAATTAGTGCGGCAGAACGTTACTTGTTCTATTTTATGGCACATGACACACAGAGCTTCTTTTTCCAGCTTTTCCATCCCTATCCCCCTTCCCCGGAATCCCTTTGCTTTATCACCCGCAGATCCAGGGCCTCTGTGGCCGCACCATGGATTGCGGTTTGTTGATCGCGCACCGGGGGTCACGGTGGTGGATCCAGTGTGGCGGATTCTGTGTCATGTGGGCTGATCGTGGTGGTGGTGGCGAACCCTGTGTGGCGGATTCTGTGTCGTGTGGGCTGATCGTGGTGGTGGTGACAGACCCTGTGTCGCGTTGGCATTGGGTACGGGCATTGGACCAGGACCGCGGCGGCGGCTCGTGGTGGGTGGCGGTGGACGGTGACTGGAGTGGCGTTCTGGTCTGGATGGTGGATCGTGGTCCTGCTGGTTGCTGACCATGGACTGTGATTGCAGCGGGACTATTTGGCATGTCATGTTGGGGTTGTCCTTCGGGATGCTTACCCTCATCAAATGCTGCTAGAGACTTTAATCTTTAATCTTGAAGACTTTAATCTTGATGATGTTTTCTTGCACGTGGCATCTATTGCACTTCTGTCCGTCCTGGGAGAGGGATCCCTCACATGTGGCTCTCTCTGAGGTTTCTACGTATTTTTACCATGTTAAAAGGGTTTTTAGTAGTTTTTCCTTACTCTTGCTGAGGGTTAAGGGCAGAGGATGTCACACCCTGTTAAAGCCGTATGAGATGAATTGTAATTTGTGAATATGGGCTATACAAATAAAATTTGATTGATTGATTTAAATATATATATATATATACATATATATATATAAATTATGTATTATCTTGTATATATGTTTTAATAGTGTTTCTTTTGGTGTAATGTGACCATGTTGCAGAGGAAGTAAATCCATGAGGAACATTTCTCTACAGTTTTCCTTTCACATATGCACAATGCAACAAAAGATCACATGTTTTTGTTTACAGCACATCGACACTGGTGGCGGTCCTCGGAAACTCTTGATATCTTTGTCGGTATCTTCTATGATCTTTCATCCTGAGGTGTTTGTTTTGTTTTTGTTCCTATCTGCTCCTCATTTATAGTACAACTACCAGGCTGCAGCAGATTTTGGTTTAATAATAGCATGGTAAAACAGTCTCACATACACAAACCCACACACAAAGAAAACAGAAACTCTGACAGGAACATTGTATTGCTCTGCTGTGTGGAGTATGTAGACAGTCTTTTAGAAGTGCAGAGTTTATATTTTTTAATGTGCTTTTCCTCTTTTCCTTCAAGCAAACGACGTGGGAGATAATGGTAAAATAGTCTTAAACTGAGTATAGGACTGCGAAAAAAAAAAGATGAGAGGAAAGATTTTCTCACCTTTGCAGTTCTCCCAGGGCAACGAATTAAAGCACATGATACCTTATAACACTGGATCATTTCCGTCTCCCCAACTTGCCCCTAATCAGATCAATATTAACTGTCAAGAGAGATGAAATCAGATTTGTGCTCAAAGGAGGTAACCTTACATACAAATCCAGTAACAGTGTGACTTATACTTTCAGACAGACAAGGAAACACGATATTCTATATGAGGCTCTTGAAAGCCCTACTTTTTGGCATCTCAAGACCAAAGTGATGAGATGATGTGATTGACCTGTTGAGGAGAGTCATGCATGGCAGATGGCAGCCATTAGGAGACAAAGATTCAATCAAGCCATTGGGGGGAGAATGGAGATACCACTCTACTTTGAGCAGTAAACCAAGACACTGTGGTGTGAATTTGACAGGTTTTCTAAAAGCACACAATGTTTGCTTAGTTTACGAATAGTTTTTTAGCCACACTAACCATTTAGTGCTTCTGAGGATGGCATCGTAAATTTGTATGTGAAACCAAAGGTTTGGATAAATGGCCATGAAACATTAATTATCCTCAAATAATGCATTTGGTGAGATGTTGAGCAGCACTGTTTTTTTATACAGTTGAATGTATTAATTACCGTTATAACCTGTGGATCTCCATGTAATATCTCAACAACAGGATGGATTATCACACCCACATTTTTTTCTTATCTAGTACCATTATCCAGTCGAAATTCCAATGTATCTAATAATGATTTAATGACCAAATACTTGCCACACTAACATTTCTTAAACTTATATCATTGTGCAAACAAATTTGGGTTTTATTATATGAAGCATGTTTTTTATGCTGTCAAACTGGTTTTGGGGCCATGACAATGAGGATTATTCTTCCAAAGAAAATTAACTATACATTTTCCTCCCATTTGCCTGACAGTTACATTGATCACTGAGACAGCACTGAATTGACATGAAGTTGAGATGTTACAAAATGAAAAAAGAAGCTTCTTATGGAGTGAACTCAGTTGTCATGTTTGTGCAGTTTAAGTCACCACATTTTTCCTTCATTGAAACTTCATGTAAGTAATGACTTTTTCCAAGTGTACCTGTTCCCACAGCAAGGAGAGTTCATTAGGTGAAACTGTACCTTCAAACAAGCCCAGAGTCAGCAATCATGAAGAGTCAGCAGTATATTTTATCAGCTGTAGCTAATTACTGTTGAAGTGGTCCAAGAACAAATTCAATGTCTTTGCTGTGGTCTGCAC
The DNA here is from genome assembly GCF_949316205.1 of Platichthys flesus. Classification (NCBI taxonomy): domain Eukaryota; kingdom Metazoa; phylum Chordata; class Actinopteri; order Pleuronectiformes; family Pleuronectidae; genus Platichthys; species Platichthys flesus. The sequence continues at coordinate 25,120,907 of NC_084953.1, forward strand.
TATTTACAAATGATCAAAAACTGCATTACAGACAGATAACTACAACTTTTTCGTAAAAAACTAAGTTTGGACTGTGCTTGTCCTGGGTAAAGAAGAGCAGCAGATTCTGGGTTTCATTTCACACACACAAACACGTGACGCCGTTCATGGGGCAAGATAACCCTCGACACCAAGGGGTAGGGGTAGGGGTAGGGGTAATTGGATTGGGCTGTAGACTACGGGTTTACTCCAGAGTCTGGTATTATCACTGCTAGTAGTGGTATCAGGTGCATCAGAGCCACAGTACACGTGTGACCACACCCACACAGCAAGAAAAACTGCTTTTCATGTAAGTTAATGTTTAAGAAGAGTAAAGAATTGATTTTTTTGTGGCAGTAAACATTCTTCCATTTAGACTTAACAAACAAGACTGCTGACATTTCATATTTTACAAATCTTAAGTAAAACATATGAAAAGACCAAAACCAACAATTGTTTAAACTATTATGTTGTTATGATACTGTACTCTAAGTACTGTAAGACATCAAAATCAAAATAACACACTTGTTCATGTAGCCATGGTTATTATATACCATACGTAGACCTCAACGAATAAAATCTTCTTATGTCTTCAGACTGTTAATAATTGTTAACACTGACTCAATAATTAGCTCTTAATAAACCAATGAAGGTCGGAACTCGACAGGTTTGGATTAATTTATATTGTTAGAACTTTAAATCTTGTACACATTGCACAGAGAACAATATAGATAGACCCCTTGGCTTCCATCATAAACCAGAACTATAAACTAGAGATGAGCGTATCCGGTACGGATAAAGCACTTTTGCCGAGCACGAGTATTATACGAGTAATACGAGTCATTATCTGTGCTCGGACTGAATGAAAATCCTCACACAGCGTCACAGCGCTCCTCCCCTTCACACACCGCTCTGCTCACTCACTCACAGAACAGCTCTCTGTCTCTCAGTCACTCAGGTTCGCGGGTCTGTTCCGTTAACGTTTAGGGTTTCTTCAGCTTGAAGTTTGTTTTTATTTCAGTTTGTACTTACTTATTAACCAGTAGAGTTCTGTTAAACGTGGGTTCGTTCAGACGTGGTGCTGTTTTTTTTTTTAAACAGTTTTTTTTTTTTTACTTCACGCATTGAGTGTCTGGCTACTCTCTCTCTCGCTCTCTCTCTCCCTCTCTCTGCCGGTCGTTGGATTTTTTTTTATTTTTTTTTAAACCATCAGTTGGCTCTAACCAGTTTTATTTTACTTCAAGCACTGAGTGTCTGATACTTTCTAGGTAGTAGTGGTATAAAAAATATTACAAATTAAGCTACACACAAAAACACACACCTGGTGTGGAAATAAATTTAAAAAAATCATAAAAAAATATCAAAGTTAATAGAGAAAGTTATGTTGAGTATGAAAATACTTGTTATTACATTTCACTTCATAATTGCAACAGCATGTGTTGTATTCATTGTTGCAAAACTTGTTCTGTAAATAGTTTGTTTGCTATTGTGATCAAAATCATTGATCTGAAGCTCAATGCTGATGCTGTCCTGTAATAGTTTTCTAATCAGCAATAAATATAACAATTTCGGATCAACCCATATCAATTGCATGCTTAAAATAACATACTGGTTAAAGCCCCGCCCGTTTCAAGACAACCCGGCCTAATTCTGGGTTAAATCCAGCCCACTTCCGGGTTAAATCACACCCACTTCCGGGTTAGGCCCCGCCCACTCCTAGTACGGATACGGATACAGATAATTCATATGGTTAACAGATACAGATACAGATACAGATAATGCTGTACTCGCTCATCCCTACTATAAACCTAACTTCATTGCGACGTTTAATCCCATCCATATGGAAACAGATTTATCTGCAGGCAAATCATTGCCTGAGATAAGTATCTCCTGGCTAGATTAATCGACTGCATGAGAAAGTAAAATTAAAAAAGAAGGATGAAGAAATGTTTTAGGACCACTCTTCAGAGACCCAGAGCAGTGATCTGTTTGTAAATTTGTGTGTGTGTGTACTTGTAGATGAGAGCGATACTTTAGAAAATATTTTAGAGCCACATTTAGAAACCCTCAGTATATCCTGCTCCCAAATGACACAGTTACAAACTTCAAATCAAATGTGAGGTTGTTGAGATAGATGTGTGTGTGATAAAATTCCCAGAATATATCACCCTGTGAAACCGGATATTTGGCCCGGGTAAGTGATGTGGGAACATAGCTGCAAAATAATTCTAAGTGTAACCACTTTTTTGGCATAATTGTTTGGACGCTAAGGGGGGCCTATCAATGGTTTGGTGGATTACGAAAACTATAAATGACACACAACGGCACAATAATGGCAGGGGAGAAAACCTTTTTGGTCTCAGAAGTCTAGAGCAGTGTCAGGGTTATGGATAGCCAAGCCCAGAAGTATACTTTAATGTGTGTGTGTGTGTGTGTGTGTGTGTGTGTGTGTGTGTGTGTGTGTGTGTGTGTAGAGACTCTCCAGAGAGACCGTAATTACCATGATGGTAAATCACCTTTCATCCAGGACACTCACAGATTTGGATCAATACGCAACTACGTGTGGTTTGTGTTAACACATCCATCATAGATGTTTTTTGTCATGTTGTTTTAGTGAGGGGTCGGGGTCAGGGTTCATGGCATATTGGATACATAGTAATTAATAGGTAATGAGACTTTTACAATATAAGTGCACACAAGTAGTATACGCATGACTCAATGCTAGGTCGTTCACATTCACTGTGTTACATATAAAGCAATCCCATCAGTGTATGCAGTTTACTTGTATTGTCTGCCTCACTTACCTATTTGTAAGTGTAGGGAGTACTCGCGCTCTTCAGCTGAACTTCCCAACGTCTTCTGCCAACGGGTCGTGAACCATGACACAGTCTGTTGTTGAGTCCCCTGCAGCAATGCAGCAATGCCAGGCTCTGAGCTCAGACGCTGCCATATCGTTTGAGTTCAGTGATGGGGAAGTGTCCCTGTGCAAAATGTCGTGAAAAGAATCCATGCTCTGGGCTAGGAAGAGTCTCGTCTTGGACGCAGCCTTGTCGCATTAGCACCTACCCGCTGCAGTCCTGCTCCACCGCATTTGTCACAGCCAAGGGTGTCAAGTTGTCCACTTAAAAGGGAGTTAACTGCACCACCCTGTTTGGAATGTCAGTCTTTCCCTATGACCTCACTCTACATCAAACAATACACCTAAACCCAAGAATAAATAAATAAACAAGCCTCACATTATATCACATAGATTAAAAACAGAATAAAATATCAGTAAATATCAAATACACATCATTAATGTCACATTAAAACATTTCTTAACAGGTGGATGTCATGTTTTAATGGTGGGCAATTCAGTACTGGCTGATGTATTTGAGGAGATACACTCCTGATCAAAATCTTAAGACCAGTTAAAAAATTGCATGAATTTGCATTTTGCACTTGATTTTTTGTTCCATAACCCTGAGGCTCTTTTAAGAAATGCAAAATGACTGTCTTACTGCGTCCAACCTCAGCAGCGATGGCACGTTGTGAGAGGCCTTGTTTATGCAGTTCAACAATCCTACCACGTTCAAAGACGGTGAGCTTTTTTGCCTTTGCCATCAAGAGATCTTCACAGTGTGATTACAGTGTGATTACTAACTTTTGATCAGCTGATGAACAGCCTAATTCAGTTAAATTGTTGTTTTCAATAAATTGCCTGCCCACAACTTTTGGGCTCTTGTTCCCATTTCTTCTTTTTGCATTTTGAAACTCTACTTAGAACCTTCCTAAGATTCAACAGTGCAAAATGCAAATTCATGCAATTTTTTAACTGGTCTTAAGATTTTGATCAGGAGTGTAGTTCCAGAGGGAGGGGGCAGCAATGGCTTGGTCTGACCAGGTCAGGTGCTTAGTTAGAGTTAGATAGCGGCTTCACCAATCTTGGTCTATTCCTGCAGGTTTTCTTCCAGTCTGCGTCCTCCTGAGCAGTGAACAGGATCGATCGATGGCCGGATAGATCCCATTGAGATTCAGCCTGGCAGCAACCAAGCTCATCTTCTTCCCCCTTTGCAGAGAAGGGAAACCAGTCTTGTCCACAATCAAACCCTTATGAACATATCATTATATTATATCACAGTACCTCATTGGCTTAGTTTGCAGTAATTCAATTATTGATAGGTTTTGAAGAGGTGAGTTTACGGGACAGAATGGATGTAGGCATCTAAATTAATTGAGCCCTCATAGGATAGGGGCACTGCACATCATGGAATGCCTTGTGTGCTCCTGACAAAGAGCAGGGGTAACGTGTGGTGAAATAAAGCTTGTAAACAACTGCACTCTATCCCCCGGCAACCCCCTCCCCTCACCTAAGCACATTTATTGTCTTCTGCAAACTGGCACAGCCAATTATCAAACTGTCTTGGTTACACCGACAATCTACTGCATTGTTACGTTGAATAGAATTGTTTTATGAAGCCAATCATTTCTTCACACGCCTTTTCTGACAGTAACTGTATTTGTTTTACCAATGTTTGTTTGATGGTAGAGTTGTTTGCTTGTGAACTATGAAGAAAATTATGACTTTGCAATGTAAGACAAGGCTCATAATCTACTGCTAAATTGAAAGCAGTGTTGTACTCTCCTTGTGAGAAGCTGTTATAATTAAAAACTATTGGTTAAATGTTTTGTTTTTCCTTGTATTGAATATAATCAAATCAACTCCTTCATTTGCGTTAGGGTTATTGAAATTCCAGTTTCCTCCAACTGTGTAGCCTTTATACACACTATTATTTGAAGACAGATTCAAATTACCTGGAATACTCTCAGATCATTGCCCTTTGCATTTTCGTTATATAACATGTGACATTAACTTTTCCAGTCATATTACCAGATAATTACTATGGGCGGGGTAGAGTGGTCGTCCTCCAACCTGAAGGTCTGCGGTTCGATCCCCAGTCTGAACCATCTGCATGCCGAAGTGTCCTTGGGCAAGATGCTGAACCCTGAATGGCCCCCATAGTATAACAAAATTGCTGCAAGTAGATGCACTGTATGAATGTGTGTGTGAATGGGTGAATGTGAAACTGTAGTGTAAACCGCTTTGAGTGGTCATCAAGACTAGAAAAGCGCTATATAAATACAAATAATAAAAAAAAAATACTTCACAGGTATTACAGGTAATATATACATCAGTGTGCAGGTAAAACAAAAAAAAACATTTTCACCAGAAACACTCACCAAACACTTAGTAAGGAACAGTATGGGGTTCTGCTTCAGCTTCTTCCACCAAACTGTCATGAAAATTCTCCTGCAATCCTTCTCATAATGTATTATATGTTTTCCTAAGCCTGGTACGGTGGATCGTGATCAGCAAATGAGCACTTCTCCATATCAAACAAGAGATGTATATTTTTTTAAAAATTTGTGATTATCATGCAAAAAGATCGCTACCATGCTAAGAATACAATAGCGTTTTTTTTAAGTTTGTTCTGAAAAAAAGTGACCATAATACATTGAAATTATATAATCATTATCGTTATTTTTAAATCCCTATCAGTGGAGAAATTACTTTATTTTTGGGTCTCTCCCAGTTTGCCGATGATTCGCAAGGCATTCTGGGTGTCACAAATTCACCGTCTTATCACCGTTTGCCTGTTAAGTTTTGTTTACTAATTCTCTTCTCTTTTCAGAACTCTGCCACTCCCCTCCTGCTCTGCACCTTCCTCATTCCTCTGATCCCTTCACCAGCTCCACCCACAGACGCACCTGTCTTCACTTCCCTCATTAGTCTCCCCTCTATATCTGCATGCCTGTTCCCCTTGTCCTCTGCCAGATCGTTTAGTCTGTTCGTGCCTAATCCTTCCAGCGTTACTTTCCTGATTCCTTGCCTGCCTGATCTCCACCGTTACCTGTATGCTTTTCCCCTGGATTCCTCTTCTGCCTGCTAATTGTCGGTTTTGTTTGCTTTGGACTGACTACCTGGCTCCTGACCTCTGCTCTGTCTACACTGGATTATCTCTGGCCTGCACCTTATTGGATTTGTTTTCTTCGGACCGACTACCTGGTATCTGACCCCTGCTCATTCCAATAAACCACGAACATTGCTTATTCCCACTCTGCCTCATTGTCGTTGCTTTTGGGTTCACGCCTGCCATTCTGCCAGCCCTGACACTGGGTACCCCTCCATTTAAAGTGAGGGTCTGATAAATCAGTTTGTAGGGGTATAGACATAGATATATATATATAAAGTCTATATGTCTCGGCCAATGGAGTCGAAGGTCCGCGCATGGCGGCCATCTTGCCACAGGCAGCTCGCCCACCCATAACATTGTGTTGTAGTGGTACGTACTTTTTAAGTAACAATAACTGGCTAAATTCTCAACCGATTTTCAAATGGTTTGGTTTGTTACAAACGTCAGAGATGTAGTTGTGACACTGCATACTTATGAATAATTATGTTATTTTCAAAAAAACAGGATAATGTTCCATATAGGTACAAGATTTCTCTTTACAAATATACATCAAGATTTTTTAAAAAAATTTTTTATTTGAAAAGTACATGTACCACTACCAACACAATGTGCGAGCTGCCTGTGGCAAGATGGCGGCCATGTGCGGACGTTCGACTAGCCTTTATTTATATATATATATATATATATATATCTATGGGTATAGAGCCCTACCCCTCATTCCCGACTGGTATTGGGGCAGCCTACACCTACAAAGAATGGGTTGGGCCAAGGGGTGAAATAGGTTTGGGCCTTAAAATGATAAATTATGTGTCAAGAGAGGGAGACTGTTCCTAAACTTGGAATGTTGGGGAAGCCTTTGGGGTGATTGATTGGCACAAATGGAATATAATACTCATGATACTTCAGACAACTCACGATCAAACGCTTATTGCAGCATTTAGTCTTTAGCGTCTAGGCTCCAACTTCATCTCTCCCACATATGATTACACAGATATGAGGGGAGTGATGAGCAAATACTTGTAACCCCTGTCGGAGCATACAGGTGGATGCAGGGTTGGTGCAGGGGCTGAACCAACCGGTAGCAATACTGCAGCAGCAGTGCCAGAAAAGGAGGTGAAATTTCTTTCAGCTTAAATAGACCACCTGATAAGGTGGGTGTGACCTATCGATGGCGAAGGAGAGGGATCTATGTCACATGATTGGATCAGCGCAGCTCAAGTTGGCTGCCTGAACTAGCTTGCAGGGTTTGCTTCATTTCAGGTTATAATCAAGTGAAACCCAAATTCATGTTTAACCGTTACATACTGTCAGTGGTGTATAGTACTTGAAAGCCATACTTGAGTAAAAGTACAGATATCTTACCAGAAAGTGACTTCGGCAAAAGTAAAAGTCACCCGTCATAAAATTACTTGAGTAAAAGTGTTAAATAGCTCATATTAAATGTACTTAAGTATTTTTTTGAGGTTAGAAGGGGCAGAGGCATGCTGAAAAGGTATGACATCATCTTTACCTGCATGACCAGCTGAGCAGTACATCTGCAGATGGCCTGTTCTCTAACCACAGACTCGTGCATCAATGCCATCAGACGTTTTTTGTGTCGAAGAGGCCCAGCACAACACATGAGATCCGATCATAGTACTAACCTTGTAGGTGCAGATAAAGAGCTGAGAGAAGTACTTCAAGCCATAGAACACATAAAAGATCCAACAAACTCTAAGGAAGGAGGGAGTTCAGTGGAGCTTCAATCCCCCCACTGCCTCTCACCATGGTGGGTTCTGGGAACGCCTCATCCGAATAGTAAGGCATGTCTTATGTTCAGTCTTGACGCAGCAAACTTTAGATGATGAAGGCCTAACCACTGTTTTCTGTGAAGTTGAGGCAATTCTTGACGCAGCAAACTTTAGATGATGAAGGCCTAACCACTGTTTTCTGTGAGGTTGAGGCAATTCTCAAGAGCCAGCCTATAACAAAAGTATCTGATGACCCACAGGATTTACAAGCCCTAACTCCCAATCAAATACTTCTGTACAGAGGGTGATGACAGTTCCTGTAAAGAAAATCCTGAACACCGAATGAGTTCAAGATAAGTGAAAATAATTGAAAGTGAAATAATCTTATGAGATTATTTTAAAATTGCCAAATTAGTGAAAATACGTAAACTGCAAATAGAAATGGCTCATTTGTAATTTAAATAATTGTCTTTGCCTCTACAAACACAATTAGGGGCCGGTACGTAGGAGCCAAATTAACCTTTGTTATCTTTCTTTATTAGTATGTGTGTGTGTGAATGAGTAACACTGTGTCCACGGGTGTTTTTACCCCCACCTAAAGGACACCTGAACTGGACCTGAGAGGCTGAGGGTGGAGCCCAAGGAGAAAGGCTTAAGGAGCCAGCAGCCAGAGGATCTGGGCGTGGCTGAGAAAGGCAACACTTTTTTGACCGTGTGCTGCGACGTTCAACAGGGAAAATGTGCTCTACGAGAGTCTCTTTAGTTTAATGTCTTTTAGGCAAGAAATTTGTTACTCCTTTCTACAATAAATGGTCAAAGGGACCAATTGGACTCACCTCTACTCCTCATCTTTTATACACGCGTCAATCAAAAGTAAAAGTACAAGTACAACAAATTATAAATGCATGGGGCTTTTTATAGTAGGCCTATACAAACACAAAACAACCCAAAATGTTTCACCTCAAGATTTATTTCAACTGAAAAACTATAACAACATTATACATATAATGTATAAGTTTAAAAATGTTGAACCCTAGATACTGAGGACACTCTTGTGTCTGCCTAAGAACATTAATAAACCACAGTATAACCACTAAAACATTCTGTAAATATCACTAAGCATGGACCTTTCATTAGTAGCAGGAGTGATACACAATGCCCCTTATGATAACTTAGCAAACGGAAACAAGTTCTAGGCACACAAAATAAGATCTCGTTTTCCTGCCAAATTTCAAACAGAATAATAAAGACTGAACTGAACCGAGCTCCTGCATGAGCACCTGGATAATTCTAAAGGGAATAAATGGATGGGGAATGTGCTCGCGTTGATTAAGTCCCTCCTCTTTGTACACACGTCAGAGAGAGACAGCCAACCTCCGCTGCTCAAGTTACGAGCCAGTTTTGAGAATGTAAGAAGTAGAAAGTACAGATATTTGTGTTCAAATGTAACGAGTAAAAGTAAAAAGTTGTCAGGAAAATAAATACTCAACTAAAGTACAGATATGTGAAATCTACTTAAGTACAGTAACAAAGTATTTCTGCTTTGTTACTTCCCACCACTGCATACTGTTCATGTCAACTGACCCATTTTGACATTTGACAGCAGTAAAAATACCCTAAATTTCATTCTTTTAGCCTGAAATTGTATGACTTTTCATTAAATGCAATTGTTTTAAAATGTTATACTTGAAACTCTGAAATTGTACATGCCATGTCTGTGTATTTTCTATGGAACAGTGGTTACGGAGTTGATACTGTCAGAAGAACTGCCTGTGTTCCCACCACACTTGCCCAGGTTTCCTCAGAGACAGGCACATGGTCTTTGAAGGGTCAGGAGGAATCTTGAAACAGTAAAAATGTGAAACAGCATAGGAGTGATCATATATGGTGCACATAAAGAACAGAAGTCATACAGAGGTCAGAGTGGCCCTGACACAGACACCAGATCTGCACCTGTAAGCACAAGTTTTGTGACAAAATAATATAAACAATGAATTAGAATCCATTTATTCTGAGCCAACTGAGATCAATAGAGATCAAAAGACAGGGGGGTCATAAGATAATATATGTAAAGGAGCTGGTATTTTCGGTGACTGAGTTTATGGCAGCAAGAAAAACTGTGCAAGAGGCTCTTGATCTGATCTTCCAAGATGAGGAAGCAGATAGTGATTTGGAGGAGGAAGTGTCGGAGCAGGAAGACAACATGGAGGAACACTGACTACAGCTCCTCTGATGAAGACATTTATATGGAAAAACAATACTGTCAGTTGGCCCTCTAGTCCACATCAAGTTGCAGGCAGAATAGCAGCTGAAATATCATTTGAGTGACTCAGTTTTAACAGTTATAACGGGTATACATGCTTATGTAATAAATCCCAACTGTTCCAGAATGACCTTGCCATTCTCACTTTCAAATAATTATGGCTGTTATGTTTTCCTGTCTTAGGTAAAACAGGACATGATCTTGTGATAGATTTGTTTCTCCAATAATGATTGTTGTAAAACCTAAAACATACACTCTCCCTGCTATCTGAAATATAAATGAAGGATTAATCATCGATGTATAAATGTTAGATACATTCTTAATAGATCTGTATACCGTAAATTCAGGACTATAGAGCGCACCTATATACAGGCCACACCTGCTCATTTTTAAAAGAAAAAATAACTTGTACATAAATAACCCGCACTTGTCTATAAGACGCAGGTGTCCCTGTTGAGACATGAGATATTAACGCGGCAAGATGTTACAGGAAAGATTTTTTTAAATTTTAATTAAAGTACTAAAGTTGTCTTCTTCAGTATCGGGAATTGAACAGCCTGAAGGTATGTAATTACTTCGTCACACATTTTCTCCGCGGATTATATAGGAACCTACCAGCAAAAGTTATTAATCACTAGGGCCTTCGTTGTCCTGTGCACTTTTACCTTGTCTAAAACAGCCCTCCTCAGATTGACCTGTTTTGAGTTAGTTAGTTATTCCCCCTGTTTACCCCCGCTTCATTGAATTTCTTCACTTTGACATTCAGAGCACTGGGCAGAAATCAAAACGCGTCAACACCCACCGTAGGCCTTCGCAGATGCTTTGTTTAATTTAACAGTCAGATTCCCCTGGTCCGCACCAGTTCTAAGTCAGCTGCTAGGCGCACTGCCGTAGGGCCCACCCCCCCACGGGAACAGAGGGTTCCCAAAGTGGGCACCGTAGCTGAGATGATCCGCGAGAAGGGCCCGACACGCGTCCTGAGTCGCTGCCACCGTCCACCGTACCCGGTCCCCTCCAACGGCCCGCCTTCTGCAATGCACCGTTTTACCACAAATACCAATGAATATCGGCCAATGACATCGGTGTAAGTCAAGTTTATTACCGATGCGCCAATGTCAGTGAACGAGGCAGATATCGGCCGCTACCTATGTACGACTGAAACATCAGTGCACCACTACTTTAAATTACTTTTAGCAAAAAATTTAGCTAGAACACAATACTTATTAAATAGTGTTTGGTAGTACAAATTTAACAAAACTGCACGATGAGCTATGACAAGTTGCACTTGTGGGCATTACAGAAAACTAAGAATATCAATGAATTAAAATTAAAACAGTATGTTGACTGCAAATGTAATATTACGTCATATTAAATATTGTATTTATTACCCATGTCTTTTTTTATACAGCTGAAATTGTGAGAAATTTCAAAATATTACATGTTGATAGACTTAGTCTGAGATAGGGTCTTGGATTACTTTTTCACTGCTAAAAATGGACTCACCTCAAATTCATCAGTTAATATTTCAAATTCGCACACCTAGTCTGCTCAGTGGACAAAGTTTAAGAACAGCTGCCTTATAAAACACATAATGCCACTAAAATGAAACTGACCATTTCACAGTTGATAGCAATTAAAACAATTTGAGATTATGTATTTACAAAAGCAAATTGGCATCCCAGATAACGTAATACACACGGAGAATCTCTTTCCAGCTTCTCCTTCCTCTTCTCCATCCCTATCCCCCTTCCCCGGAATCCCTTTGCTTTATCACCCGCAGATCCAGGGCCTCTGTGGCCGCACCATGGATTGCGGTTTGTGGATCGCGCACCGGGGGTCGCGGTGTTGGATCCAGTGTGGCGTATTCTGAGTCATGTGGGCTGATCGTGGTGCTGGTGGCGGACCCTGTGTCGGGTTGGCACTGGGCACGGGCGGTGGCGCAGGACCGTGATGGTGGCTTGTGATGGGTCCTGGTGGGCGGCGGTGGACGGTGACTGAGGACTGAAGTGGCGTCTGGTCTGGATGGTGGATCGTGGTCTAGATGGTTGCTGAGCACGGACTGTGCTTGCAGCGGGACTGCTTGGCATGTCATGTTGGGGTTGTCCTTCGGGATGTCTACCCTCATCAAATGCTGCTAGAGACTTTGATTATTGATGATGTTCTCCTGCACGTGGCATCTATTGCACTTCTGTCCCTCCTGGGAGAGGGATCCCTCACATGTGGCTCTCTCTGAGGTTTCTACATATTTTTACCCTGTTAAAAGGGTTTTTAGTAGTTTTTCCTTACTCTTGCTGAGGGTTAAGGACATAGGATGTCACACCCTGTTAAAGCCCTATGAGATGAATTGTAATTTGTGAATATGGGTTATACAAATAAAATTTGATTGAAATTTGATTGATTGAATAAGGATCAAACCAGCTCACCAACAAATGATAACAATTCAATGACACCAGAGATGAACTGACTGTTGTAGATGTAACCAAGGTTAAAAGAAACATGATTTAGTAAACAAATTAGTGAATAAATAATTGAATAAATATGATTTAAAATTTACCTGAGTTAAGTTGATATTAGTAATAAAATCTATGATTTGATCGGATTAAAATGTTTAACCAAACACTTAAACAAATATCAAAACTAATACAATAAGGATATTATTAGTTGTGAAAGTAGTTTAAAGTGCACTGTTGCTTTAAGAAAGCACAGTAGCAACAGCCAATCAAACACAAGGTAGTTCTCCTGCTCCGGTGAACGGCAGGTGTAAGACAGGGAGACGGAGAAAAAAGAGACTGGTTTGCAAACAGTGAACTAAAGTTCTATATCGTATAGGCTTCGCCCTTTAAGGCTATCGCTAGTGGGTTTATCCCTCGCGCGCATGCGCAGCACTGAAAACTTTAGTCCACGCCCACCAACGGTGGGCCCCGCCCCGGTCTCACCTGCATAAATTGGGGTGAGACCGGCCGCTCGCTTCCCATTTTTCTTCAGCCATGAAGCAGCACACTACTTCGAACATTCGCCTGTGCCCGGAGTGCCGAACCGGGTACATAATGTCCGATGACCTCCACCCGCGCTGCGAGTCCTGCCTCGGCCCGGAACACGCCGGTCGGGCGCTCACCCCCGGAGCTAACTGTGCGTTCTGCAAACTCCTCGAGGATTCAGAGAGACGCAGACGGGCTGAGGCTTACGCCGAGATGGACGGCGAAGGGTTCGCCTCGCAGCGTGTTTTTGGGTTGGGTGAAGCCATCGACTTTTTTAATGATGATTGTGGACCGGAGTCAGCCGACTCCGCTCCCGGAGCTGAAGAGCATTATCCTCCCGTAGGTTCCCCCCTCGGGACCGAGGGGTCGGACCACACAGACACTCCGGTGTCCGCTCAGCCTTCTGGTATTGGTGCCCTCGTGCAGCTGATGCCAGCAATGATTGAGAAGGCGGCGACTTCCAGGCAGCTGTCGGTGCCATTTCCGCAGGTCGCGGCTACGCCAGATAACCTCATCGGGGTCGTCGCACCGGCACGTCGGCCCCAGCAGGACGCGTGCTGGCCCTGTTTCCCGGGCATCCAGGATTACGTGGCCCGATCAGCGGAGGAGCCTGGGAAATTGAAGTCCCCGGTCCTCTCTTACACCCCCTTCACAAGAGTGGCGGGGATTTCCCAGGATGGTTTCCCACCTGTGGCCCCTTTAGAGCCGAGCTTGGCCGCTGTCTTCGGCGTGAAGGTGAATCCGCTCGGGGGTCGGCGCCCTGTACCGCCTTCCCCTATGGGCCAGACGATGACGAGACTGGCGGACCGCTCACACCAGTGCGCCGTCCAGACAGTGGCAGCGGCTAACAATGTAGTGTTACTGTCCCACTGGTTACACTCCATGTCTCTGGAGCCACACCTCCTGGCCGATAGAGCGGAAGATCTGTCCGAGGCCACCCGCATGCTCCAGACCTTGGGTGCGTCCATCGCGGTGGCGGGTTCCCGCATCTCATCATGGCAGACGCTTTTGCATCGAGGTGTCTGGCTGGAGCGCTCCAACCTCCCGGAGGGGCTGAGGAAGGACCTCCTGGAGGCGCCGATTAGTCCGGACGGACTCTTCGGGCCTCGGCTGCAGACGGCGCTCGAAGAGATGCAGAAAACAGCAGATGAGGCCGACAGGTTCCGGAGACACTTGTCTCGAGTCTCTCGTCCACAGGATCCCCGGCGGGACCACCGGGCTCCTTCTTACCAGCGGTCAAGGCGCCCCGCCACAGCCGTGGCGGCAGCGTCTCGCCCCCCTGCTTCGGCTGTTCAGCCCCCACCTCCTCCTCCTCGGGCGGGCCCGCCAGCTGAACGACAGAATCCTCGGTGGAAGAATCGGCGCCCGGCCTGTACCTGGTCCAACCCACCGGAGGAACCCCCCAGGAAACAGGGGAAGAGATTCTGACATTCGGGGGGGGAATATGTGTGATAAGTTCAAGGGGAGTTTTGTAATAAAACAAACACTTTTTCCCCAGAAGAACAAATCCTGTAAACAGTCTGCCCCTGAGTCCGCTGGCTCTGCTGCCACTGTTTCACACACATTCCCCACACTGTGTGAACTGTCCGTTGATCCACGGTACAGATTCACGACACTAAGCCGATACATCTCCTCTGTCTCAAAGACAGGGTGTTCCCCCTCACATGTTTCTGCTAACAGTGAGTGTGACCATGAGCCATCGAGCGCCGTCTTAACGCCTCGTATGGACGACACACACACTGTATCTGCAATCAGCGTCTCCCTTCCTCCTCTTTCCGGGAGCGAAGGTTTGATCGCACATAAGAGATGCGTTCAGGAGCCTTGTAAAATAAAAGGGCTTCTTAAACGGCCGCTCTCGGACAGCGGCGCGTCATCTCCTTGTCAGCGTCTGACTACAAGTGTGGTTGAGAACCTGTGTGCCCCGGGGGCTTCTGCTCAGCCCTTTCGCTGCGAGCCCCCCATGGGTTGTTCCGGAGAGTCCTCCGATGCGAACAACGGCGGTCAGGGCTCTGGCTTGGCTCGTCACCATGTCAGCCACAGAGCACCAAGCAAGTGCACGCCCCCTCTCAGAGCATTACTCAGAGTGGCAGCGCGTGTGTTTGATGGACAAATGGATGGACAGGATTATCAGCCGAGGTTACACTCTGCAGTTTGCTTCCCCTCCCCCGCGGTTCAACGGGATAGTGGAAACAATCCTTTCATCTCAGGAACATTGTCTCGCTCTTCAGTCAGAGCTACAGGAACTTTTGGGGAAAAATGCAATTTCCAAAGTTCCCGAGGGAGAGGAGACACAGGGTTTTTACTCCCGTTATTTCCTGGTTCCAAAGAAGACGGGAGGAGTGAGACCGATCCTCGACCTGTCTCTGTTCAACAAGTCGATCATGGAGAGGCGGTTTCACATGCTCACGATCAGACAGGTGTTGGAGTGTGTTCACCAGGGAGACTGGTTCACCTCCATAGATCTGAAGGACGCATATTTCCACGTGTCGATCGTGTCGAAGCACAGGAGATATCTGCGCTTCTCATTCCAGGGGATACAGTACCAGTACAACCGCCTGCCATTCGGTTACTCTCTGGCTCTACGCACTTTCTCCAAGTGTGTGGAAACGGCGCTGGAGCCGTTGCGCAGGACAGGGATGAGAGTGCTATTCTACCTGGACGACCTGATATTATTAGCTCGCTCCAGGGAAGAAGCTGTTTTAAAGACAAAAACACTGGTGTGTCATCTGTCGAGTCTGGGCTTCACAATCAACTGGAAGAAAAGCTCCGCTCTCCCCGCCTAGTTCGTGACGTATCTGGGGGTGGAGTTAGACTCCGTCAGCATGAGAGCGCGGCTCTCACAGCAGAGAACAGAGGCTTTGACAGCTCTTCTCCGCCGCGTCACGCCCCCCAATGTTGTGACAGCTCTCTCTGTCATGCGCCTGCTGGGCATGATGTCAGCAGGTCACGTGGTAGTGCCCCTGGGTCTGTTACACATGAGACGTCTGCAGAAATGGTTCATTCGTCTGCACGTCGATCCTGTGCGGCAGCGAAGACGCATGGTAGTCGTTCCTCCCTCAGTGAACGCAGATCTTCTTCACTGGAAGAATTCCCGCACACTGTCAGCGGGAGTGCCGCTGGGCAGAGCTGCATCACACATTTCAGTGTTCACAGACGCATCTCTCTCGGGATGGGGGGGAACGTGTCTGTCGCAAGTGGTGGGAGGACAGTGGCCAGCTCACATGTCTCTCCACATAAACGCGCTGGAGCTCCTCACGGTGTGGAAAGTACTCCAGCATTTTGCGTCACTGCTGCGGGATCAACACATCCTGATCCGCACAGACAACAAGGCGACAGCAGTCTACATAAATCGCCAAGGAGGAGTGCGCTCCGCGCAGCTGCTGAACATAGCGAGGCGGCTGCTGCTGTGGACACACACACACTTTCTCTCAGTCAGAGCAGTGTATATTCCCGGTGTTTTGAACACGGGAGCGGACATCATGTCGAGGGGAGGTCCTCGACACGGGGATTGGAGCCTTCATCCCGAACTGGTGATTCAGATTTGGAACAGGTTCGGCAAAGCAGAGGTGGATCTGTTCGCCTCTCGCGGAAACGAGCGTGCGGGACAATCCTCCGCTGGGAGTGGACGCGTTAGCGCATCGGCCGTGGCCCAGGACGCTTCTTTACGCTTTTCCACCGGGTCCATTGATTCCACGGTTCTTGGATCGAGTACTGGAGGAACGGCTGTCAGCCATCCTCGTAGCTCCGGAGCGCACGGGCGCGTCATGGTTTCCATGTCTGCAACGGCTGATCTCAGGGTTGCCATGGGAACTTCCGTGGCGCGGAGACGCTCTCTCTCTAAAGCAGGAGGAGCGATCAGGAATTACCCGAAGATAGGTCAGCGTCTGTGGGCCTGGCCGCTGAACGGGAACATTTAGAGAGGCAGGGTCTCTCTCAAGATGTTGTGCGCACTATCCAGGGCGCCAGGGCCGCCTCTACCAGAGCTTCATACACATCCAAATGGAGCGCTTTTCAGCGTTGGTGTGTAGACAGGAGTCTGGATCCCACGGTGTGTCCCCTGCCTCAGGTATTGTCATTCCTCCAGCTTTTGATGGATAGGAATTTGGCTTTCAGCACGGTGAAGACATACGCTGCTGCTATTTCTTCCTGTCATGAGGGGTTCGGTGGCAGAACAGTGTTCAGTCATCCTCTGACAAAGCGTTTCCTGAGGGGCGTAAGAAGAGACAGGCCAGTGTCACGTTCTTTGGCCCCTCAGTGGGATTTAGCATTGGTTTTACGTGCTTTGGTGAAAGCTCCTTTTGAACCATTGGAGCAAATTCCACTTAAATTGTTGTCAATCAAAACAGCTTTGTTGTTGGCTTTGACATCTGCAAAGAGGGTTAGTGATTTGTCTGCTCTCTCTGTGGCACCTTCATGTCTTCGGATCCAAGGAGATGGCAGCTCGGCTATTCTACGCCCTAATCCTGCTTTTACTCCTAAAAGCATCACAAGTTCTTTCCGATCCAGAGTGATCACTTTGGAGGGTTTTTTCCCACCCCCTCACAATTCAGAGGAAGAGGCAACTTCCCATCTTCTCTGTCCTGTGCGCGCGCTGGCCTGTTATGTGGCGCGCACGGCCCCGGTGAGACGTTCTCAGCGTCTGTTTGTGCATTACAGGGAGCATTCTCAAGGGCTCCCTCTGTCGGCACAGCGCCTGTCTCATTGGCTTTGTGAGGCCGTTTCACAGGCTTACCTCTCATCAGGCATGGACCCCCCACAGAGCATCAGAGCTCATTCCACCAGAGGAATTTCTTCCTCTGCGGCTCTGCATGGAGGAATGACGGTAGAGGATATCTGCACTGCAGCTTCCTGGTCTTCTCCCTGTTCCTTCATCCGCTTTTATCTGCGGGATGTTTCCCGTTTTTCCATGACTCACTCTGTACTAAGTGTTTTGTCAGAGTGATGGATTATTGGATGCCTCTGTATGACGTTCTCCCTCCCATCTTTGGAGATGGGGAGATACGTTTGGTTTCTACTCTGTATTTGTTAGACTGTTACAGTGCGTAACTTCGTCTGCCACGTCTTACAGCAGTAGTCTTTTCCTGACCATTCCATATTGGAATATTTTACGTTATTCCATCACGACGTCTGGAATGGTTGATGGTTATTAGGCAGATGTGTTTGTGCTTGTGGTACTGTACAGACCCAGTGAGGCATGGACTACATCGAGCTTCGCCTTTAACCCACTAGCGATAGCCTTAAAGGGCGAAGCCTATACGATATAGAACGTTAGTTACGTATTGTAACTCAAGATTCTATGAGTATAGGCGCAGCCCTTTAAGTCTTGGGCCTCACTGGTTTTCCTCTATGGCTGAAGAAAAAGCTATTAGTAGGGAAGCGAGCGGCCGGTCTCACCCCAATTTATGCAGGTGAGACCGGGGCGGGGCCCACCGTTGGTGGGCGTGGACTAAAGTTTTCAGTGCTGCGCATGCGCGCGAGGGATAAACCCACTAGCGATAGCCTTAAAGGGCTGCGCCTATACTCATAGAATCTTGAGTTACAATACGTAACTAACGTTACAAGAAAACCGGGATTTGGACTGTTGTTAACTTTTATTTTAATTTCTAAAAGTGTTTTGAGTTTTATTCTGTCTACGTCGGTAGGCTGTGGTTTTTTGGACATTTGAAAAGTGTGTTTGAAGAGCTTAGCAGTGCGGTGGAATTGATAGCGAACCAACCGAGCGAGTGACACACCCTTGCCAGCACGTGACAACACGGGACGGAGTCCTGTTCATCGGAGGACAGCACGTGTTTTTCTGGAATTTACGGACTGCAGAACGTGGCCGTAAGAAAGATCGTCTGAACTTGTTGATACACACTGAACTGGATTTACATCACAAGATTCACCGTATGATTAAAATGTGTTTTTAGTAAATATTATACTAGATATTGATTATATTGCATTGAATGAATATTATTTTCCCTGTGTTAGTTGTATTGTTACCTGTGAATCTAAAACTACTTTTTCTATTCTTATATAAAAGTCTGGCATTTCAATTTATTCTATGGTCTCTGGTGTGTTCATTATATTTATATTTTTTAACTATTTTACTGCTCCAACGAACTTAGACTCTGGTCCTGTTTCCAACTTAACTGCAACTAGCAGTAAGTGTTACAGAGATATTTGTAAATAAATTATTTTAATGAAATCAATGGATTCCTACATAAATTATTTTATTCCTAACACTTATGTATTGATACATATCTTATTTTACATTGACTTACAAAGGTTGGTCACCTGTCAACAATCTTTATAAAGCACTGTTAGCTCATTATTGATTCTTGAAGTCGACCACAGCAACTGAATCAACTCTGCTCCTTCGCTTATTTTATAAGTTGCCTCAGCATTTCTATAAAACTGTCTCTCAACTGCTTTGTGAATAGTTCTTAGGAAGAAACTCTTGGCTAGGAACTTTTAGGGCTACATTATAAAGACAAGTAAACTACTGATAACTTTTGAATTCTGCCAGTTGGTGAATCAGATTGAGATGGGGAGGAATTAATAACACCTCCTGTTTCTGTAGTAGTTCTTTAAAATGTCCTAATGGATAACAAATGTACAATGCACAATGATTACTTACATGACTTCACGAATCTTAGCAGCCTGCCAATAAGTACTGGGAGTTACTTGTATTTTGTGTCTTGACCTTCCCAAGACATACCAGGTGGGGAGATGAAAGAGATAGAGATCACCTTCTTTATATTTTATATGTACAACTTACATCATACCCTTTTAAGAGTTGATCTGTCAATTCCCCGAGGTAAACCATCAAACATTGAATGACAACATCTCTGGCCATGTTGATGCTAGAATTGCTTGGAGCCTGAAATTACAAAAATAACATTCAAGTTCCTGGTGTAACAATCTTCCACTGACCTAAAACTTGTTAAAGATGCCACTTTCAACACCGGGTGGCTTATATTATTGTTTAACAAGCCCCTATCAAGAGTCCTTGATGTGTTGTCTCAGGTATCAGTATAATGAAACTCTCTCATTTCTGAGGTTCCCTGGAAATCAGAAGTGATTCTGGGAAAGTCCCAGTAAAGAAATAGTACATATTGCGTTAAAAATAAATAAAATTTAACCATTTTAGACCTTGCTTCTTGTATGTATTAACCAAACATGACATAAAATGGTATCCAGTGAGCTTTAGATATGTTGGACGGCAAGCTGTGTCACCCTTGGACAGAGCCAGACTAGTGGTTTTCCCCCATTTCCAGTTTTTAGCTGGTATTGAGAACCAAATAATACACAGAAGGGACATACATTCTAGATGTAAACACACATATGTAGCACTTTATTTGTGGATGATCACAGCAGACCGTCTTAATAATCAGAATCATCATGTGCTTCAAAGGCTGTTGATCAAAACCATTGCAGATTGATGGTTTTTTATGTCCAATCGACAAAGTAAGACAGAATCAGTCATCTCAAAGCAATACTTGGCAAATCTTAACCCTGTGCATTTGCATATTGTTTTAGCAGAAGTCATTACTTTTGAAGATATTGTACTGGACTATCCTATTGTAACAGGTCTCTTGGTCCCCGGGAGTTCTTCGTAGGAATCAAGGGGAAACGGTAGGTGTGTCTCAAGCTTCTTAATTTCCAGGACACATACAATTCACAATCACACAATTTCTTTGCACGCATATACTATTCAGTATATATGCCGGCTCCAGCCTAGCAGCCGGCGTCCAGGCGTAGCCCCAGCGCACTACTGCTGATAAGGGAGAGAGGGTCATTAGTTAACCTGTAACACCTGTGTACCATTAGACTCTCGCCCTGGCACCGATCCGAGAACCCCATCTCCATTCCCTCCCTCCTGTAGCCGCCACTAACCATCCCCCACTACCACACCTATATTTGGAGGTTTTTCTTGACCCCCTAATGTATCCTGAAATGGACTACAAAGAATTAGAAACAACTTTCAGATCAATGCCGTTTGTGATGGCCGCACCAGCAACCACACACTGAAACTCTGTAACATGATGGTAACCTCTCTTAATTCCTAATTTGCTTAGTTTGTTTCTCTTTTGATTTTTCTTTGAGTTACCATTTGCTGTTGGAGTCATCTGGCCAATCATCTTAAGGAGGTCCAGTTGCAGCAGACAACCTTAAATGGCTTAAAGCATTAAGTGGGCTGCACCATGTCTTGTGTAATCATGGGGAGGGACATTATTTCGATTTTTAGTTGTTAATCTTTGATTATTGTTTGATATTTATATTGAATTATTCTCCCTTAGTTAATATTATATGGTCTTATACTGGGCTGTTATGTTGTGGCTGTAGTTTTTTTTCAATGTTAGTATGTCTAATTCTATCCCCCCTTTTTTTGTTGTTGCTTGACCAGCCACCATATATATTCCCCTTTGTCAGTTTAGGGACAGTCTTTTGTTAACTGGTCTCCCTCTGTTACTCGAGGCTAGTGTAACCCAGGTCTCATGAATCTAAAATAATTAAAAATATATATATTTTCCGAACCGGAAGTGCAAATATTTCCAGTTCTGGCACTATAAATATCCGGGTCGAGAGGCACACTTCCTCTTTTCTGGCTGAGCAGTGCGAAGGTGAGTTATGTTCTCTGTGGTGTATAGGAGTAGTATAGCGTGGTGCTAGTTAGCCTGTCTGTGTGTTTGTTAGCTTAATGCTAACAATGCTAACGAAACCCCCTTTAGGGAATCAGTGATCAATTAGTAATGTTTGTGTGTATTGACTTGCATTTGTGTTGTACTTTGATTGAATGTTTTGTTCTTAGTTAAGTCAATTATTTTATAATGAACAGTTAACCTTAGTCAAAGGTTTGTATGATTTAAATGCAAACGTGACTTTTTTGGACTTATGCTTTTATTTCCCTCAATGGCCTGCTGGCTGAGCAGTGCGAAGGCCTCTTTGCTGGCTGAGCAGTGCGAAGCTACCAGTAAATCAGCGTGTGCAGTGTGAAGCTACCGGTAACTCAGCGTTTGGAGCAACCGGTAAACTGATCAGCTCAGGTCAGGTTTTTACCCCCCAACCTTTCTTTTTTTTTTTCTGACAATTGATGGCGAGCTATCCCTGTATAGACTCTTAATAACCAACCTTGCCCTACGAGCCTCCTTGCCCTGCGAGCGATAGGAGAGAACTCACCGTAAACTTCTTTTTTTTTTTCCCTCCTTGGAACAACATTCTTTGGACCAACAGACTTTAATTACCTGCAATCATATCAATCAGTCAATCAATCAAATTTTATTTGTATAGCCCATATTCACAAATTATAATTCATCTCATAGGGCTTTAACAGGGTGTGACATCCTCTGTCCTTAACCCTCAGCAAGAGTAAGGAAAAACTACTAAAAACCCTTTTAACAGGGTAAAAATACGTAGAAACCTCAGAGAGAGCCACATGTGAGGGATCCCTCTCCCAGGACAGACAGAAGTGCAATAGATGCCACGTGTAGGAGAACATCATCAATAATCAAAGTCTCTAGCAGCATTTGATGAGGGTAGACATCCCGAAGGACAACCCCAACATGACATGCCAAGCAGTCCCGCTGCAAGCACAGTCCATGCTCAGCAACCATCTAGACCACGATCCACCATCCAGACCAGACGCCACTCCAGTCCTCAGTCACCGTCCACCGCCGCCCACCAGGACCCATCACAAGCCACCAATACCAACGCGACACAGGGTCCGCCACCAGCACCACGATCAGCCCACATGACTCAGAATCCGCCACACTAGATCCAACACCGCGACCCCCGGTGCAACAGAGGCCCTGGATCTGCGGGTGATAAAGCAAAGGGATTCCGGGGAAGGGAGATAGGGATGGAGAAGAGGAAGGAGAAGCTAGAAAGAGAAGATCCGTGTGTCATGTGTCATAAAATAGAACAAGTAACGTTCTGGCGCACTAATTAGCTCTAACTATAAGCTTTATCAAAAGGAAGGTTTTGAGCCTACTTTTAAACGAAAAGATGGCACTATATTATTAAGGGCCTTGAAGGTGAGGAGGAGAATTTTTAATTCTATTCTAGATTTAACTGGAAGCCAGTGTAGCGATGCTAATACTGGAGAAATGTGCTCTCTTCTCTTTGTTCTCGTCAGGACACGTGCTGCGGCATTTTGGACAAGCTGTAGAGTCTTTAACGAATTACTGCTGGAGCCTGATAATAATAATGAATTACAATAGTCCAGTCTCGATGTAACAAAGGCGTGGACTAGTTTTTCTGCATCTTTTTGTGAAAGGACATGTCTAATTTTTGAAATATTACGCAAGTGGAAAAAAGTAGTCCTAGAAATTTGTTTTAAGTGACTATTAAAGGATAAATCAGGATCGAAGATCACTCCCAAGCTCCTGACTGTTTCATTGGAAGCAAGGGCAATGTCGTCTAGCGCAGCTATATCATTAGATAATGCATTTCTAAGGTGTTTGGGGCCAAGTATTATAACCTCTGTTTTGTCTGAGTTTAATAAGAGAAAATTGCGGGTCATCCAGGTTTTTATGTCCTTGAGACATGTTCGAAGTTTAGTTAATTGATTACTTTGTTCAGGTTTTATTGACAAATATAACTGAGTGTCATCCGCATAGCAGTGGAAATTTACAGAGTGTGTCCTGATAATGTTTCCTAGTGGAAGCATATATAATGAGAATAAAATTGGGCCGAGAACAGAGCCCTGTGGAACACCATGGTTAACTTTGGTGCGCACAGATGACTCATCATTAATTTGCACAAATTGGGAGCGATCAGAAAAATACGATTTAAACCAGTTAAGGGCGGTTCCATTAATGTTAACTGTTTGAGTCTTTGAAATAAAATTTGATGGTCAATTGTGTCGAATGCTGCACTGAGATCTAACGAGGACAGACACAAGTCCCTGATCTGAGGCTATTAAAAGGTCATTAGTGACTTTTGCCAAGGCTGTCGCTGTACTGTGATTGGCTCTAAACCCCGATTAAAAATCTTCATATATATTATTTTCCTGGAGAAACTCACAAAGCTGATTGGCAACAACTTTTTGTAAGATTTTAGAAATGAAGGGGAGATTAGATATTGGCCTGTAATTGGCTAAAACCCTAATCCTCTCTTGTTCTTGACATTCTTCATCCTCTTCTGCCAGGTTTACTACGGGCGCGGAAGTGCCGCGCTATTCTTAATAGCACACCAGAAGCGCATTTCTCTGCGCCGGTCATCATTGTTGCTGAATTGCTACTCGACATAGATCGCCATATGAAGTACTTCAGAATGGAAGCTGAGAAGTTGGATAATCTTCTGTCTTTGATAGGACCAGCTATAACCAGGCAATCAACAAATTATCGAAAAGCCATCAAACCAAAGCAACGGTTGGCTGTAACACTGAGAACCTTTTCATGACATTCTCAAACACAAAACCAGGACACTGTTATTAGCATAGTGTATTGAAGCATACATGTATTGTACAAACATGGGGGCAGCTGTGGCTGAGGGGGTAGAGTGGTTGTCCTCCGACCTGAAGGTCGGCAGTTCGATCCCCTGTCTGACCCATCTGCATGCTGAAGTGTCCTTGGGCAAGATGCTGAACCAGGAATGGCCCCCCATAATATAACAAAGTGCTGCGAATAGATGCACTGTGTGAATGGGTGATTGTAAAACTGTACTGTAAAGGGCTTTGAGTGGTCACCAAGACTGGAAAAGCACTATATAAATACAAAAAACAAAAACCATGTTTTTACTATGAAGTAATAAACAAACACATGCTTCGAATGAATTAAATATAAAGCTGTAATAACAACAAAACAAACAATACAACGAAATATGAATAGCAGCAATACAGGCATATATACATATGTTGGTGACCTTTTTACTTAGTTTTTTAATCAATCAACATGAAAGAATGTTGTTGGAGAAGAGAGGTCCTCCAGCTCTTTTCACACCTCCAAGCTGTTGTTGTGGCATTGGGGGACAGAATAGTTTATTGTTGGGGGTTGAGAAGGACCTTGATATGTTGTCAGGGGTGGAGTGTGACCTCGTTGGTATTGTGAAAAATACGGATAGGCCTGAAAAGCTGAAGTTTGTGGCTAGCTTGTATTAGGTTGCTGCCAATGTTGGGTTTGTGATGAAGAAGTAGAAGGTGGATTTTGGAGCGTGTTGAGATATCTATGTTTCTCTGTATCTAGTGACTATATTTTACCTATATCCTGTGAATGAATATTAGCTGTATAATCTATATATTCAATAATGCTTATGCTACAACTGTTCCTTTTCTTGGAATGATGTCTATCTTTTTGAGTCAGACGCAGGGTTTGCACAACAAGTACAGGTTCTCAGCAAAGAGAGGTCATGCCAGAATTAATACAAAGTGGTGTTTCATGAAATGTGGTGAGAAAAAGATATGAAATCCTCCTCTGTGTCTTATCTGTGTCTCTCCGATGTAGCAGGCTCCCTGTTGGCCAAGGCCACAGTAGTGGGACACCTGGTCAGTTGAAAGTGATCTGCTTGCAAAAAACTGCACCTTGAGGAAACGGTATACATCTGGCCAATAACTGAATTCCCTCAAAGAAAAAGAACCGCCTCTATGTTGCCCCCTGTGTCTTTATAAATACTGTGGACTTAGGATGTGTGTGCGCTTCTTCTCGACATGATCCAGTAAACCTGGTGACGTGTTCGGCAGAACCCCAGAGACTCTCTGTAAGTATTGTTCTTATGCAATAAACTTGTTACTGTGAAACTTTTGAACATTGAATGTCTAATCATTGCCGTTCCCATCTGAACCTCGAATCAACGAACACGACGCTGTCCGGTCCGGACGGGACCGGGCTCGACAAGCGTTGGTCCTCTTTTTCATCTAATTCGTGAGGTACCGGAGGATATGTATTTGTGCCCATGCCTGGCTCCTAACAGGCAGTTATTTCAGATTGGAACAAAGTAAAACACGAACAAGGCGTTGAGAATCCCACATTGTTTATACTGTTTGCTTTAGGGTCCAGCAATGCAAATAAATACTATGTTTTTTATAATAGGTTTTTATATAAAAAGTTAAAATATCACACAAACCTCTTGATTTGTCGGTACACGGATAGGCAGTCCATACACAAGTATACAAATCCAAATGGGAACAGGCGGCAGAAAAGTTTGTAGTAAGTACGGTCCAAGGTCGGTACACGGGCAGGCAGTCGATGATCAGGCAGAGTATCATGAAAGGGAGAGGCAGAGATGTAATCCGTTAGACAGATGGTAGTCGCCAACAAGAGAGCTATCAGAATGGGTAACCGCTGGGACGCTAGAGACATAGAGAAACTAAGACGAACTGGCAATGAGATGACAGGGACACACAGACTATATACACAAGGTGATTAGAGACAGGTGGAAACAATCAAAGTGGAAAAAACAATCAACAAGGCAGGGCCCACACACAAGGGAAGGGCATGATGTGTCTGAAACGAGAGGAGAGATGAGTAGGTAAACACAACGCAGAACATAAACAATGACCACACAGGGGAAACAAACTATCGGACAGGACAAAACTTGACAATTGCATGTCATTCTTTAGCTTTGAGTAGATGCCCTGCCTGCATTGAAAGTTAACGCTGGCTCCATCTGCTCCGAATCCAACAAGTTGATCAGTCCAGTTAGGGATACCCTTGGAGATTTACAGTGACCGGATGCAATGCAGGATGGTGTCAGCTGTGGCTCTCTCTGTGTCCTCAATTCTATTAGGATGATAAACACATACAATGTTAAAAAAAAAACTAAACAAAACACAAGCGAGCCACTTCAGAGAAATCCTTGTACTGTATGTGTGTTACTAACCTTTAGATTAATTGATAAACAATAAACTTGAGCAATAGATAATTGATAAGAGATCATTGATCATAGATAATTACCCTAGAAATGCCATGCGAGGGTAACTTTATGCAGGAATTTCACATAAAGAACCTCCTTCTCCGCTGTTGACCTGTCTATGATGCCATCAACAAGGACACTAATATATCTGGAAGCCAATACTTGCTTGCTAACCTGGTTTGGGGTTAAAAAGGCATCTTCCAAATCAACTCCTTGCCGCTTCTCCAGATTCACAAGAGATGAATAATAAGCAAACGGCTTCTCGTGTTTAGCAATATGGTAAGCAAATTCAAACAGCTTGACCATTTTGCATAACGCTATCTTCTGCATCAGATTGACAGCTTCCACAATTGGGTCTCTGTAAGTGAGCTGATTACTCCATGCTTCTGTAAAAACAAAAATAGGATGTTACATGTGATAAGAAACTTATTCTAAACATTTAAACCTTGAAAACCCCCAGTCAACTGCAGTCTCAACTAATTGTAATTTACGCAACTAGAGGATTGGTTGTCAACCACAAGATGGCAGTAACTAACTTATGAGGATGGGGGAAAAATCACTCACTGACTGCACTCTGTCTAACGTTAGCTAGCTTGCAAGCAAGCCTTTGTAGCTAATGCACTATCAGAGCTAGCTAACGATAGCTAACTAACGTTAAACTAGCTAAAGCGAACTAAATAATTTCCAAATAATTATTACTAGTTATCACTGACCGTAGGCGATGTTGCTTGGTCGGCTGGTGACGAAAGGCCATGTATTTCTTGTGTTTTCGCTCCCCTTGATGAAGTCAGCAGAATAATTCACCTGTGCGACTTTGGCAGCTTGTTTCGACATTTCGACATGCCTTGCAAAACATTCAAGTCTTTTTCTATGGTCGCTGGGTGTGTACGTTTAAGCTTTGGAACCTGAGATGGGGACGGAGACTGTGTTTGCTGATCCTTATCATTTCTCCTCACACTCGCAGCAGTCACAGGTCTTATTAAGAAGCGCTTCATTTTTTTATATTGTTTAGAACGTTCGGTTCTTTACGCACACGCAACATCAGACAAGGCGAAAATCAAAAACATTCTATTGCAGCTGGACCGGGTCATATAGGCTACAATTGTTTATAACAAGTTCATTAAATTATCATTATTATTAGAGGAAATTACGGGGGCATTTTTTGCCCCCCTCCTGGTGATATCAGGGTCAATATATATTTCTTAGGGGCAGTTTTGCCCTTTGTCCTTGTTTATTTCCGATGCTGAGTTTCAGCCAGCTTCTCTAACATGTCTGCCTTAACCTTTGAGGTAGTCAGAAGGGTTATATTCTTCTTGTAGTCTTCCGTGGCTCTTTCAAGGTACATTTCACTTTCCTATGCAAACTGTGAAATGGGGAACTGCTTTGGCCATGGCTCATGTTCTGTGGTACTTTGCCTAGGCAGGATAATGGTGTCCTGTGAAAAAGGTGTTCCAGTAGATGAGTCTGCATTCGACTCTGCATATGATGCAGTTTACTGTAGACCGAAGGAACTGTCCAAACTTTCATCAAGCGGAAGCAAGTTAAGAATAATTGGGGCCGCTTGAACAACCTTTATGGTGTCTTTGTGTTTAATTTGATGAAGAGTGAAGTAATCTTCGAATGCAGAGTCCAAATACTGAAGACTTGAACTCGGCAGGAGTTCCAAAGGTCTCTTTCACAACAGTTTGCAGCTCCTCCACAGTGGGTGGGATTCCTAATGGAAGGACCAACTTCTCAATTCGGGCATCAAGTCATACTCAAAGCTTTGCCTTCATTTCTGCCAGCCTGACAAGAATGTAAATAGAACATTCTTGTCAGGCTGGTAATTCAGGGAATAATGAAATGAGTGTGGAGTATACCAACAGAATACATTGAGCTAAAAATAAAAAATAATACATTAATTTAAAGAGAATTTGTAATGGTTATTTAAATCACAATTAATTTAAAGTTCAAAATGTTTCCTTATTCTGTCTTAAATAATAAATCAATAATATAATGTTTAAATGTAATTACAAATTGTTGTAGTCTTTGAAAATACAAATTACAACATATTTGTTTATAAAACTATTTA
This sequence comes from Platichthys flesus, assembly GCF_949316205.1. Lineage (NCBI taxonomy): Eukaryota > Metazoa > Chordata > Actinopteri > Pleuronectiformes > Pleuronectidae > Platichthys > Platichthys flesus. Next base: position 25,149,754 of record NC_084953.1, read on the forward strand.
AAATGTATCTTTGTATCATTACATTCAATCACTGTCTGCATTTCATAGTCAATATCACAAAACATTTGTTTACTTCAATACTTCTGTTTTCCATTGTTCCTTTTTTAAGAAACTCCATTCAATTAAAAGTTGTGTCAGCAGGATGCCAATTAAATGGAGTCCAACCACCAAGGGAGAAACAGGAACTCCAACTGGCTACTCTTTGTGTTGCCGTGTATATTGTGAGTCGTGTAAAATCAGAATTCATACTGATAACTTGTGTGTTGGACTGACTTATGTTTCACGTGGCACCCTGCTTATGCATCGCACAATTTAGGAGCTGTCTTTAAATGTACATTTTTGAGTAGGAAACACATAAAACCTGAAAATGGACAAATATGCAATAAATATTTAAATGACCTAAAATGAACAACAGATGTCACGTTTGAGTACAACCAAGCGGGCACACATCATACATTTTCTGCTTCTCCAGAAGAACCATTTTACCATTGTCCTCCAGTTGAAAAGATCTTTTTTAATTTTCATACCAGGCAGAAAGTAACTTTACAAGAAAATGTACACAGTTGTCCAAAATGTGAATAATCTCAGCAAAGTCACGTAGTCCACCAGTAGAGCCATAAAACAAGATCATCCCTGCATTCTAGGGCCGGCCCTGTGCAGCACAGTGATTCTCAAACTGTGTGGTGCGGAGGCATAACAGGTGGTGCGCGCGACCGGGAGGGGAAAATGCGAGGCGGAACTCATATTATAGCCGAACTAATGTCTAAACGTCCGCATCTCTTTGATGGCGGAGCAGTAAACAAATCGCTCTTTCGCCGTAGCCAGGGGTCGACAACCCCCGGCTCTGCAGTGTTGTGCATGTCGTGCATATTTTTCGAGAACAGTGAACTTTACGATCAGTTTTCATATGTTGAACGTGCACGTGAGGGAACGTCATCCACTCTGCAGGATCTACCACTGCCGTGAGAATTGCCTTGCGCCCTGAACTATGTTTTTTTTTTACTCAGTAACGGATGTAATTTCCAATGTAGCGAAGTACAATACTTAGTACAAATACAATACAAAATCTACTTAAGTAAAAGTAAAATTACCCATTTCAAAAACGACTCAAAAAATTACAAAGTACACAAAAAACTACTCAATTACAGTAACGTGAGTAAATGTAATTCGTTACTTTACACCTCTGCTGCATTGTACCTTGTTCCATAGTAGATGACAGTGTTAGTTAACTGCACAGTAGATAGGTGATGATTCTCTTGAGGCTTTCTTTATGTCTGAATGCAGCACTTCAAGAGGCACTACAGATATTTTTGTGACACACAATGCTTTATGCAAGTGGTATGCCATAAACATCTGATGTCTTGTAGAAGGGGTCAACAAAACATTTCTGAAGTTCTTAGAGTGCCTCACAACTTGCTTAAAAAAGCTGTGTTTAGCTTCAAAGCGCATTGACAAATACACCAACCAGAGAACCATATTCTTCAATCCATGCTGGGTGATATTCCAAAGAATGTTGTTTGGGTGTCAACGATTCTTCTTCAAAAAACTGCAAATAATCTATCACGATGTACAGATATTTTAAAGTCAAGGTATGCATAGATTCAACTGTGTGAACAGGTGCAACCAGCAATTCAGCTATGTCTTTTAATGTCATAAGAACCCTCCAGGCAGAATCATTGTTGATGGCCTGGTCAACAATGCATCAACAAGTATTGCAATCAAAACACTTAAAAGCCGATCTGATTCCTGGCTCTCGACCTTCAGCTGCATGGTATCTGAACAAACGGCTGCAAAGGGCACTCCGTGTTTTAAATGTGCAAGGGTAGCTGTCATGGTCTTCCCCTTTATGGCAGACCAAGACTTGCAGATCTTACACTGCCATCCCATAACTGAAAACCTAAGGTCATAAGAAAAAAAAGTAGCCTACATCACTAATAGATCTAATAATTAATTATTATTAATTCATTTTTTTGTTGGTTTTGTACAGATTAAGTTCAAATCTAGTTTATAGACATTTCTGATATCAAAATAATTTTCCAACTAAACCTTGTTTTACTGTTACAACATTACAAGAAAAAGATTGATCATCTTATCTTAATTAAATGTTGAATGATCAGAATATCTTTATTATCTGGTGCTTTAATTTCAAATTCAGGTTGGAGCTACAGGTTTGGATCATCAATGACAATCAAAACAGCAAATGAGCTTTTTCACCAGCAAAAAAGTAATAATCAAATGTTGTATTGCAAAACAAGCGGTGTACAATCTTTTACACATGTATGTGAAATGTTATATCCAAGCATATTGTATCATGCATATAAGTGTGATAAATACCTCTTGATAGGTTTCAAAGATTCTTCATGCAGCTGGAAAAAAATTAATATTACCTTTTAAATCAATTTGATAAATTAGTATTTTACACTCACACAAGCAAGTCCAAAGAGGCAGTCCTGCTTGTCCAAAGGGGATACAAATCTATTACAGATTGTGGTCACTAATTTAACAGTTTTGGAAAGTTTATTATGCACATTTTATTACAGCAGGTCACAATGGATGTTGTATGCAAGTTATAGATGAAGGGGAACCATGCTGCTAGACATGGTTGAATTATTTAATTGGTGGAAAAGGTGAGTCAGTAAACTTTAAAGTTTAGGATATGATGGTAGACATGTTATGTTAATTACCTAAAAACTCTGAGCAAACATTCCTTCAACCTGAAAACCTCTAACTTACTGAAGCAGATTCCTAAGTTAAGCTTTTAACCCTTAGATGCAAGAGTGACTGGACCCTACACTCTTCCATAAGTGGGTCAAAAATGACCCATATTCGAATCAATGGTTTTTTATGCCATTTTCGTCATTTTGGTTAAGAATAATCACTTGTATAGTATTTAGTATTATAATTAGGACCACACAATAATTATTTCATGTTTGAAATATCTATTTTTCAGTTTTTAACATTTTTGAAAAAGAAAATTACCCAGAAAAGCAATAGAAAAATGTGAACATCCTGTGTGTGTGTGTGTGTGTGTGTGTGTGTGTGATTGTGTGACTGTCCAGTCATTGACAGTTCCTCTCTCTTTTCTCTGTTTTGCCTTCTTGTCTCATCACTGTATGCAGTTCAGACAAACTACCTGTTTCTGGCTGTGATCATTGCACACTGGTACATTGCATTTCCCACACCTATTGTTGACTTTGCGATCTTTGTTACTTGGGCAGATCTGACACCTCTTTCTCTTTGGTTTGCCCAGTCTGCTTCTTCCCTGTGGCTGGGTTGTGGCTTGTGTCACCCCACACCTTTCCATTGCTTCAATAATCATGGTTTGCAGTTGGGGGCAGCCTTCCAGTCGACTCCTCATGTGTGGTGTGACAAGCTCCTTTGACAGCTCTTTGAGGAAGAGCTGTCGTGCATTGGTGATGCCGCTCTTGAATTCTGGGTGCTGAGCCGTGAAAAAGGTGTAGGCATTCAGAGTGGCGATGTCGATTATGTTGCACCACAGCACCATGGGCCACCTCTGTGTTTGGCGCTTGCAGGTGTAGGTGCCAACCATCTGGTCAGTGGTGTATACACCTCCTTTTGTCTTGTTGTAAAATGTGATCACTTCTGTTTTTTTCTTTCTGCTATTTTCATCAACTACTTTGTCGTGGTGCATCGTGCTCAGGAGCACAACAGCTTTTCCTTTCTTTTGGACATAGCTGACCATGGTAAGGCTGTCATTGAATCCAAACTCTGTGCTGTGAACCTCCCTTGACTTGGAAGGCTTCATCAGAGGAGGGATGTCTGGCTTGTTCTGGCGTAGAGTCCCCACAATAGTGAGATCCTTCTCCAGGAGATGCTGCGCAAGCGGCACACTGGTGAAAAAGTTATCCATGGTGATGTTGCGACCTGTGTTTCTAAATCTACTACACAACTGCTGGATAATGTTTTCCCCCAGATTCTTCTGAAATTCTTCCCCCTGATTGTCTCCCTGTGTAAACTATACCTTATATTGCATAGGGGATGGGTGCATCACAAACCCAGAAGATCTTTTGGCCGTACTTGGCGGGCTTGCTTGGCATGTACTGTAGAAACTTGCACCTACCCCTGAATGGCACAAGCTGTTCGTCCACAATGACACAATCACTAGGGATGAATCGCTGTCTGCAGTTGACCAGGAACAGGTCCCATACATAGCGGAAGGCTGCCATATGGTCTGTTTCCAGTCGGAAGGCTCTGGTTCTCTTATCATCAAAGCGCAAGGTACGGCGAATGTCTTCAAATCTTCCAACAACCATAGTGGCCTTGTAAATGGGATTATGTAGAGGACTCCCAAACAGCTCACGGACTGATACATCCCAGTTCTTCTCACTTCCTGCAAGAAGGGTCAATCCAATGAAGGCCATGAATTCATCTTTGGTGACATTTTTCCATTCTTTTCCTCTAGCTGTTGCTACTCTCCGTCCTTCCAAGTTTGTGCACTTCATCACCTCTTGTATTATATCGTCAGGGATAAAGAGCTCCCATGCATCTTTTGGTGAGACAGTGGTTCTAGTCCCTTGTGCAGGCCCTGACCGACTTCTGAGGATATTGTGGCTCTGTGTTCTGCCCTGGGTGGGAGGTAACTCGCTCTAGTAAGAGCCCTTCCGACTCATTCTGTTGGACATGAATTGGACACTTTCTTCTTCAGAGGACACAGAAGAGGACTCTTCTGAGTCAGATTGATCCTGTTCAGTTGGATTTCCAGGTGGACGACTGCCACTGCCACCTGGACAATAGTCTGGGTCCTCATCATCAGAAATGTCAGACTTGGAGTCCAACCCCATCACTGCCTCTCCATCATCCAGCATCTGTCGGACCATTTCAGCTGTATATCTAGCAGCCATGACACCTTGGATGAGGAAGCATAAGAGTAATGTTTTCAATAGATCAATATGTAGCTATATAAATAAATACCCTCAAACACACACACACTACATATAGTAATGTTAGCTAACTTAGTTAGCTAGCTAGTGTTAGCTAGTTATAAAGTAGGCTAATTTGTTGATAAATAATAATAAAATACTCTTTCACACAACAATCATGAATGACACGCACACACACACGCACACGCACAATACATATAGTAATGTTAGCTATCTTAGTTAGCTAGCTAGTGTTATCTAGTTATAAAGTAGGCTTATTTGTTGAATAGTCATGAAAGACACACACACAATATTATATGAAGATAATACTTACACGTATCAGCTCTTGCTGTGTAAAATAATCTTCTTTAGGGGTAAAACTTCTGATATAGTATATGTGGTCCACAGTTAATTTATTCCTGACAGCCACAGTTGATAAGAATCAAAGGTTCCCATTGGATTCCATAGAAAATGCATGCGGGTCATTTTTGACCCACTTATGGAAGCTTGGGGTAGTAATACAAAAACTACAATTTCTTAAAATGTATAAAAGGTAAGTTAAAAATGTAAATGGAATTATATCAAAAACATGTTTTTTGAGGAATACCTGGAATATGAAGATGATAACAATTTTTCATTACGAAGATATTTCAAGAAAACAACCTCACCGGGTCATTTTTGACTCACCTGGCATCTAAGGGTTAAAAGACTGCATTTACTTAGAAGCAACACATTTAAATAGAGAGAAATCAATCAACAGCAAAAAAGCAGGAACAAGTTGGATTCATAGAAATTGGTGACAAACTGTAGAAGCTTGTTTTTCTCTTCTGTCCTCCCTCCTATTTTCTCTCTCTCCCTCTATTGACACATATCCTCTTCTGTCACCCTCCTGACGAGTGACATGCTGATTGCACACATCTGTTCCTGTCATTACTGGAGCACAATGAGATGCTGAAAATAAAAGGCCCTCAGCTCTGTAAAGTACTACTTTTTCTGTAATGTCAAGTACACTACTTAACTATAACAGCTCTCTCTGTTTCTCTGCCTACATTCACTGTCTCCTTTTCCAAAGAGACTGAAACATGAACAGTCTCTCCTGTGCTGACAGAGCCTGCTTGTTAAAAAACAACTGATTCATTTTTACATAATGTATAACAAGGCTGATGAATCGAACCAGAAACTGGGAAAGTTACTCACAGCTGTCTCTTTATATTTTACTTATAACTGCAATATATTGCATCCCTTATACATAACCTCACCCATAAACATCTAAATCTAAAACAGTTAGATAAAGCCCCCTGGGTGAGACTATACCACTGTAATGGAAGACAGTATAAAAACTCAAGAGTCATGTAATGATACTTTTATAATAGGGTTTGTATCCCATTCCCTGTTTGTTTCTTTCAACTAGGTCTGCCAGATTTACACCAGACTTTTGTGTCTACCATGGTAGACGTAATCTTAACCCAAGTCCCAAACCTCTACCACCCTTGAGGCAGGTAATGACAGGCCAAAATGAATCACGTGAACTCGTCTGAGGTAAGAAAATTTAATTGGTTCTCATAAGGACTGGAAACAAATGTATATATAAACACACACACACACACACAATCTTAAGAGCTAAGGCCAGTGCTACCCAACTACCCTGCGGCTAACAACAACAGGCAAACAGAATATATGTAACAAATATAAACAGCTATTTATATGCAACAGAAAACAGCGACCAGGTTCTGACAAAGCTGCATGAGTTTTTCCACCACCTGTCATCATCCACTGCTCTCTCTCCCTCTCCCCATTGTGCTGTGAGTTCAACATCTCTGACTCTGCTCTTTTCCTCATTCCTCTCTTCTTAACTGGTTTGACGACAGTTTGCTGTAGTTTGTGGATCTAAGTTGAGCTTTCACTCAATTCACGCTCACAAATACATTTGTCCATGCCCACTGTTGGTCGAAAGACAAAAGCACTAATAGAAGAGGGAAGCTGACTGTAGTAAAATACTTATTCTCTGTTTGTAGAGACAGATCATTGTTCCACATGTTCTTAAAAAATATGATGTGATAGAAGTAAAAGCCCCAGTAGTTTGTTGGTTTTCTCTGCATTATAAATCAGGGTTTTGTCAGGGGAAGATCTGCTCCTTGGATCTTCTTTCGGCCTTCTTCTTTTTCTGGGTTGCTTCCTGTCTTTTTCCTCCATCCAATCCTCTGTGTGCAGCTTGCTCTCTGTTAACTCTTCTGTGAGCAGTTTGCTCTCTATTAACTCTTCTGTGTACAGTTTGCTCTCTATTGAATCTGCTGTAAGCATTTTGCTCTCTATAGAATCGTCTATGAGTATTTTGCTCTCTATTAACTCGTCTATGTGCAGTTTCCTCTCTGTTAACTCTTCTGTGTGCAGTTTTCGCACTGTTAACTCTTCTGTGAGCATTTTCCTCTCTATTGAATCGTCTATGAGTATTTTGCTCTCTATTAACTCGTCTGTGTGCAGTTTGCTCTCTATGAACTCTTGGATCTTCTTTTGCCTTTTTCTGGGTTGCTTCCTGTCTTTCTTAACATCGACTCCTCTGTGTGCAGATTGCTCTCCATCCAATCTTCTGTATCCAGCTTTCTCAAGATAAAGGGCTAACCAACAATGCAATGTAGCATCTATGTTGAGGGTCTTTCATATCTAACTCAGATGTGCCAGACAGAGAGACACCAACTTCAACTCTCACCAACCTCAACTTTTGTGGGTATTTCACAAGTGGCAAGACTCAAGGATAGCCATTCATGGATCTGCTGTTAGAATGGGTGACGCAAGTAGAGGAAGATATATGGGGCAGCTGTGGAAGACATTGTCAGACTTGGGGGTGACAATGCTCATGTTAGTTTGATGGCATTTGTATATTCTTGCTCCTTCTGGTTTCCTTGATGCATCAAGTCTACATTAAAACCTTTTGCATAAGACATCAGTTGCTGCCTGAGTTCTCCTTTCACCAGCTTCCACAAAACTTCCATAACAACACCCATGGCTGAATTAACACAACCAATACAGTGAAGAAGAACGGCAAGAAGAAAAAACATCTGATCAGGCTTTCAATGCCAGTATTTGATTTTTACTATGGCCACAGTTCAGTTTGAAATATTGAGTTTTTGGATACAGAACTTGCCCTGTTAGTGTCTTTAGTTTTAAAAATGAACTTGAAATCTGTGAAATATATTGGCCTTGTCCTGACATGCTGACAGTGAAGTGTAATGAGTCTCTTACTCGTTGTAAGGTTTCTGAGAGGTATTCAGCTCTGACTTATTTCGGTAATTTCCAAAGTCATTCTGTTGGAGGGAATAGAAAGTCTTGTGGTTCAGTATTACAGTTACACACTTGTTTTATGATGTACATGTACAGACCACTGAATGTGTGGTTTATGTGAAGCTGTAGAACTCTGTGTGAGACTTACCTTCATAATGCTGTAAAGTCTGTAGTCCTTTTCCCCCATATCTTTCTCATTTGTATGTCAAGCTAAGATTTTTGCAGTTGCTGGAATATTCATGGAATCATTTCTCCTGACAGACACAAACACACCTGGTGATTATTTTTGTTGAAGGAGTGTATGTTTTTTCCTACTGATTTAAAAATTAAACGAAAGTCTCACTCAGTGGAAATGTACATGTGTTGTCTTTGTTATGCTAATCTTTTATAAACTATTTCACTGAGATATAAACCTGTAAATGTTAATGTAAGACACCGCGTGACATTCTTTTTTTTTGGTAGTGGTGGTAGGGAGAGGCTTTCACTTACCTCTCGTTTGAGATGGAGCTTGGTTCTCTGTTATCTGTTTCCGAAACAGTTTTTGTTTCCTGTAGAGTAAAAAGAATAGTCATACATTTTGTTTGTACACGATTATAAAAGAATACATATCTTATTAACTTCTAAAATCTATTCAACGGGAAACCTTACCAACAGTTTCCCAAAGAGTCGTTCTCGTACAGGAATCTTCCCGACAGTGGGAGTCTTGCTGGCTGAGGGACTGTCTTTTTTTATGCTGCCTTTCTGTCTCTTCTTTTCTGCATTTTCTTCTCTTTCAGCAGATTTTGATCTTGACAGACACAAGCACACCTATTGATTAGTCTCATTCTGTCAGGCCTGGACTAGAAGGAGGACTCAGATGCAGAGGATTCACGTGCCAGCACACTTTATTGAGATCGGTTCCTGCAGCGTAGCAAAGATCACGGTAAATACAACTATGGCTGTGGAAGGGCTTGGGTGAACGAACAAGAACGAAACACTTCGACTATAATCACATGAGGGTGAAGGGAACAGGTGGAAACAATCCGGAATCAGTGACACATGAGGAAGGGCAAGTGACCTGAAACGAGAGGGGAGTTAGGATTTCAAAATAAAACAGGAAGTTACGAGACAAAAACCCAAGACAAGACAGACCTCACCACGGTGTGACAGTACCCCCCCCCCCTCTAGGGCCGGCTCCTGACGGCCCAGGCTGGTCCCTGTGGAAGTGTCTGATGAGAGTAGCGTCGACAATGTGACGAGACGGGACCCACTGCCTCTCCTCAGGACCATATCCTACCCAGTCCACCAGATACTGTTTACCTCGGCCCCTTTTGCGAACTGCCAGCAACCGCTTGACCTTGTATACCGGACCGCCTTCAAACACTTCTGGGGGTGGCGGAGGGGTAGCGGCTGGAACCATCGGACTCTCCTTGGCGGGCTTGACCCGGCTTACGTGAAAAGTCGGGTGAACACGGAGGGATCGGGGCAGGCGAAGGCGAACTGCTTCAGGGCCGATGAGCTTGGTGATGGGAAACGGACCCACGAACCGCGGCGCCAGCTTCTTGGAAGGGACCTTAAGGTGTAGATCCCTGGCGGAGAGCCACACCCTCTGTCCTGGCTGGTAGGTGGGGGCGGGTCATCTCTTGCGGTCCGCAGTTTTCTTGACTCTGTCCCCTTGGCGAATCAATACCTGCGTGGCAGCTGCCCAGATGCGGTGGCAGCGGCGAACCATGGCATGGGCGGAGGGCACAGACACCTCCAACTCGTTGTCTGCGAAAACAGGAGGCTGGTAACCAAATGCACACTTGAATGGTGACATACCTGTGGCCGAGGTGGGCAGTAGGTTGTGGGCATACTCGACCCAGACCAGGTGTTTGCTCCATGTCGCGGGATTCTGAGAGACCAGACACCGGAGGCCAGTTTCTAGCTGCTGGTTTAGGCGTTCGGTCTGGCCGTTGGCCTCCGGGTGGTAACCCGAGGTCAGGCTGGCCTTAGCTCCGATGAGCCGGCAGAACTCCCTCCAGAACCGGGAGACGAACTGGGGACCCCGGTCTGAGACAATGTCTTTGGGAAATCCGTGAACCTTAAAAACATTGTTCATCATGATCGCCGCCGTTTCTTTGGCGGAAGGCAGTTTTTGCAGAGCAATGAATCTAACCATCTTGGAAAATCTATCCACCACTGTGAGGACAGTGGTGTTACCTTGAGAGACCGGAAGCCCCGTGACGAAGTCTACCGAGATGTCGGATCACGGTCTGCAGGGGATGGGAAGTGGCTGCAAGAGTCCCATGCGTGACCCGGAGGACGTCTTGTTTAGGGCGCAGACCGGACAAGCCTCTACGTACTCCCGGACCTCCGGGTCCATGGAGGGCCACCAGAACCTCCGGGAGATAGCGAACATCGTTCTGTGAACTCCCGGATGGCAGGAAAGCAGCGAGGTGTGGGCCCAGTGGATCACCTGTGGGCGTAATTCAACCGGGACAAACAAACGATTCTCTGGGCGCCCACTAGGTGATCGGACCTCACCATTAGCCTGCTTAACCTCATCTTCTATCTGCCAAGCCAGTGCTCCAACCACACAGGTAGGTGGGAGGATCGTTTCTGGGTCCTTGGCAACAGGTTCGGGGTCGAAGAGACGAGACAGAGCGTCTGGCTTGACGTTGTTGGACCCCGGCCTGTATGAGAGAGAAAAAGAGAATCGGTAAAAAAATAGCGCCCAACTGGCCTGGCGAGAATTGAGTCTTTTGGCTTTCTTGATATATTCTAGATTTTTATGATCAGTCCAGACAATGAATGGATGTTCAGCCCCCTCCAGCCAGTGTCTCCACTCCTCCAGCGCGAGTTTGACCGCCAGCAATTCCCGGTTACCAACGTCGTACTTCCGCTCCGCTTTGGATAGCCGCCGTGAAAGGAAGGCACAAGGATGCACCTTACCATCCTGTTCTGACCGCTGGGAGAGGATGGCCCGACCCCTTCGTTGGAGGCGTCCACCTCTACCACGAACTGTCGTTGAGGGTCCGGCATGGTGAGGATGGGAGCCGAGGTAAAGCGGTGCTTGAGGATCCGAAAAGCAGCATCAGCTTCAGGAGACCAGTGGAACTGCACCTGTGTGGATGTAAGAGCATGGAGAGGGGCCGCTATTGCGCTGAAGCCTCTGATGAACCGCCTGTAAAAGTTAGCAAACCCAAGGAACTGCTGAACCCTTTTGCGGCTATCAGGTGTAGGCCACTCGACCACAGCGCTAATTTTAGCCGGGTCCATCTGCACTCTTCCAGGAGCTACGATGAAGCCCAGGAAGGAGACAGTGTCGGCATGGAATTCACTTTTTTCTGCTTTGACATACAGGTTATTTTCTAGAAGTCTTTTCAATACCTGAGTTACATGGTCTTGGTGTTTTTACAGGTCAGAGGAATTGATAAGTATGTCATCTAAATAAACATACATGAAAAGGTCAAGAAAGTCTCTTAAAACGTCATTTATCATTGCCTGGAAAACGGCAGGAGCATTTGTGAGACCAAAAGGCATGACTTTATACTCATAGTGTCCACTGGGTGTATTAAAACCAGTCTTCCACTCGTCACCTTCTCTGATCCGCACCAAGTGATAGGCGTTGCGAAGGTCCAACTTGGTGAAGATCTTGACCTGTTGGAGCTGGTCAAACACGGATGACATTAGAGGAAGTGGATAGCGATTCTTTATAGTGATGTCATTGAGTGGGCTGTAGTCAATGCATGGTCTTAGAGAGCCATCCTTCTTCTTCACAAAGAAGAACCCGGCTCCGGCTGCTGAGGAAGAGGGGCGAATCAGCCCCGCTTTCAGGGAGGTTTCGATGTACTCCCGCATGGCTCCCCTCTCCGGCCCAGGAACCGCTTACAGGCGGCCTTTAGGAATGGTTGAGCCCGGAATCAGCTCAATGGCACAATCATAGGGTCGCTGAGGAGGAAGTGAGAGGGCTTTAGTTTAGTTAAAAACCTCTTTGAGGTGGTGGTAGCAGGAAGGCACAGAGCTCAGGTCCGGGTAATTGGGATCTGCAACGGGATTGACAGAGATCAATTTAATGTTTGTGACTTCCTCCTCCTGAACCGAGAGGTTCAAACAGTTGCTCTCACAGTCCCCTCCCCAGCCCAGGATCTCTCCTGTTCTCCAGTTTATATGGGGATTGTGCTGAAATAACCATGGCTGTCCCAAAATTAGAGTCTGTGACGGTGACTTGAATACATAGAAACGAATGTTCTCCTGGTGATGGTTAATGCACAGTTTGAGAGGTGCTGTGATATGCCTGATAGTAAAAAGTTCCTGTCCATTAAGTGCTTTAGCTCTGATGGGCTTAGCTAACAGTTCTGTGTGAAGGCCCAGTTGTTCTCAAACTTTCATCAGGCCCTGAGTCGATGAGCGCCTTGAGTTCCGTGGTGGTGTGGTGCATTACCTGGACGGTCGTGGGAGTGCGTGAGGTGGTGCCGGAACCCTTGAATTCACTCACCACCATGGTCCTTCTGGCAGTGCAGGTGGCAACGAGATGACCGGATTCACCGCAGTAGAAGCATCGGCCCTCCTGCAGACGTCTCCGTCGTTCCCCGGGTGTAAGTCGAGCTCCTCCTAGCTGCATGGGCTCTCCCTCTTCTTCCGGATGGGAATAATGATGTTGCTCTGGCGGTGATCGACGGGTGGTAGAGCATCCTGGTGCTTGAGTGCGTTGGGATCTCTCCATCATTGTGGGTCTTGGGAGACGTTGCTGCCTAAAGCCTGAAACATGCTTCTGCGTTTTCACGGGCCCGTAAGCGCAAGAGCCCTTTCGGGTCCCTTACGTGCTTATGTATCTCTCCTTACGTGCTGACGGGTGTCGACCCCCTTTTCTAAAATTTACAGCAAAGCTCCGCAAGCTCACTCAGTCCGCAAGGCTGTGATTGGTCGGCTCTACATCCCTTCTGGAGCTGCATTTCCGGTTTCATGCCCATAATACCGGCAGAAATCACGGAAGATTTAGAAGAACGAATATGGACCAAATAGAAGAGCACTTGGCAGAAGATATCCGATAGTATGATCACTTGTATAACCTGTCACTGACTGGCGGATTTGCCCGCCAGAAAAAGGCTACGAGGAGCCGCAGTGGCTATGTAAATAAACAATCGACGAAGAAGAAAGAAGGCGTCTCTAAGGTCGTCTTCGACAAAAAGCATTACTCCGCCTAGTGTTCTGGCGAGGAATGGCTTTGTAAGACACGCAATGGTTGGGGAAGCATGAATGAAAATGAGTCTTGCGCCACAGCGGCGTGAAAAGACGCAGACGCAGTCGCAGAAGCATGTTTCAGGCTTCAGTTGACGGGTTCTGTTGTCTGTCCAGATTGCGAGTGCGATGATGAGTCGAGATCTGTAGGTAGGTCCAAGGGAACCAGAATGGTCTTTGATAGGAGCTGCCAGCCCCTTCAAAAACACGTCGTATAAGGCCGTTGCATTCCAGCCACTCTCCGCCGACAAAGTGCAGAAACGGATAGCGTAATCACACACGGATTCGCTGCCCTGTCTCAGCCCGCTCAGCTCCCCAGCCCTCTCCCGGTCGGTCGTTACCGGGTCGAAAGTCTTCTGCAGCGCCGCTTCAAACTCTGTGAGGAAGTGGCAAACTGGCGAATCCCGGGCCCACTCTGCGGAGGCCCATGCCTTGGCTCTTCCGGTAAGGTGGGAAATCATAAAGGCGATCTTGGATCTGTTAGACGGAAAAGAATGGGGGTTTAGTTCATAGTGTATGGAGCAGTCTATGAGAAATGTCTTGCATAACCCCAGTTCACCAGCGAATTGTGCTGGTGGGGCTAGCTCTAGATCCTGCTCCAACGGCCGGCCCAGTCAGGACGGGAACCACAGGTGTAGCAGCCGCTACTACTGGAGGCTCGGGTGCAGTAGTCGTCTGCACTAGATGATTGTGCAGGCCCTGAAATTGTGTCGAGAGAAGCCCCATCTGGGATGCCATGGCTGTCTGGAATTCCTCCTGACGGGAGAGCCGGGCTTCTTGGGCTCGCAGGACTGCCGTGAGTTGTTCTATCCCTGCTGAGTCCATACTGGCCGAAGTGTAATGTCAGGCCTGGACTAGAAGGAGGACTCAGATGCAGAGGATTCACGTGCCAGCACACTTTATTGAGATCGGTTCCTGCGGCGTAGCAAAGATCACGGTAAATACGACTATGGCTGTGGAAGGGCTTGGGTGAACGAACAAGAACGAAATACACAAGACAAAGGGGAGACGCAGACTATAAGCACATGAGGGTGAAGGGAACAGGTGGAAACAATCCGGAATCAGTGACACATGAGGAAGGGAAAGTAACCTGAAACGAAAGGGGAGTTAGGATTTCAAAATAAAACAGGAAGTTACGAGACAAAAACCCAAGACAAGACAGACCTCACCACGGTGTGACACATTCTACTTTGAACAAAGGTAAAATCTAAAATTTAGGACCCCCGCTGTGCTCCTGGCCGCTCCCACTCTCCTTTGACCTCTGACACTCAATTGGCTAAAAGCCAGCATCATCCCATGACCAGCACCTCAAGGAGGCAGGACCTCTCAGGTAGAATAAAAACACTGAGACATCAATAATCGCTGCCATTTTTCCCTGCTCTGAAGACGTCAACAGACCGGGTCTTTCCAGATGATTTAGTTGCTAAAGGGGGCAACCAGAGTTATTTTCTTTCATTTCTTTCATTGTCTTTTATCTTAAGTTTACCTGCAGAAGAGACGAAGCAGTATCCCGTCAGAGAAGAGACGAAGCAGAATTCCGTTCCAAGAGCAAGAGAAGTTCGCTCTATTCGGCCCAGCGCTGATCTCCGTTGCAACCACGAGACCCACCGGAGCACCGCTTAAGAGGCCAGGACACTGATTTGTTTTCCAGGAATACGCCGTCCAAGCACGCATCCTGAGAGATTCACTGGACTTCCGGAAATCCGCGCCCCACGCGCAAGCAACACCGCGGTGGTCACAGTAAGAGGCTTTAATGTCTGGGCAGAGACTAGTTTAAATACTTAGCGTGTCATTTGTTTGATTGTATGTGTGTTTGTAGATCGCTAATCTTTTTAGCCGTGCTACACGGCGGGCCGAGACGTCACATCCGGTTCCTTTGTTTACTGTGTTTTTGAGAAGCGCGCGGTAACAAACTGGCGCATCCTTTTTACGTGTTACCGTCAGAGATATTGTGCGGAGATTTACATCTGTTAAAAGATAAATCTCACGTAACTAGACTACCTGCTTTGCTAGTAGTTGTCTCTGACGATGTTTCTGATGTTTCCTGATCTCTCTCTATCTCTCCCTCTCTCTCTCTCTGTCTCTTTTCTCCTAAACCTGTTTTTGCACACGTCCCGACCTACATTTATACATTTCATGTTACATGGAGAAATCTAGACTTAAAGAGCCTTTATACATCTCGACGCCATTCGGCGCCAAAACCACGAGATAAGAAATCTCTTTGTCTTGAAAGATCCCCTTTGTTTAAGTACAGTGACCGGCAGCCATTTTGCTTTTCGCAACGTGGCTTCACTAAGGTAACCTCCATCTTGAAAGTACGTGAATATAACATCACCTTTAATTCGGCCAGAGGACGTCACCACGTGACCTCGTCATTACGCCATAGCCACTCCCCTTTCTCTTTCTTACACACACACACACGCACACAGACAGGCAGACACACACGACCACACACACACACAGATAACCCGTATCACATGCGTGGTCTTAATTGTGATAAGTGCTGCTGCTGTTGTAGCCATCTTTGAAATATTGGAGTTTGTTAAAATGATGAATCATTGAAATAACATTAACTTTATTTCCCTTTTAATAAATACTTTTGTAATTAAAGTATCTGTAGTCTGTGATTATTTGTGCATATGTATGTGATTGCAGCTGGATTATGATTGCCAGTGCTCGAACTTAAAACCCTTCATTGTTTATTATATAATCATTAATACTAAATATTGAGATTATTAATATAACTTATATCATTGAGACTGATATTTTATAGATTGACTCGTTGGTCCCTGTAACCAGGGTGGTGCCCCGCGACAATAAGCAATGATTACAGATTTGTATTATTCTTAATTGATAATTTTATTGTTTTCATTAATTATTGTAACTATGATTAATGGATAACCGTATCATTTCTAATTAAATGTGTTACTGTTCTTAATTAATAGCTTTATCATTTATGATCATTTTTAATAAATAATTGTTAATTTAATAATCATATTTCATGATTATTAATAATTAGCCAACGTCAATTCTACTCCTACTATTGCACAACATGGGCCTCACAAGTTGCATCCCACTCGCTTGTATTTACCCAAAAAGAGCTATAACAACTCTGATCATATTTTTGTCTGTCTGACAAATGCCAGCTTCTACTTACTCATTCATGCATCCTTTGAGAAAAGAGACTGCAAGGATTGTGTCAAACTAAGTATTTTTTCCTGGAACTGGTCCGATTCAACTTTCACTTCCTTTCCTTCACCTCACTTCCTGCTGCTCTCATCTTGTCCTTCAGTCTCTCCATGTCCTGTCGGTCGGTGCTGACAGAGCATGGCCTGTCTCTCCGTCAATCTGTCCAAATCTCTGTGTCAGCAATCCCACAGCTCTGTCACACGGTGGAAATGCAGAGAGTTGGATGAAATCCAAACTCAAGCTGGATATAGAAAGACACACACAAAGTTTTGGTAAACTATCCTATTAATAATGAGAATATCTCATAATGTATTGCCAATACAGTGTTTAAACTGATGTCAATAAATTGCAATAACAGAATCAAAACCCCAACTGAATAAAGAAACAATAAATTTAATAGTTATGTATTTTTTTAAGATGGAATAGGGCAAAATTTATGGGTCCCTGTTTCTTATCACCTTTGAATTATGTGCTTATTCTGCCGCATTTGCAAATCAGGTAAAAAAATATCATTATAAATAATACTACACTTGCCACCTTTATTGCATTTTGCCAACACAGCGAAGAACCAGCCTGTACTCAGATTCCAGGAATACAGCCCTGGCCCCATTATCACTGTGTCAGCTTGTCGATGATAATTTGAACATATGTTCATGTAGAAATATTTAAGTGAATGGGAAAGTGGTCCCAGACTTGTGGACCTCACTCTGTAATCTGTTAAGAATTTGTTCTCAGAATGAGCTTGTACATGACTGCTTGGATTCAGTTTATAGGAATAGATCTCGGGCATGCTATTTTGAATAGCATGTTTGTCACTATGAAGCGACAATGACCTGTTGACCTTGTGTATTTGTGGTCTGTTTCTTTGCATACTGCATATTACACTGTGGATTTCTGAGGACATGCACATCTGGTGCTGCAAACTGACACATGTGATAGGCATTCATCATGCGTAAGTAGCAATTATAACATGTATCAGTCAGTCACCACCTAAACTGATGAAACTGTAATTTTCTCATACTGTAACAAGTGTCAGTGTCAGAGTACAGTAAAAGGGTATTTCCTTGAAACAGTAAGTCAATGTACCCATGTTATAGCTTCTTGGTTGGATTAGCAAGCCTACTAAGCATAGACTTACAAACATAAACACAGAATCTAAGGCAGAAAGCTCAGAAGTATTAGGAGCTTTCAAAGGGATGCATACGTCTTCATCTTTTGTCCCAGTTTGACTCAAAACATCCATTGACTGGCCAGTGGTGGACTTTTTAATTCAGGTGCCAGGTTCTGACCAGGAAAATATGCAAGGAATAAAAAAGACAACCTGGTTCTGGAGCCACTATTATTAAAAAACAACTATATATTGTGATTCTGACCATGTTATAAGTGTGTAAAGCGATGTATACAGGTACTAAACACTTTAAGTCCTCTAAGTGCTTCTACTCTGTCCTATCCCGATGGACGGTAGTAATCATCCTATGTCTACTGTTTAATAAAAGTCCAACATTGGCCCAGTTAAAGTCTCCTACATCCAAGTGAATCAGCTGAGAGAGAACAATACATAATAAAAAACCTGATCTGACTTAACATGCTGCTTTATTAGAAGAGGTTTGCCCGAGGCAGGAAGCTGCAGGGGTTGCTAAATGATCATGTGCCATTCTAATTGTTCAGTCTCATTTTGTTTTCCTGTCATTCAAATGAGTTATTTCCTTCTTGTTACTGTCCTCATTTGTGATCAGTCAAAGATAATGAGAAATATCTCCAGTACACCTATAATAAACTCCAATGAGAGACCGATAGAGGGAGTATTTAATCAGACTGGCAGGAGAGAGAAGGGCAGTTTTCTCTTGTTAACCTACGGTTCTCATCTCTCACCTTGCTCCATTTTTTCTCTTCATTCCTTCTCTTTTCTGTTTTGTATGCATATCACTTTCTTCCCTTTCTTTCCTTTGTCTTAATGGAACAGGCCCCTCCACTGTTCCGCCAACCTCTCCTCCCTCTTCTTCAGGTCTCCCTCGCCTGTCATCTCTCAGCTCTTCTTGTTATTGCTGTATTGCAAGCAAACCCTTTACTCTTGTTTATGTGTGTTGGTTTGTATGTGTGTGGGGATGAAGAGTGCTGACACTGGGAAAAGGACAATGAATGCAGATTGGCTGGCCACAGTGACTTCCATTCCCCCTGCCTGCTTGCCTGCATGGAGTATATTTCAGGGGGTGTTTCTGACTGACAATACCATAAACAACAGGCTCCACTGAGCCTTTCTGCCCAGGCTCTCCTAATGATACAGGCCATGTAGCTGACACCCCCATTTTATCTGCAGAACAGAATGAAGTCACTTTCCTTCACTCTTGTTTTTCTAAATGAAAGTTCTTTTGATTTATTGTCAATCAACTCTGTACTGATAGTTATATTGTTTACATCTTGATCTTTAAGAAATAGTTACGATTTTGTTTTCTGCTCTTGACCAAAGTTAGATGAAAAGATTGACATTGTGTTTTTGTCAGTTCACCGAAAAATTAAAATTTACTCATTATTCACTCACCACTATGCCGTTGGATGGGTGGGTGAAGTGTTTGAGTCCACAAAACACTTTTGGAGTCACAGGTCCAGACGATCCGTTGCAGCCAAGGTGACCCCTTCTTCACCTCTCCTCTTAAGCCATGTTTGCGTGTGGATCACAGTGGACACATTCAAAACTTGATGTAAAGTATGCCGTTTTGACAAGATGCAACACCGTCTGCCCTTAACAAGAGTAAGGAAAAGCTACCAAAAAAACATTTTAACAGGATAAAAAACTTAGAAATAGCCACATGTGAGGGATCCCTCTCCCAGGACAGAAGTGCAATAGATGCCACGTGTTGCTGAGAACGTGAGCAAAATAAATTGAATTTAGAACATTTATTAGAAGAAACAGTTGGTCACACAATAGAAAGTGTGTATGATTAAAGACAGAAACAATAAAGCAAAAGAACTGCTGGGAAGAAGTCAAGTCAGTAACGTGTTGATGAGACATTAATGTGATAAAGAAGGAGAAGAGGAAAGAGAAGCTCCATGTGTCCCTTGACATTCTAGACCTATAGCAGCATAACTAAGAGCAGGTCTAAGACAAGCCTGGACCGGCTCTAACTATAACCTTTATCGTAAATTAAGGTTTTAAGTCTACACTTAAAAGATGGTGTCTGCCTCCCTAACTGAAAGTGGGAGATGACTCCACAGGAGAGGAGCTTGATGGTTGAAACCTCTGGCTCCTACTCTGCTTTGAGAGACTTTAGGGACAACAAGTAAGCCTTAATTCTTGGAGCGGAGGGCTCTAGTGGGTTGATAAAGTACTAACAGCTCTTTAAGTTATAATGGTGCCATATTATTATGGGCCTTGTAGGTGAGGAATACAGCTTTGAATTCTATTCGAGATTTAACAGGTAGCCAGTGTAGTGAAGCTAATACAGGAGAAATGTGGTCTCTTTTCTTGGTACTTGTCAGGACACGTGCTACAGCATTTTACTGCAGTCTTAAATGACTTACTGCTGGAGCCTGATAATAAGGAATAACATTTCTCTAAACTGTTTAGGGCCAAGTATTAGAACCTCTGTTTTATCTGAGTTTTAAAGGAGAAAATTGCAGGTCATCCAGGTTTTTGGGTCGTTGAGACTTGCTTGGACTAAAGTGTGTCCTGATTATGTTACGAAGTCGAAGCATATATAATGAGAATAATATTTGGCCGAGCACAGAATCCTGAGGAACACTGTGATTAACTTTGGTGCACACAGATGACTTCTCATTACTTTGCACAAATTGGAATCGTTCTGAAAAATATGAT
Source organism: Platichthys flesus (assembly GCF_949316205.1). Classification (NCBI taxonomy): domain Eukaryota; kingdom Metazoa; phylum Chordata; class Actinopteri; order Pleuronectiformes; family Pleuronectidae; genus Platichthys; species Platichthys flesus. The sequence goes on from NC_084953.1 coordinate 25,170,118, forward strand.
TTAAACCAGGTTAGGGCGGTTCCTTTAATGCAAATTAATGAAGCTAAGAATATGGGGATTGAGTTTCACGACATATAAAATATTGGTTTTATGCTGCTGTACGGCTCTTTACAGTGGATTACACAGCAACACTGTACTATTTTAACAGTCTTTTTAAATATTTTCGTAATCATCACTGGAAAGTAGATCATGACTTGCTCATGTTTGCCAGTCAAGGGAGAGTGACATGTGGAGTTACATTACATTACATTGAACCCACTACATCCAGAACACTGGATATCCAGGATATCTTAGGCAGGAAACAAAAGCAAGCAGGTAATAGACAGGTGAGGCGTGACAGGGTTCAGTGCCACATTAACAAGACAGACCCCAACTGTCTGAGAGTCTGTTTGTAAACTGTGTAAATTAGTAGTCTGTGACCCACTCCAACAATTTACACTACTTTGTATATCCCTCATCAAGTTTTCTATCCAGACAGCTGTCAGAAGGCCACCAGGGCTATTATCTTGACATGAGATACACCATGTCAGCCTTGGGCATCTCCCTCCCTCTATCACAAACTGCAGCCTCTTCCTATCTCATCCATCCCTTGCTCCTCTTTCTCTCTCTTCTTAAATAATAGGCGTACTGATCTCTGGCCACCTCTGTTGCCGGGTGACAGAAGAACCACAGGGGATTAAGTGTTCAATCTGCATAATTGACACACTTATCTTCTTATATCCCCTTTCCCTGTGTGTGTGATTGTGTGTGTCTCATAGTGACTTTTTCCTTTTTTATAGTTATCATGGAGTCCTCGCCCCTGTTCCGGTGCCATTGAAAGTTCAACAGCCCATGGCTTGACTGACTCCTTCTCTTGCTTGGTTGGCGGTCGCAGTGCTTGGAGGGGTTGAACTGTTTGCCCCTCCTTATAGGGGATGTTTGGGTGAACCCTCCGAACCATCACATTCCTGACCTTGTCCAGACTGAATTTCCCCTGGATCTGGAACTGCTGCAGTCTTGTCTGAGACATGCCCCCAAGGCTCATTGCCTGTATGAATTCCTTCAGGTGGACAAAATCAATATAGGCACCATTCTGGGTCAGCATCACACAGGAGACGAAGGTCAGCGTGTTGAGCAGCAAACTTCCTATCATCCCCTGTGGGAGCCTTTGGCTTCAAGTTCATCCTGTGATCCCTGAACAGCTCCAGGTGTTTGGTCAAGCAAAGAGAGCGCCGCTCAAACTCACTGAGGACCTGGAGTTACTGGTTTCTGCCCTTGGAGCATAACAGAGAGCAGAGTGACCGAAAGGGCAAAGCAAAATTGAAAGCCATGGATTTGGAAGTGTTACTGGCAGAGGAAAACAAACACGTTGTTGAGCTACAGCAAATAAATATAAATATTATTCAAAGAATCGCGATATGGGAGAGTATCAGTGAGAAAGTGAATGCTCTGGGTAAAACATAAGAACAACCGATAATATTGAGAGAAGATGGAATGACATAAGAACAAAAGAAAAAATAGCTTATAATAAAACCTCAGTGAATAAAAACAGATGGTGGGCTAGTGGAAGAGATGCCTGTGACCAACATTGAGCACCAGGTGCATTTCACTTTCTGCGATGAGCAGATCATTTAAATTCCAGGGTATGACATATGGAGGACCATACATGACATAAGTAAAAATAAATAAATAAATAAATGTATAAATAAATACAGAAATAAATAAATAAATAAAAATGGAAATAAATAAATAAATACAGAAATAAATAAATAAATATGTTAATACCAAAAGAAATGTCAAAAGAAATGTCTTAAATATATTTTAACATTTATTTTTTCCCTGATACATTTCCTTTGCATTTGCAGTGTCCTTATGCTAATGAGAAAGGCGGGCCTAACCGCAGTCTCATGCAGGATTGGTCACAGGAGTGTAATGATCCAGCCCTACTACTTCTGCCTTTCAATGCTGGTGTCCAGTAGCTGTTTTCAGCGTTGAGCCAGTTCACACTTAAAATGAACTAGTTCAAGTTCAGAGGGTTAGTTAAGGTTATTTTTTATTGATTTATTTTTATTGATTAATTTATTGATTTAAAAAATAAATGTTAAAATATATTTAAGACATTTCTTTTGACATTTCTTTTGGTATTAACATATTTATTTATTTATTTCTGTATTTATTTATTTATTTCCATTTTTATTTATTCATTTATTTATTTATTTATGTATTTATTTATACATTTATTTATGTATTTATTTTTACTTATGTCATGTATGGTCCTCCATAATGACACCCTTGAGCCAACTGCAGAAGCTCTTCATCCATTGTGCAGGAGGTGAGGGCTGTGTCCTCTGTGACACGAGCGCTCAGTGGCAACACTTGGGCCATTGTAGCCCACACCAGGCAGCTGGTCAGCACTGTATTGGGTTTTGACGATGGCCTTCAGTGACATGGCAAGAGGGATTGAAGATGGGATGCAGGCAGTGGTGAGGTTCTCAATACAAGCAATCCAACAATGGGCAGCTGGGGAGTAGAGAGGGACTAGAGCACACCGGAGGAGATGAACGATTGGAGAGAAGAACAAAGACAAAAAAACAACAGTAAAAATGTAATGTTGGCCAAAAAAAAGAAAATAGGAAGACATAATGAATGTCAATGTCAATTTTTCTTTAGGCTTGAGGTACATTATTCTGTTCTTTAGTGGCTGTTAATGCTCAGGTTTGTTTGGCAGAATAAATTTATGTTTAATATTTGTATTTTCTATTACTGAAAGAGTATTGCATGAAAATAAAAAGAAATCCATACCTCCAACAGCTCATTAGAAAATGACTTTGAATTACGTTGATGCATGCTCAAAATCATGAAGCATTGGGTTGTTTCCCCACACAGCCAGTGGCCTCCTCCTTAACGTCCATGGCATCGTGCTCAAACCCATGATGTTTGGCAATTTTTGACAAACTGCTTTGGGATACAATAGCAGAATACAGTGCACTGGAATTACCCAGACGCGAGAAAATGCAGAGTGGCAAGAAGTATTGTTGTGGGATGTATTGGGTGACTCCTTCTTGTGGGTGCCTCCAAATCAACTTTAGCTCATCTAAAATTTCTGAAATGGCATATCTGGATAGGTGATAAGTCTGGATTACTTTTGCTTCTGTCAATCCAAACGTGAATACAAGCAGAAAAAAACTCATTGTCTCCGTCTTCTTCCATGCCGTCGCCTCCTCACCACAATAACTGCAGCCATCTGTGGGCAATGCTGTGCTGATTAGCCACCACTCTAACGTATTAAATATTGACGAAGTCACAATTATCGCAATTATTTCCAGGCTTTGTAAATCTCAATACGTGTGCTAAATTAAAGTATTTGCATCACCTTTCAATATTTTGCGCACTTGTGTAGAAATGCACGATATTGCATATTCATTAAGGCAAACGTACTAAATGGACAGCGCGTGTTATTCTACATTCATTCCTCAGTGCACACCGTTAGTAGATTAGCTGACCTGCCCACACCCTCACTGCTTCGGAAAGTCTCAGAAAGGGTACCAACTAGGTGTTCACAACAATCCGGAGTTTGGACAGGAGACCCTGTCCAAACTCAGAAGATCTGCAAGCCAGGGTGCCATACAAATTTTACCTACTACTTACTTTCCTAAAGAGGCTATGTGGCTTCTAGGTGGCTCTATTTTCCTATGTACTATTTAACAACTACACCCTCTACACTTGAAAGTTTTCCAGTAATTTTACATTAAGTATAAAATAACACACACACCGAGCGCTTCACACAAACCTACATTTTTTGAATGCCTCTTTGTACTCTCTGTAAGTAGTTTAGAACATAACAGACTAGTCTGGACTCATAATAATTAATTTTCAATTACTTTTTAAAGTAATTCAATTTCAATAAATATAGTAGTTGTAGCTTTTACCAACAACTGACATGAAACATGTTAGCAAATGTTTTTCCATCTACTTAGCAAAGTTAAATTATCTATGTAGTTGCTATTTTCAGAGGATAGTTTGGAGGTTGGTGAATGTGTTACAGACAAACTATTCTAGACATCATGTCTGACGAGAGTGGAGTGGGAGAGCGCACCGACCGTGATAGTGTAAAGATACCTGAATTGACTTCAATATATTTTAAAGAATGTAAAAATCATTACATGTCAATGTAGTTTATTGATGCCGTTTTTCCCCAGGTGTCAACCTTTCTGCTTCTCCATAATTTATATTTGCCTATGTTACAAGCTGTTAATATTGTATATTTTTTGCAGGACAATAATTTCTTGGGTCCCCTCCTCTGTTGAGAAGGGCCTGATGGATGTTCATCCTCCTCCTATTCCTCATCTTCCCCCTCCTCTTCCTCCTCCTCCAGAGGAGGATGCTGAAGATAATGGATATACCTTTTTATACAATCTATACAAATCAGATATAAACATGACATTTTTTAATTTTAATTTTATCTCTCAAGTATTTTGCCAAATGACGATGAGGATGAGACGGAGGAGTAAAGTGGTGAGAGCTTTAATTCCTTGTTGTTCATTGTCATTTTTCTGGAGAGCATTTTTTCACAGCTGTCTTTATTAGTCCTATAGGAATCAGACTTGCTCTGTGTGGTCTTCTTGACACCCCAAACACCTGTACAGAGTGTGGAAGTTTGGTGTTGTTAGGTGTTTTGTATTGACAAAGCTGTCATAGACTCCAATTCTATATATATATATATATATATATATATATATATATATTTAAGTTTAGTTTTCTCAGGCTGTGCGTAGTGGACTCTTTGGTCTGGACTTGAGAGTCCCTATGATCACTGAGACATGTATCCCCCAGTCACATCAAGGCAGCACGTTGAGGATTATTTTTAATTAACTATCTTATGTGTGTATGTGTGTGTGTGTGTGTACGAATGACATTGTCAAACATGTGTACATATGCATTCTTAGATGTGTTTATGTTCACATGACAGCATTGAAACATATACGCAGTGTTGCCATAGTTACTTTGAAAAAGTAACTTAGTTACTTTTCAAGTTACTTGCTTTTAAAAGTAACTAAATTAGATTAAAAGTTACTTGATTTTAAAAGTAACTAAATTAGATTACAAGTTACTTTATTAGTTTCATTCAGCAGCTGCCGACAACACCCCCGCCACCTAAACATAAAAATGCCGACCGGTTTAGCCAACACTCACTTTATTAGAAACCGCCGGAGCCCCCCCCCCCCCAACGCGCGGACCGAGGGTTCCCACAACGGGAACTGTAGCTGAGGTGATCCGCGAGACGGGACCGACACGCGTCCAGAGTCGCTGCCGCCGACCGCTGTACCCGGTCCCCTCCAACGGCCCGCCTTCCGCAGCGCCGACGGACACCGCCCAGCGGCCCACTAGAAGGAAAGCCCCCGCACCGCAGACGAGCACCTCCCCCACCCAAAAAACGTCGAGGCGTGCCGCACACCAAGCCTCCGGCGGCGTGGTGAGGAGGGCGACTGCTCCCCCAGCCGCAGGACGTGCCCAGCGGTTTAACCACAAATACCGAAATAGTAACGCAAGGTGACTTGGACAAGTAACTTTAATCTGATTACTGGTTTGGAAATAGTAATGCGTTAGATTACTCGTTACTGAAAAAAGTGGTCAGAATAGAGTAACGCGCTACTAAGTAACGCGTTACTGGCATCACTGCATATACGATTATTTTTCAATACTCCTTAAAGAAAAATTAACGAGTATATTTATAGTCAAGGCCTAGCCTCACACATAGACTGGACGGCCCACTGATTGATCTGGAGGAAATTAAAACTTGAGGCTCTCCATTTTCGATAATGAGAACAAGCTTGAAACATCCTGACCAATTTGGAGAGATACAAAATGAGTGTTGTTTGCATCAGTCCTGCAGTCCACTGAGAAGCTCTTTACAATGTTGACCTAATTCCTCTCCTTGTTTACAATCTAAAGGACAAACTGATGACAGCTCTGAGGGCAGAGCGTGTTCCCAGAGTGTTGGGCCTTCAAATTAAAATGATATCTATTTCGGTGCAGTGATAAGTAAGGTGGAGATGTTTTGATGGAGTTGTTTTGCTAGTGCCGGCCCTCATTGTGCAACGCATTTTTTTTAAACTGTAACACTGAAATGCCCTGGCCAACTCTGGGTCCTCAGCACCAAACCCTAACCCACAATTATTTTACATGAAAATCTTTTGCTAGCCTCACGCCCAATATGAACATGTAAAACATCAGTGTAGTGAAAACAGAACAGAAGTTTAAGTAAGTACAGTGAAAAGAGACAAATAAAAGTTAACTTGACCAGAAATAAAAATAAACTACAAACTAGTAGCATTCATCCTTGAGTCAGAGGTGAATACACAGTGCAGATGAATGGTTATATCTGTCGCTGCAAAATAAAATAATCTCCAGTCTAGACAGAGACTGAGCCTCTCTCCTATTTAATATATAGGATAATAATAATAATAATAAGGTATAGGAGCTGATAGCTCTATATTCATATTTTAACATACTCAACTGAAAGTGAAGCACAAGGTTCTTTTATGATTCATTTTCCTGCTCAGGATGTCTTTTGGTTGGCGCCTCTTCATATGACCAATACATCTATAAGGTAAAGGTGTTTTTTTAATAGTTCCATCGCTTAACATTATCACTTGTGACCCAGGGAATCTACTTAAAAAACATCTCCTGTGTCATGGGGGGAAAACATTTTGGGGGCTGTAAAAAATACATTACATTTCCAGATGATTCTCTACTGAAATTCATTGTTTCTTCTACCAAGTCCTTTATATCATCCTATACAAATCCATCCCAAACAAATGGAAAAATGTGCTGCAAATAAACACAACACAAAACACTACAAGTAGAACAGACAAAGAACGGCTGTAGCTCAGGAGGTAGAGTGGGTTTTGAGTGGTTCGATCACCAGCTCCCTCTGTCTAAAGGGTGTCCTTGGGCAAGTCACTCAACCCAAAATTGCCCCCATGCTGTGCAATCATTGTGTGAGTGATGTGTGGTAACGTGTGGTATATAAAAGTTCTGTACAAATGTGTGTGAATGGGTGGATGTGTAAAGAGCCTTGTGTGGTCACAAAGACTAGAAAAGCATGACATAAATACAGTCCATTCACGTTTGACGACAATGTTTTCAGGGGATTTGGGGGGGGAAAGCGACAAACTTGGCTGTGACACATTTATTCAGTTATAAGCTGCTAAGATAGTAGACATCGAGGCATTTCACGGGTTAACTGAAAACTAAACAAGTAGTCATTTAGAGGGTTAACCCAAGTCATAAGGGGTCATCTTCTGGAAAACTTGAATATCTGTAGCAAATGTGATGGCAAGAAAGAATAGGATTTTCTAGTGAGGTATGCAGACGTGTAGGCGCACTGTTGAACATAGTACAATGATATGCGCTCTCCCATCCTCAATGTGTTTATCTGTCTTGTTCCACCCCCATCCTCAACACTGATCAGCACACACCCACCTCCACATCACAAACGGTTGTTGGCCTTGTTTGCTGGGACACAAACTCAGCTGGTAAACAGGGCCTGGAGCGGCTCTTAGCACGACAAACAATGGCCAACCTTGGATGGCTGGTTGTCATTTAAACAGCCATGTTGTTGCTCCCACTAGTGTTTAGTGGGACATTTGAGAGTTTTGCCACCAGTCTCTCATCCTTTTACTACCAATACTAATTATACACTTCCAATGTGCCCAGTAGAACATAATAGAGTGTTAATGGCCGGAGAAATCATGGGCAGTCTCCTTCATATACTGTAATAGGGAAACACACTCACATACATGGAAATATATATATAATTATAGCTGTGTAAGCTCCGAGACACAATTCACATTCACACAGAATGACAGAATGTTGCTTTAAAGCTTCATCGTGTCAAAGGAGATTTGGTTTGCTGCATGCTCCAATCATGGAAGACACATTCTTATAAACACATTCAGCCCTACAACCCTTTCCACACACACACTTATGCACACACGCATGTTTGCATTAAATTCTAAAACACATGCAGCTAGTGACAGCACAGACATTAAAGCGTTTTGACTGGCAGGAAGCCAAGGCTATATGCTCTGCCCCCACCCAGCCTGACAACTATCAACCCCGACACAACAAAGAACACAAGGACAAGCTGGGTTTATCCTTCTCTCTCTCTGTCCAGTGAGGGCTGAAGGTGACTGCAGATGGAACAGTGGTTGCCCTCACAAGGAGGTGTTCAGATTTTGTTAATGGATACATCAGTCTGGCTTGAAGGTCAGCGATACTTTGTAAACGGAGCGGCTACGACAGGGATCGTCTGGTTTTCTCTGGATTGACTCTTTAGCCCAAATAGAGATCAGGCATCTGCTTTCATTTGGACCCAAGACGGATATCAGTGCCTCTTTTTTTCAAGGTCGGCGCACTGTCAACAAGTCTAACATCATGTGATAATGATGTTTTCAAATATGTCAACTACAACAACGGCTGTTTTGGTTTGGAATTCCCTTTTGTCCCATTTAGAGGGGCATTGTTAACACATTATGACAGGGTTGTTGACTTGTTGACTAAAACTAAGCACATCAGCTGCTATAAAAATAACCCCAGGTTTCTCTTCAGCACTGTAGCCAGGCTGACAGAGAGTCACACCTCCAACAAACCCAGTATTCCTCGATCCCTAAATAGCAATATCTTTATGACCTTTTTTAATGATAAGATTCTAACCATTAGAAATAAAATCAACCATCTCCTGCCCTCAATTGATACTAATACCCTCCCAACAACACTCAGAAACGGCTGAGAATCCTTCCCATTAATTAGACAGCGTCTCTCTGATCACTGATTACCCGTGATCAGTTTACCAAAATAATCTCAGGTTCTAAACCAGCAACCTGTATCTTAGATCCCATTCCTATAAAATTACTTAAAGAAATTGTGCCCCTAATTGATAGTTTGTTACTTAACACAATCAATCTGTCATTATCATCGGGTTATGTAGCACAGTTTTTTTAAATAGCTATAACCAAGCCCCTACTCAAAAAAAAACACCCTAGACCCAGAGGTTTAAGCCAATTACAGGCCAATATCTAATCTCCCCTTCATGTCTAAAATCTTAGAAAAAGTTGTAGCCATCAGCTGTGTGAGTTTCTCCTGGAAAATAATATATATGAAGACTTTCAGTTGGGGTTTAGAGCCAATCACAGTACAGAGACAGCCTTGGCAAAAGTCACTATGGACCTTTTAATAGCCTCAGATCAGGGACTTGTCTGTCTTTGTTCTGTTAGATCTCAGTGCAGCATTCAATACAATTGACCATCAAATTGTATTACAAAGACTTAAACAGTTAAATAACATTAATGGAATCGCCCTTAACTGGTTTAAATCGTATTTCTCTGATCGCTCCCAATTCATGCAAATTAATGATGAGTCATCCGTGCGCAACAAAGTTAACCATGGTGTTCCACAGGGCTCTGTGCTCGACCCAATTTTATTCTCATTATATATGCTTCCACTAGGAAACATTATCAGGACACACTCGGTAAATTTCCATTGCTATGCGGATGACACCCGGTTATACTTGTCAATAAAACCTGAACAAAGTAATCACTTAACTAAACTTCGAGCATGTGTCAAGGACATAAAAACCTGGATGACCCGCAATTTTCTCTTATTAAACTCAGATAAAGCAGAGGTTATAATACTTGGCCCCAAACACCTTAGAGATACATTATTTCATGATATAGCTGCGCTAGACAACATTGCCCTTGCTTCCAATGAAACAGTCAGGAACTTGGGAGTGATCTTCGATCCTGATTTATCCTTTAATAGTCACTTAAAACAAATTTCTAGGACCGCCTTTTTCCACTTGCGTAATATCAAAAAAATCAGACATGGTCTTTTGCAAAGACCATGACGATTCGTTCATCTTCCGGGTACGAGTCTTTGGATCGTTTGCACCCCCCCCGTTGAAACAAACAAATGACTCAAAAAGAGATTCGTTCATTCTAGTGAACGAGATTCAAAGAATCGACACGGTAAAAAGATCCGAACTTCCCATCACTACACTCCGCTCCCAGAATTCAGGCCTACTTGTCGTCCCTAAAGTCTCTAAAAGTAGAGTAGGAGCCATATCTTTTAGCCATCAAGCTAGTCTGCTGTGGAATAAACTACCACTTTCAGTTCGGGAGGCCGACACCATCTGTTCGTCTAAGAGTAGACTCAAAACCTTCCTTAAGCTTATAGTTAGAGCTAATTAGTATAATTTAACTTGTTTTATTTTCTAAAATAGGAAGCGTTTAGTCTAAAAAAGAATAGAGGTATTGATGGCTGATCTACAGAGTGGGCCACATGGTTTTCATCGAACTATCATACAAACCAGTAGCCAGTCAGATTTACCTTGAGCCTCAGTGTAGCCTCAAGTTCAGCCTGTATCTAGGCAAAAAACCCTGATGACGCTAAAAAGCAAAGGGAATTTATGACACATGACACACAGCGCTTCTCCTTCCTCTTCTCCATCCCTATCGCCCTTCCCCCGGAATCCCTTTGCTTTATCACCCACAGATCCAGGGCCTCTGTGGCTGCACCATCGATTACGATTTGTGGATCGTGCATCAGAGGTCGCAATGGTGGATCCAGCGTGGCGGATTCTATATCGTGTTGGCTGATCATAGTGGTATTGGCGGATCCTGTGTCGCGTCGGCATTAGATAGGGGCAGTGAACCAGGACCGCAGCGGCGGCTCATGATGGATCTTAATAAGCAGCAGTGGACAATGACTGTGGACTAAAGTGGCATCTGATCTGGATGATGGATCATGATCTTGCTGGCTGCTGACCATAGACTATGATTGCTGCAGGACTGCTTGACTTATCATATTGAAGTTATCATTCAAGATGTTTACCCTCATCAATGCTGCTTAAAACTTTAGTCTTGATGATGTTTTCCTACTTTTGCACTTTTGTCCGTCCTGGGAGAGGGATCCCTCACATGTGGCTCTCTCTGAGGGTTCTACGTATTCACCCTGTTAAAAGGGTTTTTAGTAGTTTTTCCTTACTCTTGCTGAGGTTGAAGGACAGAGGATGTCACACGCCCTATGAGACGAATTGTGATTTGTGAATATGGGCTATACAAATAAAATTTGATTGATTGATTGATTAATTGGTTGACAAGCATGTGACTTGATTTAGATTTCCGTGATACATTATTCTGTCTCTCTCTCTCTCTCTCCCTCTGTCATCGAGAGCGTGCTGACTGGCCGTATTGTCTGCTGGGTGGCACTGAGCGCCGTATCAGCACGCAGCTCAAACTATATTGGCAGGTGAGTAGGACAGATGGGTGCTCAGCGGACGAGATGGTGCGTGAATGATTATTGGTTAGGGACTTGCCAAGTGAGGTCTTCACCAGCCCATCAATCAGGGCTGCTTAGCGTCCTCTGGCTGCTACGTAAGGCCTGATAAAGTGTTTATAATGAACCCACAAGGGCAAGATGGGGAATTAGTCTGTGTCCTGACCACGACTTGACCTAACCTTAAAAACAGAACAGTAATGGACACTATTCATAACTCAGCCAGCATGGCTTCCAATCAATAGCTAAAACCGAACTCTCTAATCTCTCAGTGAATGTGATAAAACATTCCAAGGGCCTGTTACTCAGTTAACTGAGTTAACTAAGTGTTATCAATACTAGTATGACATCAGCCGAATAGCAAAATCCAGTTGATGATGTAGAGCAGGGGTTTTCAACTTGTTTTGTCCCAGGGACCAAAATTCTGACTAGATAGTAATCAGAAGCCCACTGATGTGCCTATGTGTGTGTGTCCGTGCGTGCAAGTGGATAGAAGGAAGTTTTAACATTTGGTTTTCCATGTTGGTTTTATTTAAAAAACCTCAAACAAATCTAGAAAAATCTGTGTAAAAAAACACAAAAACGGTTGATTTTCAGTGCATAAGAATTGAAAACAAAATTAAAATGCAGTTTGTAGTTGTACTGCATCTCAGAACCATATGTACATCAATATATAACGTTCATGACTCTAATGTACAGACATGTAGCTGACATGTTGAGAGAACGTTAAAGTAACGGTGATAAATAACAATCAACATAAACTGGGGCTACAACTGAAGAGGGAAGATGAAAAAGTAATGCAGAATATGTCAAAAATGATAATCATACAATATCACACAAACAATTGAGGCCTACTTAAGTTTAACCTGATGATCACCAGCAGCAAATCCCACCTACTGCCAGTGTTGGGGGGAGGGTGGTTGGTGAGTAGTACTTCTGTGTGTGTTTGTGGAGAGAGAGAGGAGACCTATCAGTGCGATATCTGGGCATGGTAAAGTCCACACAGCATGTCTATTCGTGGCGAAATGGTAGACAGCGACATTCGCATGTCATTCTCTGGTTCAAAACTTGCCCTGTACTTATTCTTCAAGTACGCCAGTGTAGAAAAAACGCTCTCACACAGGTAGGTTGTTGGAAAGGGCAAAAGCCACCTCATTGCTTTTGCAGCAAGCTGTGGAAGTTCTGTCTGGCAACTTATCCAGATCTTAAGGGGCTGTATGTCATACTATGAGTCTCAGAGCTCTCCAAAGAAAGTGTTTCTCAACCAGCGAACATGGTAAAGTTGACTGTTATTGCAACTAGTTGTTTTGGCTCTTATGGCAATTTATTTGTCTTATTACAAGACATTTGTTTTATTTCATATTTCATTATTAATTCTGTCCTTTTGGGCCTTCTTTTGGGGATAATAAAAATTCCCATCATACAAACTACATCTCCAAGACCTCCTGAGAGATCTTCTACCTAGCTCAACCGCTCTTCTACATCTACCTTTAACTTGCATGCACAGAGGAAAAATCCTGGCAGTTTCTAGCCCCAAGCCAGTTTCAAGGTTCCCCTCTTCACCTTTATATTATTTTTTCAGCCTATTAAGAGATTAAAGCATTTATTGTATTATAATAACATCAAGATTAAATTTGAACAGGTTTGATTAAACATTTATCAATATTAATTTCATTCATCAAAATCACGACTGTTTGCTGTCCTGGCTCCTTAATGGTGGAATGAGCTCCCCATCGACATCCGTACATCAAAAAGTTTACACATCTTCCGCCGAAAAAACCTTGAATATAAAAATAAAAAAATATTGACTTTTTGAAACTAACACTTTAGTAGCACTTAAATGGCACTTACTTATAGCAATAAAAGCATCAGGGAAATGTAATGTAATGTAATATGTAAGAATTTGTTATTGTATACACTCAAACCAGCATCTTTCTAAATTAATTACAAATATAAAGACTTTATGGTATAAAAAAACACTCATTAAGCCAAATCATATTATTATTTTAAAGAAATTGTGTTCTTGGCCATTTACTACTCACAGTCGACGCATGTGACCTCTGTTCTCCTGGTACAGTTTCCACACATGGATCTGCCTCAGTTTTGGTGTCAGCTACGGTGGCTGCTTCTGCTGCTGCCTGGGACATTGCACTGATACCACTGCGTGGGCCTTTATACGCTCTCAGCTCCTCTGCGAGCTGCAGCATAAACTTCCTCCGGGGTATTTTTTCTGTTGGTGCACTCCTTGAAGAGAATTTGGGCATTTATGCCAGCCATGTCCAGGATGTTATAGAACATAGCCACTGGCCATCTCAGTGTGCCGCCCTTAATCGAGTTTGCCCTCGCCATCTGATCCAGCATGTCCATACCATACTTTGTGCCGTGGTAGAACATCACAGACTCCTTCATTGTCTTTGACCCATCGGTGATGGCCACATTTGTGCGCACGTAGCTCAGAATGCACCATTCTTCCTAGGCTTTCCCTGGAATATGACGCGAGTCATGTCACCAGATTTCAGCACCTATGTGCTGAACAGCTCTGCTAGATCTTTATCTCACGCCTAATTTGACCCAGTGTGCCAACCCAGCTGGTCTCCTGCCAGTTGGCTAGGGGTTGTAGCATGCTATGCTGTTTTGATTAACTGGTCCCAAATAGCCGACACCAGAGCAAACTTTCATCTTGTAGATGCTCACACCATGTCCCCTTCTTGTTACTGCAAGAACCTCATTATCTCCCTGAAATGATTTCTGGCCATGGATTCCTACTACAATGGGAAGCCCTATTTGTCCGACCACAGGATGCCGAGGTCCATGATTTTTCATCCTGTGCTATCATCAAAAACACACAGGAAGCTGTGAGTGCATCTTTAATGTTTCGCTTTGCATGCACTGTGGGTCAAGCAGCTTCAGTGAGCATATTTTGGCCTTGCCTTTTGCCTGGATGTCCTGCTTGGACGTTCAGGTGGCTGAAGGACCATCAAGGCACGGTGCATGCACTTACTGGTTCAGGAAGGTCTAGCAAAAAAATTATAGCCTTTGAAAATAGCATAACAATACAACCCCAAATCAGAAAAAGGTGGAGGGTATATTACATTCATAATTAAAACTGAGAACAGGGATTTACAAATGATATTTGACCTGTATTACAATAAAAACAATACAAAAGCATTTTTGAGGTTTGACCTCATGAATTGTGTGTGTTTTTTTTCAAATTAGACACTTATTTCCATTTTGATTCTTGCAACATTTTTGGAAAAAAGTTGGGACGGTAAAGCATTTACCACACCACTTTAAAGACGTTTAGGGACTCAAGACACCAAGTGATGAAGCATTTGATTCTTCCTGTAAACATGTCTTAAGTTGTGCAACAGTATATTGTGGCCAAGTCTGGACTGCATGCAGGCAGTCCAGATTGCTTGCGTGGCTTTTGGACTTGTTGCTGGTAACAGTCTGGATGGTCACTTTGTCCGGAGTCCACAGCTTCCATTTCTTCCAAAAAAGACCTGAAATACTGACTCGTCTGACCACATTTACACTAGTCCAACCCAGATGCCTTTGAGGCCAGAGAAGTCGACGGCACTTCCGGACACGGTTAAGATAAAGGCTTCCTTTTGGCACAGTAAAGTTTTAACTGGCATTTGTGGATGTAACTATGTATTGCAGTGCTTGATAAATACTTGCCAAAGTAATTCTGAGCCCATGTGGTTATATGTCTTATAGACGGTTCTTGATGCAGTGTCGTCTAAGGGATCGGAGAGCATGGCTAGTCAGCATAGTCTTGCGCACTTGCTCTTTATGCACTGAAATTTCTCCAGATTCTTTGAATCTTTCAATAATGTTATGCAACTTAAAGGATGAAATCTCCAAATTCCTTCCTATCCTTCTTTGAGAGACTGTTTTTAAACATTTCATAATTTTTCCTACACATTTGTTTTCAAACTGGATGCTGCTTTTGTACCGAGTCATGATTACATCACCCGTTGACATCACCTATTTCAAATCACATCAGCCCTAAATTGCCCCTGTCACAACTTTTTGGGAAATGTGTTGCAGAACTAAATGGCAGGAATGGATGTATATTTACAAATAAAATGAAGGTGACCAGAAAATAAATAAAATATCTTTTGTTCATACTGTCTGCAATTAATTACAAGTCAAATTAAATTTTGAAATCGCTGCTGTCTTTTTTTATTTGCATTTTCCATTCGTCCAAACTTTTACTGAGTTGGGGTTGTAATATTATTACGTATACACACAAAACTACGGTGGCCCTGAGAGCTCAACGAACAGCAACTTAAGAAAACACTTGCAAGTTGACAAAACACATGCAAGTTGACAAAACACAAGCAAAGTAAGAAAACATCTTCATCAATTTCACAACACAACACAACACATTACAGAAACGCGCAGCAAATAGTCATACGTGCTGCAAATAGACACAAGCGCTGCAAATAGACACACGTGCTGCAAAAAGACGAACGCGCAGCAAATAGACGAACGCGCAGCAAATAGACGAACGCGCAGCAAATAGAGGCGGCAACACAACGGAAGTGTTTCCAGAGGACAGCTAAAAGGGATGGACACAGGAGACACTTAAACGTCCAATACACCATACAATTTCGGTTCCGCACAGGGTTCGGCAACCTGCGGCTCTGGAGCCGAACACGGCTCTTCAGCCCCTCTGCAGTGTCTGTACTGTACATTGTTGTGGATATGTTTCGCGAACGCTCAACTTAACGAATCAGTTTTCATATTATTAACATGAACGTAACGATGAACGTGATTGAACGTCACGTTACTTTTTTTAATCATCATCGTATCAGGCCCTCATGAAATACCAGGAGCGGGCGTTTGTGTGTTGTGTGTGTGTGTGTGTGTAGCGGGCTGACCGGTCTCGGGTCTCGGGGCACCGACCCCGCCCACTCGCTCAGAAGAGGGGTCAAAATGTCTCTTCAGATAGTAAATGTTTCAAACCCCTGCACACTATGGACAATACATGGCCTCAAAAACAGGGGCTTGCGTGTTAGCGCTGTTTATTCAGTTTAACAGGAGAAGACGGCATGTCTCTAGATCGGACCATCTTCAGAGCTCAGAGCTCACTGTGGCTCTCTCCGAGCGAGGGGGCGGGGTTGGAGCCCCGTTGCGCTGGCCACACGCACACACACACCCACGCCCGCTCCTGGTATTTCATGAGGGCCTGATACGATGATGATTTAAAAAATGGACGTGACGTTCAATCACGTTCATCGTTACGTTCACGTTAATAATATGAAAACTGATTCGTTAAGTTCAGCGATCGCAAAACATATGCACAACACTGTACAGTACAGCCACTGCAGAGGGACTGAAGAGCCGCGTTCGGCTCCAGAGCCGCGGGTTGCCGACCCCTGTGCGGAACCGAAATTGTATAGTGTATTGGACGTTTTAGTGTCTCCTGTGTCCATCCCTTTTAGCTGTCCTCTGGAAACACTTCCGTTGTGTTGTCGCCTCTATTTGCTGCGCGTTCGTCTATTTGCTGCGCGTGTCTCTATTTGCAGCGCGTGTGACTATTTGCAGCTCGTTTCTGTAATGTGTTGTGTTGTGTTGTGAAATTGATGGAGATGTTTTCTTACTTTGCTTGTGTTTTGTCAACTTGCATGTGTTTTCTTAAGTTGCTGTTCGTTGAGCTCTCAGGGCCACCGTACAAAACAACTTAAAGCCTGTCAAACTTCCATGACTGTACAATTTATCATTTGTCATTGCAAACTAATATTATGTTAATTGTTAAACAGATTTCTACACAGAACAGCTGAAGTGCATTAAAGGGTTTCCAGTGTGAGCTTAAAGCAGCTGAAGCCCTCATCACTCACCTGTGATGAGGGTTGAGGGAAGGTCAGTGGTTAGTTGAGGTTCAACGAATAAAATCAGTTGAACTGTTCACAGAGGAAGAGGCAAATGAAACAGATATCGTATTGAAAAAACAATTAATGCAATCGAAAGTCCACAAAAAGATGCTAGTTCTAATGCATTTTACAGTAATTATTGTTGTCAAGTGAAGAGGTAAAAATTTGTTCAAGTGTCACTTTCTGTTAAATTAAGCTTTGGAGACTGTGGATGGCCGAAATGTCTATAATATTTAAATGCTTCTTTTTTTCACAGTCCCATGATCCCAACAACTTTAATCTATGAAAAAAAACTATATGTAGTATATTTAGCATATTAGATATGGTGTCCAATGGAATCAGTGATACAGAGTCCAGTAGGATGAGATACATGAGTTGTCAGTTAATATATAAAAAGCTCAATAAACATATTTGAAAAAAAAAAAAAAAAACTTTTGTAATTAAAGTATTTGGATTTCTGTGATTATTTGTGCATATGTATGTGAATACAGCTGGATTACTATAGCCTGTGCTCGAACTTAAAACCCTTCATTGTTTATTATATAATCATTAATATTAAATATTGAGATTATTAATTTAACTTTTATCACTTGAGACTGATAACTATAGTTTGACTGGTTGGTCCCTTTAACCAGGGTGGTGCCCCGCGACGATAAGCAATGATTACAGATCGTATTATTCTTAATTGATAATTTTATTGTTTTCATTAATTATTTTAACTATTATTAATGGATAACCGTATCATTTCTAATTAATTGTTTTATTATCTTAATAGCTTTATAATGTTTTATTATTTTTAATAAATTATTTTTATTTTAATAATCATATATCATGATTATTAATAATTAGCCAACGTCAAATCTACTACTACTATTGCACAACAATGGCAAGAGACAATGCTAACAACAGAACCATGAGGTAGGCATGCTAACAAGCTGAATCAACCTGCAGCAATACTGACACAATAGCAGCAGGGACAAAAGAAGTGATGGGACATTTTGAAAATAGATTTGAGGTTGTGAAATATTTCATGGTGTGAAAATACACAATGGCAAGTAAAAGTTTCTATTTATTTTTTAAGCACTGTGAGTAAATATATATAAAGTATTACTGATCACTGCAGCAATAGACAATGCCATCGGGGTCTCCACACACAGCCAGAAACAAGGTGTTGCTTTTCAGCATACTTTTTATTAACTCTGAAATAAACTCACAACAGTGAACTTAAACATTCCAGCAGTTTCTGCTGGGCATCTGGCTTTGGAGCTCAGCATCCCCATCCCACGTGTGTCCCCACCACTGCTGCTGCCTTTTGAATCCAGGGAGAGTTGATTGGCCAACTAGTCTCAGCTGGGCCGAGGCCCTCTCCCTGGTTCACCCGGAGCTTCTCTGAGCCACCTCCACCTCCACAATAACTCACTTCTTTTGGAATTATCAGATGGGGAAAATTTAACTTTGACAATGAGAGCTTCACATTCTGCGAATTAAGTGAAGAAATAAGACTGAACACAAGAAAATTCAGGAACCATCGTCATTGTTGCAGCATATGTGCTGCCCCTATACAAAATACATGCAAAATGTTTGACATGTATTTTGACTTTATAGTTTGGTCCAGGTCCACTATCGTGCAAGGAGGTGGGGTTAATGACCTTGACCGCAGCTAGCCACTAGGGTGTTGTGTTATTTTTGTGTTGTTCATCTTTAAGTCTAAGCTTGAACAGGTCCTTCTGGGGCATGTTTTACTGTGACAAACAATACATGAAGGAATTGGCCCTCTGCTTTGAGTCTCAATATTCTTTGTCTCTCTACATACTCCATTATTATTTGCTGATGCGCCGCGGTGTTGGAGTTTACCCCGGTAGACGAGAGGGTCGCCTCCCTGCGCCTAAGGGTTGTAGGGGGGAAAACTCTGACTGTTGTTTGTGCGTATGCACCAAACAGCAGCTCTGAGTACTCGGCCTTCTTGGAGACCCTGAATGGAGTCCTGTATGGGGCTCCAATAGGGGACTCCGTAGTTCTGCTGGGTGACTTCAACGCCCACGTGGGCAACGATGGAGACACCTGGAGAGGCGTGGTGGGGAGGAACGGCCTCCCTGATCTAAACCCGAGCGGTCGTTTGTTATTGGACTTCTGTGCTAGTCATGGATTATCCATAACAAACACCATGTTCGAACATAAGGGTGCTCATAAGTGTACCTGGTACCAGAGTACCCTAGGCCGAAGATCAATGATCGATTTTGTGATTGTGTCATCTGATCTGAGGCCGCATGTTTTGGACACTCGGGTAAAGAGAGGGGGACCAGAGAGTGTGTACCAATTACCGGGGTATCACACTTCTCAGCCTCCCTGGTAAAGTCTACTCCAAGGTGCTGGAGAGGAGGGTTCGGCCGATCGTCGAACCTCAGATTGAAGAGGAACAATGCGGTTTTCGCCCCGGACGTGGAACTACGGACCAGCTCTTCACTCTCGCAAGGATCCTGGAGGGGGCCTGGGAGTATGCCCATCCGGTCCACTTGTGTTTTGTGGATCTGGAGAAGGCGTATGACCGGGTCCCACGGGATAAACTGTGGGAGGTGGTGCGGGAGTATGGGGTAAGGGGGTCTCTCCTCAGGGCCATCCAATCTCTGTACTCCCAAAGCGAGAGCTGTGTTCGGGTCCTCGGCAGCCAGTCAGTTTCGTTCTCAGTGGGTGCTGGTCTCCGCCAGGGCTGCGCCTTGTCACCAATCCTGTTTGTGATATACATGGACAGGATATCGAGGCGTAGTCGTGGTGGGGAAGGGTTGCAGTTCGGTGGTCTGAGGATCTCGTCACTGCTTGGGTCCTCATTGGATCATCGGCTTTTGACCTTCAGCACTCACTGGATCGGCTGGCGGCCGAGTGTGAAGCGGCTGGGATGAGGATCAGCACCGCTAAATCTGAGGCCATGACTCTTAGCAGGAAACCGATGGATTGCTTACTCCGGGTAGGAAATGAGTCCTTAGCCCAAGTGAAGGAGTTTAAGTACCTCAGGGTCTTGTTTGCGAGTGAGGGTACTATGGAGCATGAGATTGGCCAGAGAATCAGAGCAGCGGGGGCGGTATTGCGTTCGCTTTACCGCACCGTTGTAACGAAAAGAGAGCTGAGCCGCAAGGCAAAGCTCTCGATCTACCGGTCGATCTTCGTTCCTATCCTCACCTATGGTCATGAGGGCTGGGTGATGACCGAAAGGACGAGATCGCGGGTACAAGCGGCCGAGATGAGTTTTCTCAGAAGGGTGGCTGGCGTCTCCCTTAGGGATAGGGTGAGAAGCTCAGTCATCCGTGAGGAACTCGGATTAGAGCCGCTGCTCCTTTACTTAGAAAGGAGTCAGCTGAGGTGGTTCGGGCATCCGGTAAGGATGCCCACTGGGCGCCTCCCTTGGGAGGTTTTTCAGGCACGTCCAGTGGGGAGGAGACCTCGGGGAAGACCCAGGACTAGGTGGAGAGATTATATCTCAACACTGGCCTGGGAACGCCTCGGGATCCCCCCGTCAGAGCTGGTCAATGTGGCCCGGGAAAGGGAAGTCTGGGGCCCCCTGCTTGAGCTGCTCCCCCCGCGACCCGAACCCGGATAAGCGGATGACGATGAGTGAGTGAGTGAAATTCTCAGAAGTGAAGCTATTGAATGCATCAGAGTCCTCTGAAATGGCATCTCTACCTCGGGATTCTCAAACACGAATGAAACTTGTAATGAAATTATAGTGGGTGAAGTGTCCGCTTCACATCCAGAGATCATAAAAAAAACAGTATAAACTACAGACTTCGTCCTCGTCCTCGTCCCCTCCTCCCTTTTGTCCTTTCCGACACATCACCAATCCATCTCTACTTTAAAAAAAAAGGCCAATATGATATTTTCTCTCCTCTCCTCTTGCCCTCCAGCGTCCTTGACCCTACTCCTTTCAACTGTCCTACAGACCTTAACATTAACTTTCTCCTAAGGCACCATTTATCACAGATTGGATACATCCAGTTATCTAGTTCCTCTGGAGGGTACTCCATCTGAGTCCGCACTGGAGCAGAATCTCGGAGCTCTCAACAATTTCTTTCTGGTTATCTCTCCCACTATCATAAGTCCTCTGATGCTAACTGATGCACACATAGTCAGGGTGGTGAGAGAAGGACAGAATAACATCACAGAGGGTTCAGCAGTCACTTAAGCAGTGAAATAAGCATAGAAAAGCATACAGATCGTTAATCAAGATCCTCTATCTCTGCATTTCTATTAACTTTAATAGTTACTAAACAATATCAAATCCATCCGTTAACACATAGGGTAAAACTATGACTGGATAAAAGCATGTTTTGTTAAAGATTGGTCCTACATTATGAAAATAAAACAGTGGTTCAATATAACATAGTGCTGCATTATATTGTTTCTGGTCACTTTCATTAGTTCTGCGCTCTAAAGTGAAGAGAAGCAAGCCTGACCGACTTGGTTCACAAATAACAGTCAGCAGCAAACTGGGAGCTGTTAAGTTAACTATTCATATTGAATGTTAATGAGGTAGCTTCCCCCGTGGCAAGTCAACACGCTTGACTTCTAAAATATATTCAGACCCAACACCAACCATCCTGACATGTGCTTATCGTTCTCCACTTTCATTATCCTCAGACCCCAGAGGTGACCACGTCCTCCACCACTGATTGTCTGTCTGCTCCCAGCATTACCTTATCACCCTAGGCCTTAGAAGGATAGAGGATTTGGCTTTTTTTCTCAAGGATCTGCCCCTCTCTCCCAGGTGTTTGCACAGTGTGTGCACAGAGTGTGTGTTCATTGAATTATTCTTATTTTCTCATGCTGAAGATACAACAATACAGGTAGTTAAGTTAAGCAATCCGTTGCTGTTTGAGGTTTGATGGTATTTAAACATTGACTGAATATAGTCGTTAACAACTCAACCTGCATTGAGCTAAGTTGATTTCACACTCTGTTGAACTTCAGTTAGAACTGTTGCTTTAATGCTGTCTGAACCATAAGAGGAAAGTGTGTCGTGCTGAGTTACTCCTATGATGAATCAGATGTTAAACCACCAGAGGAACATAAATAATTCTGGGCTCTATGCAACAGAAGATTGTTGTGTGGACCATAAGCCAGGTAGCATGGATCACCAAATCCCACCAGAAATAGATACAATTATACAGTCATGACTTTAACAGCTCATTAATCATACTTTAGTTTTTTTTAACTACACATTTGCATGGGCATGATGGCTACCTTACATATCCTGTGTACACTTGGTTGTGCGAGTTCTCAGAAATAAAGGCTACAATGCTAGAAGCAACAAACAAATGAACAATAGGAACACTGTAGGGGTAGTGCAACATACATTTTAAATGTTATATACTGTTTGAGTCGAGCTAAACGACCAAGTTCACAATCTCCTGCATGTGTATGATGTGTCATTGCTGATTTGCTGTTACAAACATGCTTGTCAAAATAGCAGACAACGAACCAGTATCAAAAATTAATGGATACACATCAGAGACTGTTGGAAAAACACAGTGGCATCAGTGCAGATGGCTTGTTTTGCTATTATTACTGATAACATCATGAAAACCAGTAGTTTTTCTATCTGAGGTCTCAGGTGCGACCTCTAGAGGTAACTGCCAGTAATACATATTGCACATAAAATGTATGCCTAAAGTGGATGCAGACCAACTAAAGAGATGCACTGAAAAAGCAGCCCCTTGTATGTTTGACTGGATCCACCCGGCTGACTCGGTGTGTGTGCCAGCACAGGACGGCACTGCCACAGGGATGTGTGACACTAAATGTTTAACCTAGCTCACATTTCACTGGACCACGATGAGCTGCTTTGGCCAGTCACTTACAAACATGAACACACTCTCATTGGATTACCTTGTAACATTAACATATTATTTTATTAGTCATTACAAGTGGCGTATTCGAACAATATATTATCAATTGTTAACAACTTTGTGTTACCTTCTGGCGTGGTTCTATTGAGTGCATAACATTAGAAGTTATCTGTCTGTTACATGGCCAACAGCATATAGGGGTTAACGTGGCAATGTCTGAGTTGATAAGCTTCAGGCTAAGATTGTCTGATTCCTGCTAGGATCTCAATGATCTCCAAATATTATGATAATATTACTCAGTTCATACGCAAGCTGCTGAGCTTTCAGTTTAATTTAAGCTAGAGAAACAGAGGCCTGTTAAGGAAAGAACACGTTTATTTTCAAATAGTGACAAGTCATTAGGTAAACTATAAAGAACCTATAGCATATACAAGGTAAAATCAATCATCCATACTGAGATATGGCAGATAAAAACAGATTAACTGTGTATAGAATGTTCTAGGTATTCCAGTAGCTGTACCCCAAAAAATTGTCACTCAACCAATGACTAATTTGTTTGTCTGTTCTGTGGACACAGGAGGAAAATGAACCCTGCTCAATATCAAACAGCAACAGAGGGAAGAGGTGGAAACGTATCAGGGCATGACTTCTAACCCCTATAAAGAAAGCACACAAGACACTCTTAATTTCAGGACTGTACAGAACATTAAATGATGTGTTACGATACTGACTGTTGTCTGACAGCTTTTGGATACAACAATCTGTATTACTGTATGTTACGACCCGGCTCGCTAGGGATAAGGTGATAACATAAAACCAGATGAGTTTTTGTTATGATACTTGGTTTCAGGATTGTTATCACAACACAGGCATGGAACTAAAAGAAAAACCAACCGATGGGGATTATTTCAACTCAAAGAAACCGATATGACAAAAAGACGACTCTTAACAAGACCTGCTCAAACAACTGTATACAAGCCAAAACGAAAATAAATCCTCACTAATAAGACAACAGGATAAAAAGTCGAAAGACAAACGATAATAGCACCCCTTCACATAGTCTCAACATACAAATGTATATCTCAGAATACAGGTGTAGTATCAATACCGAGCTAAGGTAGCCAGCTTTAAGTGATTGATGATGTTTGGAGGCTTGGGGTTGATGCAATACTGTATCACCTTTATTTAGCTAATTCAACCACTGTTAAAGGATCCCTATATTGGTTTTAGGGGCACCTTGTGGTGAAGTGTCATTTTGCAATCAACCAAACACCCTTTAACTCAGAATCTCCTTTCAAGTGTGTAGGAGAACCAACAGCCTTCAGGTAACATACAAATGTGAAAAGCCCTGTCTAGAGCCTGCGATTGGTTTGTCTATTCTGGACTACGGTAGAAATATGACAATGGATATAGATACAAATGGGTTATCATAAGAAAACCAAAACAGGCTTCTTAGTTGATTATAAAGTAATATAATATAATTATAAATATTATAGTGCATTATCACAACAGATCCTCCTAAATCCTACTCACTGGACCTTAAAAGCATTATAAATAATTTTAGATTTTTTAAATTTTTAGGCAACACAACAAACTGACATTATCAGCTTGTTGCAATGAGTTGCTAGATCTAATGAGTAAGCAAACAGTTGCCATGTTACAAAGCAATATTAGCAGTTGTCATTCTGTTAATTGGAGCTTCTTTTACTGACCAGCCGGCTGCGGGATCGGAGAGTGCTAATGACAGATGTGAGACGTAACCTTCAGTGCAGAAATGACATATAAGAAGCTACATTGATTAGCAGGAAACTATCAGCAGCGACAACTTTCAGATTACACATACAAATATTGGTTAATGGAGGTAGGATGAGAACAGATCTTTTACTGCACTGTTTAAGAGACGTTGCTTCAGCTCATGGCAATTTTGGAGCTAAGAAACACATAGTGACTGATGTTTATTTTTTCTTTATACATAAATAAGTTGGGAACAGTTTTTTAAACACCTAAACAGTATTGAGTCTAATTCAGCAGCTCTGCAACACAACCCTATCTCCAAATGTAACATACTGTTTGGTCATACCAAAAATAAGGAGTCACTTTTACATATGACTGGTTATTGATCTTTTATTTCATTGTGTCAGACCAATTGTCTTAACCTTGCTGTACATTTAGTACACTATTTAGCAGCATAAACAGTTTTTGTTCAGTAAACAAGAAAAACTGCCAGAGTCGTGTTGATATTGTGATCAAAATAAAGTTATCATACCTGAACTTGGATCATCCAGTACCCATTTCTTAATGTAGAAATTGGAAATACATCTGAAAAACATTTTTTATTGTTTACATCGGGCTTGACTTCAGAGCTCACTGGCTACCAATCAAATTGGGCTGAAACAATCACATGAATATTCACTGACCTGGTTGTAACACATCATACAACATATCCTACTTCATCTTCATGTAATTGATTTAGTTTGTTCTGCATTACGTTTGCTAGAGCATGAGTTGATTGAATAAACATCTTTTCTTCAAAGTGCTCACCTTCAAAGAAAACCATAGATCCTTGGACCAGGTCAACAGGTACAGGTGGGAACATTGCGGTGCCTCCTGTAGAGTCACTGCTGGTTCCTCCCCCCTGTCTGCAGTGTCGGACAACCTCGCGTCATCTCTAAGCGCAGCGCACACGTCATATATCCCTGTCTGTCATGAGCGCACCCCCACACATTGCCCCACTAAAGAATGAAACGCTGGCCAATCAGTCCCCAGGATTAGGGGGTGCATCAGGTGGGAGCTAAACGCGACATTTGTTCTATTCTTTTTCCCCTGGTGGCTAATTTCCACTGTCACCATCGGGCATCTGTGAATATCCCCATGCACACACCTAATATTTACCCAACAAGCCTCCACCAAAGCCCCGGATCGAACCAGTTTTTGGTGAATCATGGACTGCATGCAGGGTTAACACGGGGATCAGGTGGGCCTCGCTCCGGGTTATGGGGTTGAGGTCCGGTCCGGAGCTCCCAAACAAACTGTTACAGGACCACCTTCCCCAGCATCGTGTCTTCCACGGAGGAGCCCCCTTGCTGCAGCCACCGTGTAGCCGCATCACGCAGCTGTTGCGCGTACACGAACATACGGTTCTAACTCAGCATGGCGTCTCGGAACCTCCGCCGATGGTCCTCAGGTGTCAGCCCCAGCCGGTCCAGCACCGCCTTTCTGATGTGCCGGTGGCCAGCTCTCGCAGCCGGCGGCAGCCCCAGCGCCGCCGCCTGTGCTTCCCCTGACAGCAGAGGAAGGAGCCACACTGCCCACTCCTCCGCCGCCCACTCACACGCCTTCGCCATTGACTCAAACATTTCAAGAAAGGACTGAGGGTCGTCCGCTTCCGACATCTTATGGAGTGTAATACCTGCCAACGGGGAGCGGGCCGCAGGGGATGGAGCTGCTGTCGGCTGGGAGAAGAGATGCCCCATCTGGCTCAGATTAAATAAGCCTCTTTGTTACCGTGCGTTCTTCGTTGGGAATCAAGGGAAAACAGATAGCTATGTCTCAACAGCTTCTTTATTTGCTCAGACACATACAATTTACACAAACATAACTTCCTTACAAACATATAACAACTAGTTTGACAGACTAGTGTTCGGCATCCGAGAGTGATCTGGCGCCCCAGCGCGCTACTGCTGATAAAGGGGAGAGAGTCATTAGTTGAACTGGAACACCTGTGTACATTTAGACTCTCTCCCTGGTGTTGTGCAATAGTAGGAGTAGAATTGACGTTGGCTAATTATTACTAATCATGAAATATGATTATTAAAATAACAATTATTTCTTAAAAATAATCAAAAAATGATAAAGCTGTTAATTAAGATTAGTAACACATTTAATTAGAAATGATACGGTT
The DNA here is from genome assembly GCF_949316205.1 of Platichthys flesus. Lineage (NCBI taxonomy): Eukaryota > Metazoa > Chordata > Actinopteri > Pleuronectiformes > Pleuronectidae > Platichthys > Platichthys flesus. The sequence goes on from NC_084953.1 coordinate 25,197,054, forward strand.
ATCCATTAATAATAGTTAAAATAATTAATGAAAACAATAAAATTATCAATTAAGAATAATACAAATCTGTAATCATTGCTTATTGTCGCGGGGCACCACCCTGGTTACAGGGACCAACAATTCAATCTTTAAATATCAGTCTCAATGATATAGGTTATATTAATAATCTCAATATTTAGTATTAATGATTATATAATAAACAATGAAGGGTTTTAAGTTCGAACACAGGCTATAGTAATCCAGCTGTATACACATACATATGCACAAATAATCACAGAAATACAAATACTTTAATTACAAAAGTATTTATTAAAAAGGGGAAATAAAGTTAATGTTATTTCAATGATTCTTCATTTAACAAACTCCGATATTTCAAAGATGGTAACAACAGCAGCAGCACTTATCACAATTGTCACACATGTATTACGGAGTATCTATGTGTGTGTGTGTGTGGTCGTGTGTGTCTGCCTGTCTGTGTGTGTGTGTGTGTGTGTAAGAAAGAGAAAGGGGAGTGGCTATGGCGTAATGACGTGGTGATGTCCTCTGGCCGAATTCAAGGTGATGTTACATTCACGTACTTCCAAGATGGAGGTTACCTTAGTGAAGCCACGTTGCGAAAAGCAAAATGGCTGCCGGTCACTGACCTTAACAAAGGGGATCTTTAAGACAAAGAGATTTCTTATCTCGTGGTTTTGGCGCCGAATGGCGTCGAGATGTATAAATGCTCGTTAAATCTAGATTTCTCCATGTAACATGAAATGTATAAATGTAGTTCGGGACGTGTGTAAAAACAGGTTTAGGAGAAGAGAGAGAGAGAGAGAGATCAGGAAAGCTCTCAAAACATCGTCAGAGACAAACTTCCAGCGAAGCAGACCAGTTACGTGAGATTTATCTTTTAACAGATGTAAATCTCCGCACAATATCTCTGACGGTAACACGCAAAAAGGAAGCGCAGGCTCTGTACCGCGCTCTTCTCAAAAACACAGTAAACAAAGGAACCGGATGTGTCGTCTCGGCCCGCCGTGTAGCACGGCTAAAAACAGATCAGCGATCTACAAACAAACATACATCAAACAAATGACACGCTAAGTATTTAAACTAGTCTCTGCCCAGACAATAAAGCCTCTTACTGTGACCTCCACGGTGTCGCTTGCGCGTGGGGCGCGGATTTCCCGGAAGTCCAGTGAATCTGTCGTTAAACTTCAGGATGCGTGCGAACGGGCGGATTCCTGGAAAACAAATCAGTGTCCTGGCCTCTTAAGCGGTGCTCCGGTGGGTCTCGTGGTTGCAACGGAGGTCAGCGCTGGACCGAAAAGAGCGAAGTCTCTTGCTCTTGGAACGGAATTCGGCTTCGTCTCTTCTGCAGGGATGAGCAGCGGTTGACGCAGCTGTGGATTTGGAAAGAAAGTCTCTGAGCTCGGCCAGCGAGCGAGTGAGTTCCTGTGCACGGCCTTTTCAAGTTAAAAACAAAAATAGTCTCTATCAAAGTAAGATCAAACTTAAGATAAAAGAAAATAAAAGAAATGAAAGAAAATAACTCTGGTTGCCCCTTTTAGCAACTAAATCATCTGGAAAGACCCGGAGGGGTCTGTTGACGTCTTCAGAGCAGGGAAAATTGCAGCGATTATTGATGTCTCAGTGGTTTTATTCTACCTGAGAGGTTCTGCCTCCTTGAGGTGCTGGTCATAGGAGGATGCTGGCTTTAAGCCAATTGAGTGTCAGAGTTGGACCTCAGTGGGCGGGGCTTGGAACTCAGCGGGGGTCCTGAAGGCTCTTCAGGACATTTCCCAACCACCAGGGGGAGATTCTCAGGCCTGCTGGAGAATGTTTTCCCTCGAAAAGTTTTACAACCCTTTGTCCTCACCGTCGGCTCCAGTGTCTGGTGCTCAGCCTCTGGACTGTGGCCCAACACTGGCACCGATCCCAGAACCCCATCTCAACTCCATCCCTCCTGTAGCCTACGCTGACTATCCCACACTACCACACCTACCACTTACTATGATTTTGTTGATGTGGCTCAAGATACTGGATGTGATTAAATTATGGAGAAAGAACAGTGCCTGATTGTGGACATTCATGCATTAAACTTTCTTACTTGTTTTTACTGAAATTTCCAAGCACATATAACCTGGATACATCAATGGATCAATCTGTTCCATAGATTCATTAACAGTAGCATTAAGAATACCTGAGATGCTGTATAAGCCTTGATTGTAAGAATGACATTATTTATACACATTTTGAAAATATTGAAACCGTTCCAACAGGAAGGGCTTCTTTGTCTCCAGCTGACAAAGAAGTATGTTATCAATTACATTCACAACACAGTCTGTTGTCTGTGTCAACAGTTTATGATGTAAAGTTCATTCTTATTTACTGCTGTTCATTTATAAAACCTGCAGTATCCCCAGAGAAGAGATGAATAGTTACACTCACCTTACACGTTTACCTTGTGGTTGAATTTCTGATCCGTTGCGGATATTCTGCAAAATGGATTATATTCGCTTATTTGCTGAACATGCTGGAAAATGGCAGAAGCCTATGCACTTTCATTCGGAGGCAGTGACACCAAACCCTGATGTTTATTCCTGTTGCTGGTGTTTATGGTGGATATTCTTTAAATGTCAAACTGTTTCCCTATTTGAGTGAAGTCATCGCTTCATGATATTAGTTTGAAAGAGCTTGTGGTTATATATAAGTGTGTGTTTGTGTCCTCGGGCAGCCAAGGGAGACGTTGCATAGTGAAAATTGCTTTTATGTTATGAAAAATCAAAAATCCACCGTGAAATCTGTGAAAGTTGTAAACACCTGCCCTTTTTACACCCGTCCATCTTCTCACTGTGTCTCCATCTTGCTTGCACAATAATAATAATGTCACCAGTACAGAACAGAGACCTGAGGGAGTACATACTGTGTGCGTGTGCGTGTGCATGTCTCTGTGCGTGTGCATGTCTCTGTGCGTGTGCGTGTGTGCACTCGCTCATGCCTGTGTTGGTACATGTCATTTAGACTCCATTAACCTCCAACAGCAAGACAACATTTGGGAGTTGGGGAGAAGAGTGTGTCCTACAAAAACAGATTAACAAACTAAGAGCACATAGAAATGGTAGAAGAAGAAAATCTCATTCAATGGAGAACTGATAAAACCCTCTATATACACTGGAGAAGCGGTGGACAAGTGGCAGAAACTTGGACTATGAGCAGAAAAGGTCTCTGGTTCGTCTCTGGTTCGTATTTGAATCCAAACCTAAGCACCACAGAAGTCGGACTGGGCCTGCATAGGAGACTTGTGATGGATGCTGTGATCATTTTTTTAAAGTTTATTAGTTAATAAGGAGCATTGTCAGTCAGCGGCTGTCTCCAGTTCTTGTTGGGGAGGAGATTTAGAAGGAGACCTAATACAACTTTCCTCATTCCTATTACCAAATGCACTAGTTTGGTAGTACAAGTAGCGAATTTGAATGTATTTGAGCGTGAAAAAGCAATGTCATCCCTCTACATTCAGAATTAAGGAGCGGGAGCAAGTCATCCAGTCCACATATACAATTTTAGATTACACCCTTGGTATGGTCTCTGTTTTGAAACCAACCAAATACAGTAAATTCACTGTTTCAAACCTGACCATAAAGAAACATTTGAGTCTCTAAATTGATATCAGGTTATTTTTATTAATGTCATTAAGCCTTTAAATCAATTATATGATCACAGCCAAAAATAACAATGAAAACAAGCAATATTGATTGAAATTGTGAAGCTCCTGAATCCAAAGAATAAATTGGCCCATTTTGCCTCATAAGTTCTAACTGTTCTATTGAGCAAATTCAATATGTCAGAAATTGATGAGGCAGGTCTCTATTCAGTCATCCTGCCAGTACATTAATCAAACATTATGAGCTGGTCTCATTCAGCTGCTATGCCAACATACTGGCTTGATGCTGCTGGTGCCTGATTGTCGGCAACAACTGTTTGCAGTGATTATCGGTGCCTTTAAAACTGAGCCAGTTTTGTCGGCCTTCCACAGATATGGCCAACAAATCGTATGGAATGGTTTCATCAGTTGCAACCTGAGAAAATTGTTGTTGTCCTGGGCAAAGAAATAACGTTTTTCTTTTGGCTTTGTTATTTGAAACAAGTCTGCTCTTTGACCATTTACAGCCTACACCCTTCCAGTGCGACTAGCTTTTGGCTGCTGTTAAACTTGCAACAAGGTGCCAGATGACATTATATGCTAATTTGCATATAATACTATCTGTCTCTCTACTAAGAACAAAACCAGTTCTCAGAACGAAGGGAGAATTGCTGTGCACAGGAAGTGCTGTGAAGTGCACATTTACGTTTATCAGTTAATGTGCCAGCTAGTCAACAAAGGCTCAGGGAGTGGAAACAATAACAATACTCACTGTCGTTGTTGTTAAAACTTATTTTTTGGAATGTCTGAAAATCTGCTAAATGTGGCAACAGAATCATCATGTTGGCACCAGAACTAACTGGTCTGAAAATAAGGCTATAGTCTAAAGCCAACAGCTGTGTGACGCTGGAATACTGTGTTGTAAATATATACACTGCTCAAAAACTTAAGGGAACACTTAAATCACACATCAGATCTTCATGAACAAATTATTCAAGTTGAAAATCTGATACATTCTATAAATTGTTGAACAACCATCAATCGAGGGCTGGATTCAAAACTACCAAAAAAGCATAGTCAACAATTTAAATCACAGGCTTATCCGACTTGCCTGAATTACATCACAGCAACTCATAATGTGACACAGTAGTGTGTAAGACCTCCGTGTGCCTGTATGCACTCCCCGACATCGTCTGGGCCTGCTCCTAATGAGTCGGCGGATTGAGTCCTGGGGGATCTCCTCCCAGACCTGGATCAGGGCAACAGCTCCTGGACAGTCTGTGGCAGTAATTGGCAGCTGCAGATACACGATACATATCGTCCCAAAGGTGCTCAATTGGATTTAGGTCAGGGGAACGGGAATGACATCAATGCCGTTGTCATCTAGGAACTGCCTTAACCAGGGGTCTTCAACGTTTTCAGGCAAAGGACCCCCAAACCGGTGGAGAGATGCGCAGGGACCCCCTACTATATATTGTATAAAATTGTTTTTTATATTAAACTGGGCCTAGTGTGATATATAAACATAGCTACCCTGTTATTGCGCATTAAGTACTAAGCTATTCAAATATAACACAGTGCATATTTTCAGGTTTTTAATTTAAACATGTGCAAGCTACAGGGTGGCTTGCATACAACACTGAGCTATTAAAGTAATTCACAGATTCATGTTTTCATGTTTTCATTTTAAACACATGTAGAAGAGACAGTGAATCCTCAAGCCATCTGTGGATGCCACACATACTCCCACATCACTGAGATGTGGGAGTATGTGAGGGTCAAATCAGAGGGTCAAATCAGCCTCTCAATATGTTGGATGTTAATGTGTATTTAAAGACATTTAAATTTGTGGGAATGTTGAAGGTGGGATGTATACGAGCAGCTGAGCTTGGTGGAAAAATAACTCTCAGGAGGACTTGGAGGTGAAGGTGTAGGATGGGAATTTTATTTGTCCCAATGTAAGGCCGACAAGACAGAATTAACAAGATATATATATATAATAAAAAAAAGAGAGAAAAAAAAAAAAAAAAAACACTTGGAAATAAGAAAATAAATAGGCACGTGAGCGCAATCAAATAAATACAGTAACAATATACTTCTCAGGCAATGCTTCACAGGAGAGCTCTAAGACTTACATCCTTCCATCAGCAGCTCCCCTTACTGAATGAACAGACAGGCTTAAATGCGCCTTAACCCTGCCCCCACAATTGGAACAAACCAACATTCAAAAATTCACAGGGGTGCCCAGGTAAGATAATCCCCTAAGCTTTTACAGTTTATACAACAAATTCTTTACCACTAGAAAAATACTTATTATATAAATATATAATATTTAGTGTACAATCGCTCCTAAAAGGCATAGCCAACTAATAAAATAACAGCATTAACAAAATAAAACCCTTCGCAGGTTCACTTCCGGCTAACCCGGAAATCGAACACATATTTACTTCCGCGTCGCGGGCTGCTCGCTTTCAACACAAACGAACAGAGACGCGACGCGGAACCATGGTAAAACGTATGCTGTGTATAATTGAATAATGTAAGATTTTAAACTAAATAAACGGAACATTTATAACACAAGACATTGTATGGTGTAATGATTTTAACAAAAAACTGACGGGTACAAAGGTATTTAAACTGTAGCGGTGTAATGATTGAAGTAAGCTTTTGCATTATGCACGGAGGTTTGTATGAAAATGGATGGATTAAACAAACACGGTAAACGGACCCGGACAGGACATGCAACACAGAGTTAACATAGTAACGATTACACGTGTAAACGGGCAGTGCATTACTGCCGTGACGGTCGCCGTGCGCACCATCACAAACATTTCACATTGGTGATAATAACACGTGTAAACGGGGCAGTGTATTGCTGCCGTGACTGTCGCCGTGCGCACCGTCACAGGGAAAAATTGGTTAGAAAATGAATCAAAAATTCTCATCTCATCTCATTTTCATCCGCTTATCCGGGGTCGGGTCGCGGGGGGAGCAGCTCAAGCAGGGGGCCCCAGACTTCCCTTTCCCGGGCCACATTGACCAACTCTGACGGGGGGATCCCGAGGCGTTCCCAGGCCAGTGTTGAGATATAATCTCTCCACCTAGTCCTGGGTCTTCCCCGAGGTCTCCTCCCCACTGGACGTGCCTGAAACACCTCCCAAGGAAGGCGCCCAGTGGGCATCCTTACCAGATGCCCGAACCACCTCAGCTGACTCCTTTCTAAGTGAAGGAGCAGCGGCTCTAATCCGAGTTCCTCACGGATGGCTGAGCTTCTCACCCTATCCCTAAGGGAGACGCCAGCCACCCTTCTGAGAAAACTCATCTCGGCCGCTTGTACCCGTGATCTCGTCCTTTCGGTCATCACCCAGCCCTCATGACCATAGGTGAGGATAGGAACGAAGATCGACCGGTAGATCGAGAGCTTTGCCTTGCTGCTCAGCTCTCTTTTCGTTACAACGGTGCGGTAAAGCGAACGCAATACCGCCCCCGCTGCTCCGATTCTCCGGCCAATCTCACGCTCCATAGTACCCTCACTCGCGAACAAGACCCCAAGGTACTTGAACTCCTTCACTTGGGCTAAGGACTCATTTCCTACCCGGAGTAAGCAATCCATCGGTTTCCTGCTAAGAGTCATGGCCTCAGATTTAGAGGTGCTGATCCTCATCCCAGCCGCTTCACACTCGGCCACCAGCCGATCCAGTGAGTGCTGAAGGTCACAGGCCGATGATCCAATGAGGACCACGTCATCTGCAAAAAGCAGTGACGAGATCCTCAGACCACCGAACTGCAACCCCTCCCCACCCCGACTACGCCTCGATATCCTGTCCATGTATATCACAAACAGGATTGGTGACAAGGCGCAGCCCTGGCGGAGACCAGCATCCACTGAGAACGAAACTGACTGGCTGCCGAGGACGCGAACACAGCTCTCGCTTTGGGAGTACAGGGATTGGATGGCCCTGAGGATAGACCCCCTTACCCCATACTCCCGCAGCACCTCCCACAGTTTCTCCCGGGGGACCCGGTCATACGCCTTCTCCAGATCCACAAAACACATGTAGACCGGATGGGCATACTCCCAGGCCCCCTCCAGGATCCTTGCGAGAGTGAAGAGCTGGTCTGTAGTTCCACGTCCGGGGCGAAAACCGCATTGTTCCTCTTCAATCTGAGGTTCGACGATCGGCCGAACCCTCCTTTCCAGCACCTTGGAGTAGACTTTACCAGGGAGGCTGAGAAGTGTGATGCCCCGGTAATTGGCACACACTCTCTGGTCCCCCTTTTTGAACAGGGGAACCACCACCCCAGTTTGCCACTCCTTTGGCACTGTACCCGACTCCCACGCGATGTTGAATAGGCGTGTCAACCATGACAGCCCCTCAACACCCAGAGCCTTTAGCATTTCTGGCCGGATCTCATCAATCCCTTGGGCCTTGCCACTGCGGAGATGTTTGACCACCTCAGTGACCTCCACCAGGGAAATTGACGATGAAACACCATCAACCTCGAGCTCTGCCTCCAACATAGAGGGCGTGTTATTCGGATTCAGGAGTTCCTCAAAGTGTTCCTTCCAACGTCCGACAACCTCCTCAGTTGAGGTCAACAGAGTCCCATCCTTACTGTACACAGCTTGGATGGTTCCCCGTTTCCCCCTCCTGAGGTGCCGGATAGTCTTCCAGAAACACTTTGGTGCTGACCGAAAGTCCTTCTCCATGACCTCTCCGAACTTCTCCCACACCCGCTGCTTAGCCTCCGACACGGCAGCAGCTGCAGCCCTTCGGGCCTGTCGGTACCCTGCAACCGAGTCAGGAGTCCTCCAGGATATCATATCCCGGAAGGCCTCCTTCTTCAATCGGACGGCTTCCCTGACCACCGGTGTCCACCACGGTGTCCGAGGGTTACCGCCCCTTGAGGAGCCTAAGACCCTGAGGCCACAGCTAGCCACCGCAGCTTCAGCAATGGAGGCTTTGAACACCGCCCACTCCGGCTCAATGCCCCCAACCTCCACAGGAATGCCAGAAAAACTCCGCCGGAGGTGTGAGTTGAAGATACCTAGGACGGGGGCCTCCTCCAGACGTTCCCAGTTCACCCGCACTACTCGTTTGGGCTTACCAGGTCTATCCGGAAATTTCCCCCACTCCCTGATCCAACTCACAACCAGATGGTGGTCGGTTGACAGTTCCGCCCCTCTCTTTACCCGAGTGTCCAAAACATGCGGCCTCAGATCAGATGACACGATCACAAAATCGATCATTGATCTTCGGCCTAGGGTACTCTGGTACCAGGTACACTTATGAGCACCCTTATGTTCGAACATGGTGTTTGTTATGGACAATCCATGGCTAGCACAGAAGTCCAATAACAAACGACCGCTCGGGTTCAGATCAGGGAGGCCGTTCCTCCCCACCACGCCTCTCCAGGTGTCTCCATCGTTGCCCACGTGGGTGTTGAAGTCACCCAGCAGAACTACGGAGTCCCCTACTGGAGCCCCATACAGGACTCCATTCAGGGTCTCCAAGAAGGCCGAGTACTCTGAACTGCTGTTTGGTGCATACGCACAAACAACAGTCAGAGTTTTCCCCCCTACAACCCTTAGGCGCAGGGAGGCGACCCTCTCGTCTACCGGGGTAAACTCCAACACCGCGGCGCTCAGCCGGGGATTTATGAGTATCCCCACACCCGCCCGACGCCTCACGCCCTTGGCAACTCCGGAGAAGAATAAAGTCCAACCCTTATCCAGGAGTACGGTACCAGAGCTGAGACTGTGCGTGGAGGTAAGCCCCACCAGATCTAACTGATAGCGCTCCACCTCCCTCACAAGCTCCGGTTCCTTTCCCCACAGCGAGGTGACGTTCCACGTCCCCAGAGCCAGCTTCTGCCGCCCGGGTCTGGTCCGTCGAGACCCCCTACCTTCGCTGCCACCCATGTGGCTGCGCACCCGACCCCAACGGGTCTTCCCACAGGTGGTGGGCCCATGAGATGAAGAGAGGGGGGGTGCCACGTAGTTTGTTCGGGCTATGCCCGACCGGGCTCCGTGGCAAACCCGGCCACCAGACGCTCGCCATCGAGCCCTCCGTCTGGGCCTAGCTCCAGACGGGGGCCCCGGGCTTCCTCCGGGCTGGGTCCCATCTCCTCTTTTGTCGATATTCATTGAGGGTTTTGAACCATTCTTAGTCTGGCCCCTCACCTGAGACCACTCTGCCATGGGAGACCCTACCAGGAGCACAAGGCTCCAGACAACACAGCCCTCAGGTTCACAGGGACACGCAAACCTCTCCACCACGATAAGGTGACGGTTCAAGGAGAGGTGAATCAAAAAAAAAAAAAAAAAAAAAATCAAAAATCAAAAATTATAAAAATATAAAAAATTGTCTAATCAACCAAACATTTCACGACCCCCCTGCAGTACCTCCGCAGACCCCCTAGGGGTCGCGGACCCCCTGTTGAAGACCTCTGGCCTAAACACTCTGGCCACATGAGACTGGGTATTGTTCTGCATCTGGAGGAACCCAGGGCCCACTGCACCAGCCTTCGGTCTGGCAATAGCTCTGAGGATTTCATCCCGGTTACTTACAACAGTCTGGGAAGCGTTGACATGAAGGTGATATGTGTCTCAGTTCTTTGTAAATATTTAAAGACCATAGATTGTATATAAATTAGAGCTGTGAAAAATAACGCGTTAGCGCGTTATGGTAAAATTACGGGATTAATTTGATTTTTTTTTTTTTTTACGCATTTAACGCATGCGCACAAGGACCTTCCAATAAACTCACAATTCCGCCCACTCTGCACTAGTAGCCGCTCTAATGCAGTCAGACGGCAGCTGCTATTCAAACAAACAAACAACATGGATAATTCTGATGAACCTGAAAACCTTCTTGATGGAAAGATCGTGTTCCAAAAAAACAAAGATCGAACATTCAATAAAACCAAGGTGATATGTACACTCTGTGGGAAGACGTTATCATTTCACAGTAGTAATACTCGCCTAGAGTACCACCACAACGGAAGCATGCGTTGGTCGGCGAGGGGCGTTCAGGTGCAATGCGCCAAACCAGACTCACTCGCAGGACACATTGGGCAAAAGAAGCGGTCAGCTTTACTGGCATAGAATGTGAACAAGTTAGTTTGCCTCACCAACTGGCTAAAGAACGACTAGCTAAGAGGACCTTCAGAGGCATTAGATTGTGTCATGGTGTGGTTAATGGTTATTTGACAAAAAATATAAAAAATTTCAACCATCCTATAAAAAAGCTAAAATAATTTCTGTTTGATTTAAAAAGAAAAGAAAAAAGTTTTATTCAACCATACATTGGCTAAGAAGCCCGAATTCTGTTTAGGATGAAGATTATATTAATGTTCCATATGGAATAGCAAAGAGAACTGCTAACGAACTGCTGAGTTGCAGAACCTTTGTTTTGTTTATTTATGATTATTAAAAGAAAACATGTTAAATACATATATCCGTCTTTTGTGATAAATTGTTTGTTTTCACAAAAATATACAGAGAAATCTGTAATGTGATTAATCATGATTAATCAATAGAAACATGTGATTAATTTGATTAAAAATTTTAATCATTTCACAGCCCTAATATAAATATGGACAATATAACTGCTCCGACTACTTAGGCTACGTTCACACAGATACATTTTTGTTTTAAATGCCATCACTGCAACTTTTGGAAAAACTTCTGGTCTAAAAATTGTAGGGTCTGTTTTAGATTCGGAACAATGAATGCAGTTACCAACATTTGCTTCCTGATTGGTTCTCGTCACTCACGACTATGAATGTTGAATTCAAAGCAGTGCCAACACACCACCTCGTCGTTTGTCCAAGAAAAAAAATCCCTGATCTTACATTTCACTATTTATGTTCCTTGTTCATTTTATTTACTGCAACAAACTACAGAGTAGAAATGTTGATCTAGTCTGTAAATTAATTCAAAAAATATTCATGAACATGATTTGTGAATTGCGCATTAATAAAAATCCATGAAGCGATAACTCTTCTCCATAATGAATATTGTTTTCCGTGCTGTAATGGGTCATGGTGGAAAGCAAATGTGTTGGATATCAATTATTTAAATTGTATAGAGGAATTTCTCTTGCAGATGAAACTAAGGGAGAACAACACAATCTCCCCTCAGAGGTATGCCTGCCTTCTGGGAGTGAATGAAGACAGATCCGTTGGGTGAATTGTGTTTGCTTTTAGTCTTTTGCTGCATTCTCACTTCTCTCTTTCTTGTGCTGATTTTTTTTCAACTTTTCTCCAAGTCAGATCAACAGCAAGTGCAACTAGAAGAACAGTGCACTGGAAGTTTATTGTAAACCTTTTTTCTTTCTCGATCATCATCACAACTTTACTTTAAACATTGTGGGATATTTTGTGCCATCCAGGCAATGCCAGTTTCTCCTTGAAGTCCAAAGCTTAGTTTGTAAGTGGGGTTAGGGTTAGGGCCACCAACTCGTCAGATATCCACTGGATGCAGGTTTAATTCAGAACCATCTAAACCAAAGGAAGAGCCTGTTGACAGGTCTTAAACCATGAGACAGCTGAGGCAGCACTTCTTAAGAGAAGCAACATCTTACAACACACCAACTTCTAGGGGATTTTTCTACAGCAGTAGTGTTATTAATCCAAGTAGGCTGAGCATAGTATTTCTGCTTAGTTGTTAAGGATTCGGATGATGTCATATATTTTGATCAACCAAAAAAACATACATCCAACCAGCTTTTATCATTATCACTATCAAAGCATGATAATTTTTCCATCATCAGCAAGGTTATCACATCAGCCTTTTCATTATCTTAGTTAAGACTGCTCATTTCTACCTCTGTGCATCTTTGATTAGTTATCGGCCATTGCATTTATTTTACATTAGTAAATAACAGTAAAATAAATTGCCTTTCATTTGGACTTTGCAGTGTTTCTGCAGGTTTCATTGAAGTAGAGAATGGAGACTGATATAATTAATGGAACTGTGTAAATGTGCTCCAGTAGGAGCACATTTTCCAGTAGGAGCACATTTTCCAGTAGGAGCACATTTCCTCCTCTTTTCCTCCTCTTTTCCTCCTCTTTTCCAGTGGATTTTAAATTTCTCACAATGCTCAACCTGTGCTTATAACCCCACTCACATTTTCATCTCATAATCCGCACACCTCTAACCTGTGAGTGTGTGTCCTCCACATCTCCTCCCCAGCCAGGTGTGTGTGTGGGCTCATGCCTGATTGAGTGGTTTCAACGTGGCAGCCTGCTGCTTAAACTGGGCTATCACAGAGTACACAGCACCATGCTGTACTGCTGCCAGGCTCAGCTCGCCACCGCTCCCTACCTGCCACAGAGTGGCACGCAGCAGGAAGAGACGCTGGTACACAGCTGCGTGTATGAGTGGGTATGATGGGTACTAACTGAGCTGTTTGTATTTTCCAGTAAGCTTGTGTGTGTGTGTGTGTTAGCTAGGACAATTAAAGGATTACATTAAAGTGAATTAGTATACTTGCTGCTGTTCTGGTGATAAACCCAACTTGGAAATCAGCCAACTAACTGATTAAACATGAGTTTCCTTTACTCCATTCGTGTAGTTTTCAACTCCAAAACTATTGGATAAACTACACACTGGATTGATCCATAGTCTATCAAACTGTTGGTTCATATTTACTAAAATTTGGGGTTCATTTTCTCTAATAGGGTGAATATTATAATTTGTATGTTTAGTTACAGTAACATCTGTAAAAAGAAAAACAAAACATTTCATTAGACTAAATGGACTGTTATAGCATTTTTTTCTAATCTTTACAATTAATCAACACTCAACCTTCTGCTCCTTGTTACTAAAAACGTTGGTTTATTGAGGAGACGTTGAATACAAAGCGATACATGGACCATGGCTTTGCCCCTATATTCTTAACAATACCCGAAGCTCGGGTCAAGTATCCAATAGAAGAGAGGCCTGGGAGCCTGTTGGGGGAATAGTGTTTACTGGATGTTCTAGTATTTCTACGGTTAGGGCTAGTGGGTTCTCCACCTTTCAAATGCATAGATACACAAGTGTTATTCAAAGTCCATCTTCCCAGCAGTGAATTATTTCTGTAAGGTTCCAAGTAACGTTACCTTATAGCCTCACTAACATTAAACCTGCTCAACCAATCACCACCTACAACATCTGCACTTACATTATTTCTGGAGAAATAATTAAACATGAAATAAATACTTAAGTTATACACCTTAACATATACAACCAGTGTAGCATAAACGTCCACATCAACATTACATTGCGAGCTTAACAATGATGCAATATGAAAAATCATACATAGTTGCCTTCTATTCCAAAATATTATAACCCTTCTCTCGTATGTGTGGACTTGTTAATGCTATTGTTTTGCTGGTTTGGAAACTGTAGGGAGAAAATGCTCCCATATGCATTGTCACTACACAGTTATGGTTCATCACAACAAAATGAACCTCAAAAAACACATTTATATTTATTAACAGAAAATGATTAACAGAATCAATTCACCATATACCTTCTGACAGCAGCCAGTTAGGCTAAAGATTTGGTAGTCTTCTTTAACTTTACTCCCACACATGCAACATGATTGCAAGTAGCTGGAAAAGCGTAAATAAAGGAACACATCCTCTGTAGGTAATGAGAGCTATGTTCTCCTTACAGCTAAAAAGATAAAAGCTCAAGAAAACCTACTTGTCTCTCCTTCTTTACTTTCACAGCTCAAGTTTCATTTATTTTCAGTATCCTGCTCCCACTTCCTATCCATCTCCCCAGATCTACCCTCCCCCACCACCACTATTTCCTCTGTGACGGTAAGATAGCGCAGGAAGTAAATTTTCATGTAAGTGGACTTTTTGCCGCTTCAAGTGTTTCCTTCCAGGCCTCAAGTACATCCTCTCCAGTCTCATTCATTCTAACAGAGGGTAGCTCCATGGCTATGATGTAAATGAATGACACACTGATGCAAGGAGTAGGAATGCAGTGGTTTCCATCTTAGAGACGACATCTTGTTTCCCGGTATCCCCAGATTTGCGCAAGTCATGCTGGGGTTCTCTGAGGAGACGCCAGTGAATTGTATTTAACTGCGGTTATTTAATAGTATAGTAGAAGTTACTTACCAAAAATACATGGCTGTGGCGCTGTCTTCATGTCATCCATAACAGAAACACTGCAATGTGTTCTTATACGCTTTGCGTGATGATGTATGTATGTGAGCGAGTTTATCACAATTTTGCATTACTATTAAGATTATACAATTCTTTGCCACAAAGACTATACAATTTGGACATGTCAAATGAGTATCGTTTGGCACTAGTTGTTCTAGTCTTGATGACCACTTTTACAACAGTTTTGCCATCCACCCATTCATACAGTACATCTATGTGCAGCACTTTCTCTGTCACACAGCAATCATACACTGCCCGCAGAGCCATCAGGGGAATTTATGGGGTCTAGTATCTACCCCTCAGGCCAGATTATACCCCTATGATATCAGTAGTGTTGAGTGATATACTTTATTTTTTGGGGGGTTCAGCTTTGTCAAGTTAAGTGAGAAAGCTAACTGACTTAAATCTTAAAACTCTGTAACATAGAATTTTATTATTTCAACCAGAAATACTGAAAAAATATTAGACTTCCCCAAAGATTATAGATAACTACGTCCTGAAACTTCAACTTCTAAGACTAGCATGTCCTCGCTACAATATGAATGTTCAAAGTTAAACACTGATAACAACATCAAAATGATCATGCTTGTTTACAAGATAAAGTGCATGTTCTGTTGATGACTGCAGATTGAAGCTTGCGGGCTAGGTCAACCAATCCATGGAGTCACTGACTTTGTATGAATGACAGTTTATTCCCTGGGGTACATTCTGGCCTGGAGGGGTATAATATGGCCTAGGCTATTTTACACCCATGGGTGTAGTTTGGCCTAGGACAGTTTATCCCTGTGGAAAACGCTGGCCTGGGCCGAAGTATACCCGGGCGGGGTTAATTTGGCCTGTAATACCGGCTCTACCTGCTGAGCCCTAAAGGATGGACAAGGTTAAAAACAGAAAAAGTTAACCATCATTTCCTAGTAAAATTCAGTAAAATGCAAGAAAGTGATTAAAAACTAAATATATGAATCTTTGTCTTCCATCCAGACAGTTGTAATGTGAGAGAAATTTTTTCAGGTATGCTGGGTTCCCTGAGTAAGAAATCATTTTATAGTTTTTTTTCAACCATTTTGTGTCTGTTCAACTGGCAGAGCCCTTTAGATGAAAATCTCCCACTTTAATTACTGATTAAAAAGATGAGCAACTGCATTAAAGACTATCTTCTTATTTGATAAAATGTGTTCGGAAAATATGTGATTAATAAATTTGAAAAATTAAGAAATATATTAAATTATTTGAGCACTTTAACTGGCATACATGACCGCGCCGATATGTTTGCGATGAACTCACAAAAACCCAAATTTAAAAATGAATTTTTAAATTTGCGGTCTTTCTAGCAGTAAGAACAAAACTTAAAAGGTTCAGTGCTACAACAGGTTTGGAAGGGGAGGGTGAGATGAAGGGTATTCATTACATTCCATTACATTTCATTTAGCTGATGCTTTTATCCAAAGCGACTCACAATAGGTATTCAGCTGCAACATGCAACTTCGCCCCTAGATTTCACTAAATTCTCTAAACTGAACCTTTAATAAGTAAAAATGCCAAAAGGATGATGGTTTTATTTGACAAATGAGCCTAATATTGATGTTTACTCAGTATATCTGTCTGTTCACAGCATAAACCATATATAAAGGATAGCATAGAGGGAAGGGGAGGGTCTGTGGCAAGTTCTGTATCAGTGGAGATCACAGTTTACTTAACATGGACAAAAACTTGCTTCATATACTGACAACAAGTGGCGGCAGAACAGAAGATTTCATTGAAACCTGATAAAACACCCAGCAGCTCAAACCCTTTCACTTTATTGGATTCTGGGGCCATTTTAAATGACCTCAGTAATCAAGGTCTTGTTCCGACCTGGTATGAACATCCATCTGTTCCGATTACAAGCAGACTGCTGACAATAGAATGTGTCTCCTGAGCCTCTGTAATGAATGACTTCTTTTCTACAGCCACTGAAATCTAGTCTGATAAATCAGCAATGCCAAGGTTCACATTAGCTCACAACACACCTACCTGTTGTCAATTGTGTTTCAGATGACAAAGAACAACAAATATGTTGATGAAATTAAAATTATGAAAAAATCAGTTTCATAATTTGGTTGTACATTTTTATTTTTCAACTGCATGATTTTACCCTCACATATCTTGAAAAAGCTCCGGCAGAATTCTTTAAAGGGATCAAAGTGTTTAAATATGGTATGTCTTAGTTTAAATATGAAGTAAAAGTTTCGCGTACCATTCCACAGTATAGTTTTAAGAATATCTGCCAAACCACAATGATTTAATTTCAGGATACTATATTTTATGTAGAGAAACAGAACAAAGCTTTATAGGGGCAAAATATTAGCCTGGATGCCTAAGGTTAAGGTCTGGATGTTCGGTCTGGCATCGCTCCCCGTTGGGGAGAAACTATGCCCAAACCGAAGCTTTTCAGACCAATCAAATTGTCAGGGCGGGCTTTATACGATGATGGACGGTCTGATGATGGTCTCTTTTCTATGATGCCTCAGATGAACACGCTTCTTCAGCCTGGTCTCCTTCGTCGTCTGTCCATTTTTTAAACACGGGAATGTCGCGTTCCAACCTTGATATTTAGTTCTTACAGGAACGACAAATGCGATTCGATTTGTTTGATGTGTTGTGGAGTAGTAATCCTAAACAGAGAACTTGTTTGTACGTGCATTCACCTTTACGCCAAAGCGACGCGTAAGAGCAGCGCCAAGCCTTAAATAACAGCTGGCTCCCATCCACTCCCATGTTAAACCTTTGTGCGGGTCACACCGGAGGTTGAAGTGCGACGTGCAGTGATCGAACCAGGTGCTCTCGGTGCAAATCAATTGTGTACAATATCACCAAGAATCAGAGCATGCAGTATCACTGCGGACAAAATAAATATATCATGGCCTACATGCTTAAAGCATGGCCAAGATAACCTTACACTTCACAGTGTTGTATTTGGAATTACTGGGAAGACAAATGTTGCCAAATGAGAAAAGAGTAGATAACATTTGCTATCATCTTGTTGTTGTTGTTTATTCTCTGTAGTTATTTTTATGCTAGAGTACGGTAGTAAACAAATGGCCTTTTCTGTGTCGACTCAAAAAAGAACCAAGGATGATGCACTATGTGGGGCCATGATTTAAAGCCATCCAGGAACTTTATCATTTTGTAGATTTAGGCACCTCTATGGACAAAAGCACAGTCTCCTGTCGTAAACACCTCAGTCTGGCCGGCATGTGCATTAGTTTTGGAAGGAGAGAAATAAAAAAAACACAGCTGTTTGCAGGTTGCATAGCAATGAGATAATTCTCTGCGAATTCCCAAATAAAATGAACCTAAGATATATCTGTTTAGAAAGAAGAAAGCCAATTGAGGACCTTTTTCTTTTTTACCACAAGCCCTTTTAGCTTTTCTTTGTTCCTTGGACCTTTCTCATCTTTTTTGCTTTGCTGATCCTGCCCCAGCATCACCCATGACTATGATCTCATAAGACAAGTCTGCTCCAGCTTCCTTTCAAATGGATAGCGTGCTACTCACTGTGGAAGTTTGCCGGTGGAAATGTATACATAGGCATTTCCGCCCTGACGTCTGTAAATCATTTTGACTGCACCGATGGTCCGACCCGATCACAGACATTGGGAAAAGTCAAAGCCAATTTAATCATGGACTGTGATTAAGAATAAATCATAATTCTTAACTGCTGCAAACAACTATATTTTATTCTGGTACCTGGCATTTATATTGCTTCTCTTTCTTTCCATACATCTATTTTTTCTCGAGTTGTGGGTATTGTTCCACAATATGTTTTGACAGATTTTCCTTTTGTACCAACTTTAGCCAATGTGCTATAATTTCATCCCTATTTTATTGTTTATACAAAAACATGTATATATTTCACAATTAACACCATGTCCCCACAGAGCAACACTGAACATGTAGACACAGTGTTAAATACAATAAAGAATCAATATTAGCTGTTGCTGGACAGTTGGAAGAGGTAAGTTTCATCCATGTGTGTCATTGACTCATCCTCTCTTAGAAAAGACAAGTTGTAGGACAAGTTTTGATCATGGGCTTTGACCTTCGAGTGGAGGGCGCCATTAGTTGCACACCCAGGGGTAATATATGAGCAGCATTGCATTGCATACATGTAGGTAAGCTTGAATCCTGTTTCAATGGCAGAGCAGAGCTGACAGAGCCTGGCACACGCTGTTCAGACAGCACCAGGCTATAGAAACCCACACGCAGCAAATGGATTTTTAATAGTGCTGTCAAACGATTAAAATATTTAATCGCGATTAATCGCATTTATGTCATAGATAACTCAAAATGAATCACGATTAATCGCAAATTTGTATCTATTCTTAATATCCCTTCATTAATTAATTAATGGGGATTTAATGCTCTATCAACATGGAAAGTGGATTGGCTTGCTTTATGCAAATGTTTTATTTTATTGAAAAACAACATTGCCAAACAGGGCGGTGAAAAATAAAATTATAAAGTGCACATTTCAGGTAAACAAGGACTCTTGTTGCCTATAGTGCAGTTAAACCATGGCTTAATATTTTTTTTTTTTCAAGTTTGCTGTGAACATAGCAGTCAGGCTTCTCAAACAGACAACAAAATAACAAACACACAAAATACACAGGCAAGTGTCGGCGTACTTTGAAACAAATTAAACACCGAACTGTCTAGGGCTATTTGAGTCCTCCCCATATTTGTGGAAAATGTATGATATAAGAAGTACCCTATTTTGAAATAAATAAAACATATAGCTGCAGCCTAGTAGCTTAAAAATATATATTTTAGTTGGCAAAATATTTAAAAAAAAGCGAGAGCAGGTCAGACTGGAGGCGAACACAGATACTGAAGCTCGATAGAAACCAACTGCAGCTTCTGCTCTGATCGAGAAGCTGAGGCGCTGATCTCTAATCAGCTGAGACCAGAGAAACTCTGTGTTTTCCCTGTTTTCATAGTTAAGAAGCAGTGAGTCACTGAGAGGCTGCTTCACCTGAGCGAGTGCGCAGGGGTAGGGGGCGGGGCTACGGTGCACTATCTGGAACCACACACACACACACAGACACACACACACTCGCCGGCTCCTTGTACTTCATGACGGCCTGATACGATGATGTTTTACGAGAGAGAGAGAGAGAGAGAGAGAGAGAGAGAGAGAGAGAGAGAGAGAGAGAGAGAGAGAGAATGCTTTGGGTAATCTGGGTCAGTAATTTCTCCAAATGTGGGAAATATGCATTTAGGGACTTCCTGGAGTAAAAACATTGATGCAGTATATGATCTGCAGCTGTCAGACGGAGCTAATTGTAAATACAGTCTGTCCCTCGAGTACAAACTGATTGGCTGATTAACTAACTAGCACATAATCAGTTTGCTCTCCAGGACAGAGATGATCCAAAGGGAACAGAGTCTGTCCTGTCCAAACATGTGGAGCAGACAAGTGGCTGATCTCCATGACCAAATTTTTGCTTAAAACATTTTATTATCAGAAAACCACAAATACATTTTCTTTAAATTCAACTAAATTCTTAAGTATTAAGTACTTCAGCTCCGTTCAAAATTAGCCTCTTGGGAATATGAACTTACTTTTACCATTATCATTAAAATACCTTTGTCTGTATGTGTGGGTTGAATCTGGGCCTATTTCACTCATTCAGATCACAAAGTAAGTACGTAAACTGTTGTTTGATTTAGAAGATTATCATAAATAAGGGCACAAACTTCAGCAGAGAAAGTTAATAGCATTAATAACATTAGAGGAAACGTCTAGTTCAATATACACTACCGGTCAAAAGTTACTTAGACATTTTCTTATTTTTCAAAGAAAAGCACTGTTTTTTTCAATGAAGATAACATTAAATTAATCAGAAATACACTCTCTACATTGCTAATGTGGTAAATGACTCTTCTAGGTGGAAACGACTGGCTTTTAATGAAATAGCTACATGGGTGTATAGAGGCCCATTTCCAGCAACTATCACTCCAGTGTTCTAATGGTACATTGTGTTTGCTAGTCGCCTTAGAAGACTAATGGATGATTAGAAACACCCTTGAAAAACCTTGTGCAATTATGTTAGCACAGCTGAAAACTGTTTACCTCGTGAAAGAAGCTATAAAACTGGCCTTCCATTGATCTAGTTGAGTATCTGGAGCATCACATTTGTGGGTTTGATTATACTCTCAAAATGGCCAGAAAAAGAGAACTGTCATGTGAAACTCGCCAGTCTATTCTTGTTCTTAGAAATGAAGGCTATTCCATGCATGAAATTGCGAAGAAATTGAAAATTTCCTACAAAGGTGTGTACTACTCCCTTCAAAGAACAGCACAAACAGGCTCTAACCAGAGTAGAAAGAGAAGTGGGAGGCCCCGGTGCACAACTCAGCAAGCAGACAAGTACATTAGAGTCTCTAGTTTGAGAAAATAGACGCCTCACAGGTCCTCAACTGGCAGCTTCTTTAAATGGTACCTGCACATGCCAGTGTCAATGTCTACAGTGAAGAGGCGACTCCGGGATGCTGGCCTTCTAGGCAGAGTGGCAAAGAAAAAGCCATATCTGAGACTGGCTATACAAAGAAAAGATTGATATGGGCAAAAGAACAAAGACATTGGACAGAGGAAGATTGGAAAAAAGTGTTATTGACAGACGAATCAAAGTTTGAGGTGTTTGGATCACACAGAAGAACATTTGTGAGACCCAGAATAGGTGAAAAGATGCTGGAAGAGTGCCTGACGCCATCTGTCAAGCATGGTGGAGGTAATGTGATGGTCTGTGGCTGCTTTGGTGCTGGTAAAGTGGGAGATTTGTACAAGGTAAAAAAAGGGATTTTGCAACGCCATGCCATACCCTGTGCACAGCGCTTGATTGGAGCCAATTTCCTCCTACAACAGGACAATGACCCAAACAACACCTCCAAATTATGCAATAACTATTCAAGGAAGAAGCAGGAAGCTGGTAAGGTGTCTGTAATGGAGGTGCCAGCACAGTCACCAGATCTCAACCCCATTGAGCTGATGTTGGAGCAGCTTGACCGTATGGTATGCAAGAAGTGCCCATCAAGCCAATCCAACTTGTGGGAGGAGCTTCAGGAAGCGTGGGGTGATATTTCTACAGATTACCTCAACAAATTACCAGCAAGAATGCCAAAGGTCAACAATGCTGTAATTGCTGCAAATGGATCATTCTTTGACAAAAGCAAAGTTTGAAGAACAAAATTAATATTTCAAATAAAAATCATTATTTATAACCTTGTCAATGTCTTGACTATATTTTCTATTCATTTTGCAACTCATTTGATAAATAAAAGTGTGAGTTTTCATGGAAAACACAAAATTGTCTGGGTGACCCAAAACTTTTGAACGGTAAGATCCATAAATGAGAACCATTGAGAGTTTGGTAAAATTACAGATGTAAGATAAGGGAAGAAAATGAGTCTGAAGTGGATGTAGTTACAAAAGTGTAACACAAGTAACCTAGTTACTCATACAGAGCCTAGTTTCTGCATAGCAGCAATTGAGATAAAAGGTAGCAGGAGGGTCAGTGATTGGACAGACGTGTCAGCCCCCAACAGAAATCCCTTGTTGTGTGCTGTCAGTATCAGGTTATTAATCACACCATCGGCCACCAGAGGTGTAAAAAGTACTGAAATATTGTACTCAAGTAAAAGTACCTTTACTTTAATGGAATTTTACTTAAAGGGGACATATTATGAAAATTCCACTTTTGTAGTGCTTCTACACATTAGATTGGGTATCTGGCATGTCTACTGTCCCAAAAACTCTGGAAAAAAATCACTCCCGCGATTTGTTGTGGTTCCTCTATTTCAGAAACTATGTGCTAAAGTGCGTCCAATGGAATTTCCCCCGAAATAGACGTCATAGTCGAAAAATGGCCATTTAGTACATTCCCCCATAGCTCTATGCACTCCCCCACTACCACTCGACCCACCCCTAGATGGACCCTCCCACTTTATAGAAGCTCGGTCCACCGGTGTCCGCCATTTCATTCTTGCAAGCCTTGGAAACACTTGGATTAGCTAACTAGCAGCACAAATCGGTGGTCGGCTGCAAACATGTCTTCATGTGACTCCAGCTTTAGAAGACACAAGATTGAGATGGATTGAGTTCATATATGATGGCAACGTTCCTGCCACCACTTTGAATCGGACTGTTATATCAACCTGGGCCAATATAACGCTGGATTCTGTAAAAGGTTGTTATTGAAAGAGGGGTCGGTGCCAACTTTCCATGGCAATACTGAAGACGAGGGAAATGTAAGTATTTTTTTTTTAATAATTCTGGTATTTGTTTCTTTTAGACATTTTGTGTGGAGGCTAGTGCCGTTAGCATGTTGTGCCGTGTGTGTGAGGGGGTGGAGGGCTAGTATGTAGTGGCGAGTCTACAGTGAACGGTGATCACATGGCAGGTTCGTGAGTGTTGTGCTCTCCACGCTCCCTCCGCTCGAGGGGCCGTAGCACCTACTACGAGCCCCTTAGCAGCTACTACGAACCCCGGTAGTAGCTGCTACGAGCTCTGGTTGTAGCTGCTGGAGCTTGAAGTTAGCTACGGATGTTTGTAGTAGCTGCTACGAGCTCCGGTTGTAGCTGCTGGAGCTTGAAGTTAGCTACGGATGATTGTAGTAGCTGCTAAGAGCTCCGGTTGTAGCTGCTGGAGCTTGAAGTTAGCTACGGATGATTGTAGTAGCTGCTAAGAGCTCCGGTTGTAGCTGCTGGAGCTTGAAGTTAGCTACGGATGATTGTAGTAGCTGCTACGAGCTCCGGTTGTAGCTGCTGGAGCTTGAAGTTAGCTACGGAAGTTTGTAGTAGCTGCTACGAGTGTCGGCCGTAGCGAACTTCCAGCCCAGTGCTGCCGTGGGAAAATCAGCGGCACAGTACTAACGGGAGGACACGCGAGCGGGGGGGGGAAGAGCGTGGAGAGCACAACACTCACGAACCTAACTTCTATCTGCAGCTGCTGCTATGGCCGCTCGTTCAAGATACCGGAGTATGTTGTTGTCATAATGTGCGGGAATAGAACGATTATTCATTACCAGCCCTAGTTGGGGAAACGTGTCCTTGTATCCTTGTATGCATGACAGTAGACAAACATGAATAACATTGCTGCTTTTGGTGTTCAGGCAAGCACATCTGTTCACGGTGCTAGGCTACATCACGTAGCATGCCAGACGGACCCACCAAAGATGCTCACACATGGAACGCAGCTTTCTATGAAAACACTGCGACCTCACTACAAAAGTACAGGTTTGTTTACCCTCAGTTACTTCGTCATGTTATTGATTGTGTCTCCGTGTTAAAGTTGTAACAGCATCTCATTTGTTGTGACTCCATGGATATTGTGTCTGTTTTATCATAGGCACACAGAAAAATGTGCTGCACTGATGTCGGTGTTGGGACCTCAGCTGTAAGAGACGTTGCTTGGAGGAGGGAGAGGACAAGATGTGACGTGAGTGACTCAATATTTAATCTAAACATTTCAATAATCACAGATTACCATCCTACACTTTTTTAGCTGTTGCAGCCTTTTGGTGAAATCTTTGTCGTTCTAATAGAATGGAATCTTCCAACCCTGTTCATAAGACACCCACATATATTGTCTATGAAAACTGCCTCCTGGAGCTGTTTGAGGTGTGTCCTGTGTGTCGGCTGGGGACAGATGTAATATATAAGAAGGGCGAGTGCACAGCAACGCCGGTGAAAGCAGATGTAATCTTCCATGATTCTTACAGGCTCTATTTAAAAGCCAAACAATGTACAAACAGTATGTGAAACATAAATAACATATCAATTAACTGCTGTCTTTAAATGGTCTTCACCATTTAAAGAGCATTTATTTATCGTCTTCACGATAATTAGAATAATATAATTATAAAAAGAAAATAATAAATACAAAACAGTGCAAAATGTCCAACTTTTTCCCCAATTTGTATTACAGATTACATGGATAACCTGTTGGACCTCATCTTTCACGAGGTTTTTCAGGACCCGGCCCCATATGTGAATGAGGTGCTGAAGATCTCAAAACCTGAGGATCTCTCTGCCAAGTATGAGAAACCTGACAAGCAGGAAGTTATAGCCAGCTATGTGAGCATCAGGGAACACTCTGCGTATCTGGAGCACCGAGCAGGAGGGCAGGACCACCCTGATTCTCCGGCCCAGAGGGCCTCAACACCAGCTCACAAAGCTTCTGTACGCCAAATACCTGTAACGGCTGAGCAAAGTTCACATTGTATTTAGAGAATAAAGGTGACACACAAATATAAAGTGTTACTTTGTTTACAGTATAGCTACTGATGGCACAAATTGTATTTTTGTAATGAATGTATTTATTATACTTGGTATTTTTTGTATTTATTACCTCTGTCCCAGCCAGTACATTTAATAACTATGATTAAAAAGCTCTGTGGCATTCTTTCTAGCAATCTTTCTGACAATAAAAGTTTATAGAAACAGTTGTGTGCTTTTAATGTTTGATATGTAACATGTCAACAATTGACACGTGTAAGATGAGCAGTTAGCAAAGTAATACAGAGGGAAGAGTAATTTATGTATTTTATTCCTCAGTCATAATTTTATTGCAGAAATGACTGATATCGCATGCATAAAAAAAAAAAAAACTTAGTGCTCTATTCCTTTTAGATATAAAGGCCCATAATCTGCCCTATAGATGTTGAATGCATTCTGTTGTGAGAACACATTCAAACACATGTCCTACACCTCCATGAGAGGGGGGAGGGGTGAGAAGGGGGAGGGATGAGGGGGGTGAAAGGGGGTGGGGTAAGATGGGGGCGGGGCCCTCAAAACAGCTTGATCTGAGGAGGTCTGTTTTAGACAGAGTAAAAAGGTGCTGTTTTAAATGATCCTTGGGGTATTTTTACCAAAAAATGTTACAGACATTTCATTAAGATCCCAAGGAACCATATCAACTGTGGTGAAATGGGCAGTAGAAGTAGAAGTACCCATCTAAAAATCTACTCAAGTAAAAGTAAAAAGTAGTTAATCTAAAATGTACTTTAAGTAAAAATTACTTAGTTACATCCAACAAATTGATGGGGGCCGCTCCTATACAGTGCAAAAAAGGGGCCATAAATCCAATCCAAAAACAGTTATTTTTAATTAAAGGAGTATCTTTACAAATATAACTACAATGACATTAAATATTTAACATTTAACATGTCAACACAACATTTAAGAACTTTTGGGAGGACATGTCAAGACATGAACCACATGACAGCTAAAATAAAAAGTTAAAATGCCACTGTCCCACTATATATTTAAACTTTTGGTTAAACTTTGGTCCACCTTTAGAGCAGCAGCTGATTTTCAAGGTGAGTAGAGCTCATCCGGGCTCGCTTTGCAGTGAACAGCAATCCAGCACAGCTGAAGAGTCGCTCGCAGTCGGCCAAGGCAGGTAGGCCAGTGTTGAGTTTCAGGCAGTGTTGTGCATGAACATTTCAAAAGAACGCGTTCAAAAGAACACGTTCATTGAACACGTTCATCCTGGGTGCTCTTGTCATTTATGTAAACAGTGTTTATGTAGCAATGTATCATCTTAAAGGTTTGATAAGCCTGACATTTGCTGCCATCACTCCCAGGATTACATAACAATTGCCCATTGTCACATATTCATCAATTTTAACATCAATTTTAATAGCCAGACAGATGCCATTCAGCCAGGTTTTGTTTGTCCAGAAAAGGGGTTCACTTCTATTATCAAAAAAAATGGAGGGATTAACACCACAGCAGTTGTATGTATATGTTACAGTACAGTTCTCTTGACTGGGCTGAGGTGTTCTACTTGTGTCTTCCGCCCCTGTAAAAATCCCATTACACAAAAGCAACCACATCCCACTTCAACTTTTTTTCTTTTCCTCCCTCACTCTTTTCTTTTGCACTTTTTCCCCCGTCTCAGTTCTTACCAGGGCCGGGTCTAGGCAGGGGCAAGAGGGGGCCTGGCCCCCTCAAATAAATGTTGTGCCCCCTCAAACTAAATCCCCCAAAATATATTAAATTTCATATATTTTTTATTATCTCATGCTTCTCTCCTCCGCTCCACTTCTTAATGTCTTAATGTCTTGCTTGCCCCCTCAAATATAAAATATATCAAGTTGTTTCTCATGTCATGTTTCTCACCTCCGCTCCATCTCCCCTTTTCGCTCTGCTCAGTGTATCGGCCTGCTGCCGGTTCACTGTGAGGGATAGCTGTCTGCCCAACTTCCAATCACCCTTTAGTATGCAAATGAGCTAGTGTCAGGTTTCTAATAGCAGCTTGCAGCAGTAAACTGCGAAGCAAAGGAGCTCTGTTAAATTCGGTCATAGTGTTTTGTGTAGTGACATACTTAATTGCTAATAACATAATAAAAACAAGAGTAAATATTTCTCTTGAAAATCTTTATTTGCTCAGTCAACAACAACAACCAAAACCACATAACCAAATTCTTGTAGTAGCTAAGCTGTAGCCTATTCTCCTAGATCAGGGTGTGTGGGCCCACAGTCCCTGTCATGTGTCACAGCACAGGGAGAGAGCACTGTCCGCTCCCTGCCACAGACTGAGCACAAATGATCTGTGCGTGCAGACCCCTAAAGAAAGCCCCGCCCCCACCCAACTTCTGCAATCTGGCTGCTATTTTACAATCCCATCTTCACTTTTCCACTCCTGTAAAACTTTCAGCAGACTTGTCCCAACCTTGTGTATCTCATTCTCCTCAGGGACTCAGCCTTGTAAACAAGTGACATACAACACTAGTGTAGAGATTGCTTGCATTCCATTCTGCTGATCATTCTGAGGTTACATATACAATACATCAGTTTTTCAGAGCTTTTAAAAAAATAAAATCCTCCTGCCCCTACCAATGGAGATCATGGTGGCAATGCTCTAGCTAGCACCTCAGCAGCTAGCGCTGCACCTACCCCTACCAGTGTTGTAGCTAGCAGCGCATCAGCTAACGTTAGTAGTGGTTCTGCTGCCTGCATCACTCCAGCAGTAGCTAGCATAACACCCGCAAGCACTACTTCTACTCTACCTCCTCCTTTCCCAGCTGTTCTTACAGTTAACCCCAAACTTCCCATTTTACCCAGTGACTTAACCACCATTGCACCATCTCAGCTATTATTAAGTAGCTACCCAAAACGTGCATTTAGCAAAAAACTGAGGTCGTTCAATCCTGCCTGGTACCGCACACGACCATGGCTTGAATACTCTGCTGAACGGGATGCATGTTTCTGCTTTCCCTGTCGCAAATACAGTACTGTGAATGAGAGGGATGTTGTGTTCACTCTGACTGGTTTCAACAACTGGAAAGTTGCACTGGAAAGTGACAAAGGGCTGCAGAGGCATGTGTCCTCCCACAACCATGTGCATGCTTCTACTCTCTGGGCTGAGCACCAGAAGAGAGAGGTTACTGGGGGAAATGTTGACACATTATTGGTTGGCAAGACACAGGTAGAGAAAAACCGGTACTATGTTAAGAGTGTGGGCAACGTTGTGAAGTGCCTCTGTGTCAATGAGGTGAGTCTACGTGGAACAACGGAACACAGGCGTGATGCTGCTGGTCCTGATGATGATGATATTGCTTCTGGGCTTTTTCTTAAGTTAATGGAATATACCCTTGAGAAAGATGAAAAACTAGCCAGCATCGCCAAGGGTATCCCAAGGAATGCATCATATACATCAAATCACATACAAAATGTAATTATTGACACACTGGCAAACATGGTGCTCGGAGAGATAAAAACAAAATATGAAAATGCTGATGCTGTGGGTTTTTGCCTCAAGAGTGATGGGAGCAGGGACAGGTGTAATGTCGAAAACCTGTCAGTTATGATTAGGTTTGTCAGTGCTTCCCTACCCGAGGAGCATCTCATTGGGTTGCTTGACCTCGACCAACTAGATGCACAGTACATAACCTCTGAGATCCTGAAGTGCCTCTCTGATGCTGGTTACAGTGCTGACAACATTCTGAGCCAGTGTTATGATGGAGCTTCAGTGATGAGTGGGGTGAGAGGGGGTATTCAAGCTCTGCTCCAACAGAAGCTGGGAAAGTATATACCCTACATTCACTGCTACAACCACCAACTGCACCTGGTAGTTGTGCATGCCATGCAGAGCGAACAATGTACTAAAAGATTTTTTGATCTGTCTTCTTCCTTGTACAACTTTTTTCAGCACCACTACATCACTAGAAAATATGATGCTCCTAATCTTAGGAGGCTAATTCAAATCCGATGGACTAGCCACTATGAGGTGACACGTTGCATTACTGAGAATGAAGATCAAATAATCACTGTTCTGTCTGAGGTGGCAACGGATGATGATGCTGCAGTGGATCTGTGCACTGAAGCATCAGGCCTGCTCTGCCAGATTAAGAGGCAGCACTTCTTTAAAATTGGCAAGTTTCTGGTGCAAGTGCTTGGTCTACTGAAACCAGCAAATGCCATACATCAGTCTCAGTCTGTGGATATGTGCAGAGCCTCAAACGAGGTTGGTACAGCACTGGATTCTTTGAGGGCCATGAGGGATCACAGCAATGAGTGGGGAGAGGGAGATCACACAGCAGCTGGGGATGACATTCCAGCAAAGAGAAGGAGAACAATGAATAGGCACCTCAGTGACAGTGTTGTAATTACAACAGTGGGCCACACAGACACAGATGACAGTGTTCCCCCCCATAAGACACTTAAATGACCTCTACTAAACATTCTGGACCGGGCAATTACCGAGTTGGAGACAAGATTCTGCCAGAAGAATTTGGAGCTGATGAAGGCCACGTCCAGCCTTGTGCCTACATCTGGCACATTCCTCCATGGAGCTCTGTTGCATCCTTTGATTGAGCTGGCTGGCACTGATGCAGGATGTCTGAATAATGAAATCCTGGTGGCAAAGCCCATGTTGCTTAAGGAATACCCCAATGAACCAGATCTGTCTACAGTGTGCAAAACCCTACAGCACTACAAGGCAGCATTTCCCTTGTTGTACAAGTTATACATTACAGCACTGGTCATTGGGGTTTCTTCAGCTGCATGTGAGAGCTCTTTCTCCACACTGTCCCGTGTCTTAACCCCCTTTCGCAGAACTATGCTGCATCACAGAAAGAGGAACCTGGTTATCTTGGGCCATGAAAAGTCAATTACATACAAGCTGGACATGGACGAATTTGTGAGGGAGTTTGCCAAGGGAAACAGGAGGCTGACGTTGACCTAGAGACCTAGGAGAACTTAACTAAAATTAGTGGCCAGCAAAAATGCTGTAGTTAGCCAACGTTGTTTGTTTTTTCTAGGCTAATAGCCTTTGTTTTATTTCTTTAATTTTTATTTAAAAAACTAAACAAACACATCCTCCTAAGGGTGTTATAAAAATAAAAAAATACAAAAAAATACAAAAACATCCTCCTGAGGGTATTATAAAAATTAAAAAATACAAAAAAATACAAAAAAAATACAAAAAAATACAAAAAAAATACAAAAACATCCTCCTGCGGGATTGCCACCTTATCGTGGTCAGGAGGTTTGAGTGCCTCAGTGACCCTAAGAGCTATACCAACAGAAGCTAGTCTTCATAGGGACACCCAAGTTGGGCAGGTCTTAGGGTAGAGGCCTGACAAAGTGCAGTCAGTTTAGGTTGAGGGTAGGACATACAACTAACAACCCAAGTTCATATATTGTTAGTCTAACAACAATAACTACAATGAAATAAGTGTGCCAAGCATTTGAGACCACATTACTTTACAAGGCACTTGTTCAGTGTACCCGCATCCTAGTGAGTGAATTTGTCAATTAGACATGGTAAAAGGTGCTGGAGCACAATGCCCCCTCAAGATTTGTGGCTGCCCCCTCATACATGCCTGTCTAGACCCGGCCCTGGTTCTTACAAGAATAGTGAGGAAGCATCAAATGTTTTCTGCTCAATAAAATATCTATAACGGAATTTGCGGACTGTGCCGCTCTGCTGCAGTAGTGGGGAATGCTTTTATTTAATCTCTGTTGGGTCTATTTCCAGACTTTGGCCCCTAGACCAGCCCGACTTTATTATCTTCTTCAATTCACCTTCATCTTTTCCTTCCTTCCTATCTCTCTTTATCCTTCCCCTCTCTTGTTCCCTGCTTTCCTCCCTTTCCTTTTAGTGTCTGGTGTTTTTACTCTTCCTCACATTTCTCTACTTCTTCTTTGTGCCTATATTCCCATCATAATATCAGGTATGAATAGGGTCCTAGCAAATGTTTCCAGAACTCTGCTGCTCTTACATTAGTCCTGTCAGTTATATAATGCAACAAACTGTGGGATCGACCAGTAAAAAAGCCTAGGAGGTTAAATTAAAGATATTTTCAATATGGCAATATCTTATGGTAATCCTTAGTTCAGAAATCCAAAACCTGATGCTGACCTTTAACATAAACACAAAATTCATCAAAAACTAAAAGAAACTAAATCAGGCCTTTCTAGTAAGTAGAGGGAAGTATTTTTCAAGTTTACTGAACAGCAGACATGTTCAGATCACTTGATAAACCTGTGGTGCTTATTGACTGCTGCTTGGTTTTAATGATCTGGACACTGTGGAAAAGGTCACCAGACCATTTGCAGCACTGTATTGCACTAGTACAGTGCCCGTTGGGTACTTGTACCTGTGCTGTGTCTCAATCCGATAGGGGGTGTAGTGCTGCAGCCCAAGATAGTGGTGGAGGATGTTACTTGGCACTGACAACTTGAAAAAGAGGGAATACTTGAGACGCAGGAGTAGGTACGCAAAGGTACTAAAACCAACAAAAAAATTGAACCCTGGGAAATCTAACAAAACTAAATCATACTAGAGAAAGAGGAAAAAGGGAAAAAAAACTCTGCAACTTGACAATAAGCTGCTAACTATCATTAATATTGTCTGCGTCTGTTTCTAAACCTCAATTAACTGAAGCTAGCTTCCCTTTTCTTGTTAAAACCTGTTATTAGCAGTTAAAGCCTTAAGCAGTTATTGCATGTTCTAAACATTAAATCCTTTACCAGCACCAAACGTGCCATGACATATTAAGACAATGCAAAGTTGATTTTATTACATTGAGCAGACGTGAAGCTTCCGTTTGAAATATTGTAGAACATTTACAAGATCTCATCAAATTATGTCCAGTGAAATTAGGGCACAAAAAACAGTACACATTGTCTTGGTGGTTCAGTGCCTGCTCTGCATAAAGGAAACAATGGTCCCAAAGAAGCGCATTAGAACCCACGATAATATGCTTCACTCTAAGATGTAGCATTATAGAAGAGATTTATGAGCTTTTATCCTCCGACATTTAGGGCTAAAGTACAAATACTTGTTTCAAAAAGGTTATTACTGCGAGTTAGCGCCTTCCACATAATAACAACAACAAAATGTATCAATTAGATTAAAATACACCTTATCCACTGATATGGTATTTAATTGTTTAGGTGATGTACACAACACTCCATTCATCCAATATACATAGTCCAACAGTTGTACAGTTGTACAGTTGTACAGATGCATTGTTTAAGTATGCATGATGTGTGTGGGAGGAAGTTCACACTCATCATCATCACTCATCGTCATCCGCTTATCCGGGGTCGGGTCGCGGGGGGAGCAGCTCAAGCAGGGGGCCCCAGACTTCCCTTTCCCGGGCCACATTGACCAGCTCTGACGGGGGGATCCCGAGGCGTTCCCAGGCCAGTGTTGAGATATAATCTCTCCACCTAGTCCTGGGTCTTCCCCGAGGTCTCCTCCCCACTGGACGTGCCTGAAAAATCTCCCAAGGAAGGCGCCCAGTGGGCATCCTTACCAGATGCCCGAACCACCTCAGCTGACTCCTTTCTAAGTAAAGGAGCAGCGGCTCTAATCCGAGTTCCTCACGGATGACTGAGCTTCTCACCCTATCCCTAAGGGAGACGCCAGCCACCCTTCTGAGAAAACTCATCTCGGCCGCTTGTACCCGCGATCTCGTCCTTTCGGTCATCACCCAGCCCTCATGACCATAGGTGAGGATAGGAACGAAGATCGACCGGTAGATCGAGAGCTTTGCCTTGCGGCTCAGCTCTCTTTTCGTTACAACGGTGCGGTAAAGCGAACGCAATACCGCCCCCGCTGCTCTGATTCTCTGGCCAATCTCATGCTCCATAGTACCCTCACTCGCAAACAAGACCCCGAGGTACTTAAACTCCTTCACTTGGGCTAAGGACTCATTTCCTACCCGGAGTAAGCAATCCATCGGTTTCCTGCTAAGAGTCATGGCCTCAGATTTAGCGGTGCTGATCCTCATCCCAGCCGCTTCGCACTCGGCCGCCAGCCGATCCAGTGAGTGCTGAAGGTCACAAGCCGATGATCCAATGAGGACCACATCATCCGCAAAAAGCAGTGACGAGATCCTCAGACCACCGAACTGCAACCCCTCCCCACCACGACTACGCCTCGATATCCTGTCCATGTATATCACAAACAGGATTGGTGACAAGGCGCAGCCCTGACGGAGACCAGCACCCACTGAGAACGAAACTGACTGGCTGACGAGGACCCGAACACAGCTCTCGCTTTGGGAGTACAGAGATTGGATGGCCCTGAGGAGAGACCCCCTTACCCCATACTCCCGCAGCACCTCCCACAGTTTCTACGGGGGACCCGTCATACGCCTTCTCCAGATCCACAAAACACAAGTGGACCGGATGGGCATACTCCCAGTCCCCCTCCAGGATCCTTGCGAGAGTGAAGAGCTGGTCCGTAGTTCCACGTCCGGGGCGAAAACCACATTGTTCCTCTTCAATCTGAGGTTCGACGATCGGCCGAACCCTCCTTTCCAGCACCTTGGAGTAGACTTTACCAGGGAGGCTGAGAAGTGTGATACCCCGGTAATTGGTACACACTCTCTGGTCCCCCTTTTTGAACAGGGGAACCACCACCCCGGTTTGCCACTCCTTTGGCACTGTACCCGACTCCCACGCGATGTTGAATAGGCATGTCAACCATGACAGCCCCTCAACACCCAGAGCCTTTAGCATTTCTGGCTGGATCTCATCAATCCCTGGGGCTTTGCCACTGCAGAGATGTTTGAATACCTCAGTGACCTCCACCAGGGAAATTGACGACGAAACACCATCAACCTCGAGCTCTGCCTCCAACATAGAGGGCGTGTTATTCGGATTCAGGAGTTCCTCAAAGTGTTCCTTCCAACGTCCGACGACCTCCTCAGTTGAGGTCAACAGAGTCCCATCCTTACTGTACACAGCTTGGATGGTTCCCCGTTTCCCCCTCCTGAGGTGCCGGATAGTCTTCCAGAAACACTTTGGTGCCGACCGAAAGTCCTTCTCCATGGC
This sequence comes from Platichthys flesus, assembly GCF_949316205.1. Taxonomy (NCBI): domain Eukaryota; kingdom Metazoa; phylum Chordata; class Actinopteri; order Pleuronectiformes; family Pleuronectidae; genus Platichthys; species Platichthys flesus. The sequence continues at coordinate 25,231,192 of NC_084953.1, forward strand.
CTCTCCGAACTTCTCCCACACCCGCTGCTTAGCCTCCGACACGGCAGCAGCTGCAGCCCTTCGGGCCTGTCGGTACCCTGCAACCGAGTCCGGAGTCCTCCAGGATATCATATCCCTGAAGGGAGCCCCATACAGGACTCCATTCAGGGTCTCCAAGAAGGCCGAGTACTCTGAGCTGCTGTTTGGTGCATACGCACAAACAACAGTCAGAGTTTTCCCCCCTACAACCCTTAGGTGCAGGGAGGCGACCCTCTCGTCTACCGGGGTAAACTCCAACACCGCGGAGATCAGCCGGGGAATTATGAGTATCCCCACACCCGCCCGGCCCCTCACGCCCTTGGCAACTCCGGAGAAGAATAGAGTCCAACCCTTATCCAGGAGTATGGTACCAGAGCTGAGACTGTGCGTGGAGGTAAGCCCCACCAGATCTAACTGATAGCGCTCCACCTCCCTCACAAGCTCCGGTTCCTTTCCCCACAGTGAGGTGACGTTCCACATCCCCAGAGCCAGCTTCTGCCGCCCGGGTTTGGTTCGTCGAGACCCCTGACCTTCGCTGCCACCCATGTGGCTGCGCAACCGACCCCAACGGGTCTTCCCACAGGTGGTGGGCCCATGGGATGAAGAGAGGGGGGGTGCCACGTAGTTTGTTCGGGCTATGCCCGACCGGGCTCCGTGGCAAAACCGGCCACCAGGCGCTCGCCATCGAGCCCTCCGTCTGGGCCTAGCTCCAGACGGGGGCCCCGGGCTTCCTCCAGGCCGGGTCACATCTCCTCTTTTTTTGTTATTCATTGTGGGTTTTTTTTAACCATTCTTAGTCTGGCCCCTCACCTGAGACCACTCTGCCATGAGAGACCCTACCAGGAGCACAAGGCTCCAGACAACACAGCCCTCAGGTTCATAGGGACACGCAAACCTCTCCACCACGATAAGGTGACGGTTCCAGGAGAGGAAGTTCACCATTTGCACAATTCCTCCCGATCTCAGTGTATTGTTTTGATCCTTGCTATGAAGGTCAACAGCATTGCTGGATAGTATTCACAGTGTAAACAGTAGTATTCTGTTTACACTCAGTGATAAGTGTTTGGGAGTATTACAAAGAGGCAGATGTTCATCGATGGGTGCATTATACTGTATACAATAGTTCATACAGGTTCAACCACTAGGCATTAAGTGATTTATTTTCTACTGAAGGTCGTTATGGCCTCGCTGACTCTAGAGACAGCAGAGAGCTGCACTTCACATGGTTCAACATCACTGCTGCTGCTTGATATATAATATCTTCTCCTCAGTTACTCGACCATTACTGACAATAATCCATTGTGTTACAAAGTGACAATGCTGCAAATACCCTTATCTTGCTGATGATTTTGCTTTTCGCAACGTGGCTTCACTTAGGCAACCTCCATCTTGAAAGTACGTGAATGTAACGTCACCTTGAATTCGGCCAGAGGACGTCACCACGTGACCTCGTCATTACGCCATAGCCATTCCCCCTTTTCTTTCTTACACACACACACACACACACACAGAGACACAGACAGGCAGACACACACGACCACACACACACACACACACAGATACTAAGTATCACCTGTGTGGTTCCAATTGTGATAAGTGCTGCTGCTGTTGTTGCCATCTTTGAAATATTGGAGTTTGTTACATGAAGAATCATTGAAATAACATTAACTTTATTTCCCCTTTTTAATAAATACTTTTGTAATTAAAGTATTCGTATTTCTGTGATTATTTGTGCATATGTATGTGAATATAGCTGGATTACTATAGCCTGTGCTCGAACTTAAAACCCTTCGTTGTTTATAATATAATCATTAATATTAAATATTGAGATTATTAATATAATTTATATCATTTGAGATTGATATTTAAAGATTGAATTGTTGGTCCCTGTAACCAGGATGGTGCCCCGCGACAATAAGCAATGATTACAGATTATATTATTCTTAATTGATAATTGTATTGTTTTCATTAATTATTTTAACTATTATTAATGGATAACCATATCATTTCTAATTAATTGTTTTACTATTCTTAATTAATAGCTTAATAATTTTTAATTATTTTTAATAAATAATTGTTATTTTAATAATGTTGTGCAATAGTAAGAGTAGAATTATTATTTATTAAAAATAATCAAAAATGATAAAGCTATTAATTAAGAACAGTAACACATTTAATTAGAAACGATACGGTTATCCATTAATAATAGTTAAAATAATTAATGAAAACAATAAAATTGTCAATTAAGAATAATACAAATCTGTAATCATTGCTTATTGTCGCGGGGCACCACCCTGGTTACAGGGACCAACGAGTCAATCTATAAATATCAGTCTCATAATGATAAATGTCAAATCAATAATCTCAATATTTAATATTAATAATTATTTAATTAACAGTGAAGGCTTCTAAATTCGAGCACAGGCAATCATAATCCAGCTGCAATCACATACATATGCACAAATAATCACAGACTACAGATACTTTAATTACAAAAGCATTTATTAAAAAGGGGAAATAAAGTTATGTTATTCAATGATTCATCATTTTTAACAAGCTCCGATATTTCAAAGATAAACACAGCAGCAGCACTTATCACAATTCAGAAAATACATGTAAAACCGGCGGTCTACCTATGTATGTCTGTCTCGGTATGTGTGTGTGTCTGTGTCAAAGTGTCTCTCTGTGTGTGTGTGTCTATGTGTGTGCATGTGAAATACAGTTAGTGTTATTTAATGATTCATCATCTTAACAAACTCCCATATTTCAAAGATAACAACAGCAGCCGCTTATCAAAATTTAGAAAACACATGTATCTATGTGTATCTGTGTGTGTGTATCTGTCTGTGTCTATCAATGTGTCTCTGTATCTGTGTGGGTGTGTGTGAGAGAGCGAGAGAGAGAGAGAGAGAGAGAAGGGGGGGGCGTGGCGATGACGCAGTCTCGTCACAACCAAGATGGCGGCCGATCATGATTCGTGGAATCAAGGCCTAAAAACTCTCAAAATGGCGGATTGACTACAAAACAAGATGGCGGAGCCGTTATGAATTTAGAGCCAGAATAGGAGGAGAGGGAGAGAGGAGGCGTGGTTTAACTTGCGTTATTCAAAATGGAGTCTATGTTAATGACACCATGTGGCCGGAGCTCACACTGGTGGTCATCACATGAATTACACAAAGGGATTTTCAGACAAAGAGAATTCTTTGTCTCTTCTTTGGCGTTCGGCCGCATGGCTTCCAGATGTGTCCAACCTCTCTGAATATAGATTTAACTATGTTACATGAACTGTATTCTAAATACAGATCGGATGTGTGTATAGGTCGGTTTAGAAGGAGAGAGAGAGTATACAAGGAGAGAGCAAAGCTCTTAAAAGCACCGTCAGAGACAAGTTACATTTACTTTACCACTCAGCACCCAAGTGGCGTTGTGTGCTGAGGTTTGACCGGTAAAGTCTCTTTAAAGTTGTTCAAACGGTCCCAATGAGCTGGAGACGCTGCTCACGGCGCTTAAAAACTATGGCACATGGCCGTAACCGGAAACCGGAAGTGGCGAATCGCCGCTAAAACACTAGAGACTCCGCGGTCTCATACAAAACAAATACATTCAAGTATTAAAACAATACGCTACGTATTAGATTAACATCTGCCCAGACAATAAAGCCTCTTACTGTGACCTTCACGGTAATGCATGCGCGTGTCGCGCGGATATTTCGGAAGTCCAGTGAATAATCGTGGCCGCTCAAGCTCTGTTGCGCTGGTTCCTCTGTCGCAGCGGGTCGGCTGCGCCGAATAGGAACGGATTCTGCTTGCTCCTCAACGGGATGAACGTCGTGCTTCTTCTGCAGGGGACGGCTGTGGAAGCCGTTTGTAGATCGTTGGGAAAAGAAAGTAAAGTCCGTGGGGAAAGTGAAACAGTCTGAGATTGTTCCGCGTGCAATTTCCTGTTTGGTCTTTTCAAGTTAAAACAAAAATAGTCTCTATCAAAGTAAGATCAAACTTAAGATAAAAGAAAATGAAAGAAAATAACTCTGGTTGCCCCCTTTAGCAACTAAATCATCTGGAAAGACCCGGAGGGGTCTGTTGACGTCTTCAGAGCAGGGAAAATGGCAGCGATTATTGATGTCTCAGTGGTTTTATTCTAACTGAGAGGTTCTGCTTCCTTGAGGTGCTGGTCATAGGATGATGCTGGCTTTAAGCCAATTGAGTGTCAGAGTTGGACCTCAGTGGGCGGGGCTTGGAACTCAGCGGGGGTCCTGAAGGCTCTTCAGGACATTTTCCAACCACCAGGGGGAGATTCTCAGGCCTGCTGGAGAATGTTTTCCCTCCAAAAGTTTTACAATCCTTTGTCCTCACCGTCGGCTCCAGGCTGTTTGAGGAAGGTGTGAATTAAGACTGAAAACTGGCCAAACTGGTTTCAGCTTGGCCTAGCAGGGCCCAAGTATTTACAACCCACTGGGGAGTCTACCCCAACAATAATCATATTTCATGATTATTAATAATTAGCCAACATCAAATCTACTACTACTATTGCACAACATCAGTCTCCTGTTAGCTGGAACACAATATTTTTTAGTTCAGGCCTAACCTTTGGCAATGTGCTGCCTGATCTATTCAACATTTATAAAGCCGAGAGTTACAACTTGTTTCGCAAAACTGTGCCTTACTGTTATGCATAATGAGGAATAAATGAGGAATAAATAATATATGTACTGTCATAGTTGGCTTTTAATCAAACTTTAATAACAACATAAGTGAGTTCAGCTCTCCATCACTAATTCATTTTCAAAGCTCTCTCTTCTTTCTCATGATTCCTGAAATGAAGGAGACACTGGAGTACAGTTTGCAGGTAATTACTCCCTTAGAAGATGGAGAAAGCAAAGGGCAAAAGCAGTAGAGGAACAGAGAGGAGGCAGTGAAGAGTTAAAACTGTGTGGGAGAAGGAGGGAGTGGGCCATATAGGTAGAGGGTTAGCGCGGGAGAAGGAATAAGGGAGAGAATGAAAGAGAAATGTGAGATTTATTTTGGCTCACAAATAGCCAGTTCATAAGCTGGTGCCACCTGTCCAAACTGTATTACTCTCTGCTAGTTTACAACCTTTAGTGGAGGAGCTCCTTGCTGTTCAGGCCAAACTGCAGCAACAAAGCCCCTGAATATACTTCTTATGTCCTAATCAATCAATCAAATTTTATTGTATAGCCCATATTCACAAATTACAATTCATCTCATAGGGCTTTAACAGGGTGTGACATCCTCTGTCCTTAACCATCAGCAAGAGTAAGGAAAAACTACTAAAAACCCTTTTAACAGGGTAAAAATATGTAGAAACCTCAGAGAGAGCCACATGTGAGGGATCCCTCTCCCAGGACAGACAGAAGTGCAATAGATGCCACGTGCAGGAGAACATCATCAATAATCAAAGTCTCTAGCAGCATTTAATGAGGGTAGACATCCCGAAGGACAACCCCAACATGACATGCCCAGCAGTCCCGCTGCAAGCACAGTCCATGCTCAGCAACCATCTAGACCACGATCCACCATCCAGACCAGACGCCACTCCAGTCCTCAGTCACCGTCCACCGCCGCCCACCAGGACCCATCATAAGCCACCACCGCGGTCCTGGTCCACCGCCCGTGCCCAATGCCACAGAGGCCCTTGATCTGCGGGTGATAAAGCCAAGGGATTCCGGGGAAGGGGGATAGGGATGGAGAAGAGGAGGGAGAAGCTGGAAAGAGAAGCTCCGTGTGTCATGTGTCATAAAATAGAACAAGTAACGTTCTGGCGCACTAATTAGCTCTAACTATAAGCTTTATCAAAAAGGAAGGTTTTGAGCCTACTTTTAAACAAAAAGATGGTAACTGCCTCCCGAACTGAAAGTGGTAGATTATTCCACAGCCGAGGGGCTTGATGGCTAAAAGCTCTGGCTCCTACTCTACTTTTAGAGAATTTAGGGACTAATGAGATTGGCATTTGTATTCTGTATGCTGGACTACTTTTAAAAAGGAACAAGCTATCTAAGCATTCCCATACACTCTCATTGCTACACTGTATACATTCTTCTGATAGTCAGATAACCTGTTCTCAGATTTTTAAAAACTAAAGATTATGCAGCCATGCGAGCAGCTTTGTGAGACTGCACTTTTACAGTGTTGCCTTTAGGTAAACACTGATGTCATCATGGTGAAATAATCCCGATAACAATACTAACATAATGTTAAGCATGTGTTCACCAGTTTCAGAATATTATATTGAGCAGTTACAGCCTAGTAAAGCTGTTTTTTGTGCCCTCTTTTGTGATTATTTTAGCATTTGTAGTAATTGGCCTTATCTAGTTAATGCGCATTATTGTGAGCAATGAAAATACTCTTTATGCATCTTTCAGAAGACCTATATATTGACTTCCATGGACAGCCCTGTATTCATAGTAAGATAGTCGGGAGGCGTTGGACATGCTGGTATTTTGCTGTAATCCACCGATGTCCTGCTGTGATTTACTGTGAATTGTTGAAAAGAATTTTTAATTAGTGTATTGTCAATGTCATTGTGTTAATGTGAATTTGGTGAAAGATCAGCTTCACTCTGTAGAGAAAATGCGTCAGTAAGAAAACTCAGAGGAAACAACACAGACTGAATAAAGTTAATATAAATAAAGGGCTTGACAACATTTAGATTCAGGTCTGCTATTTCACATATTTAATGTGTAAGTAAAAAAGACAATGCTCAAATGCGCAGCTATTAAATGTTAGTATCTGCTATTGGCGTTGTACACACTGAGCACGAGAGCAGAGAGAGCTGACAGAAATGTAAAGCTTTGGAAACGTTTGTAGTTACATTTGGAGTAGTTTGGAGGTGGATGACTGCATCTTAAATCCTTTGTATTTACAGACACCGTGAAAATGTATTACCCCCAACCCCTATCTGCTCGATGCATATGACTGGCCTGGGTCACACATGTGTGTAGAATTGCTTACTTAAATTATTTTGCGCATCCTTCTGTAGTGTAGCACGATGCTTTGTAGCACTTGATGCTTGGCAACTAACGTTATCAGTAGCTGCACTAACCACTAAATAATGTAGCATTGTGTCACAACATGAAGAACGGACTTTTAATCACAGAAAATGATTTTCTTTGGTGATTGTCATTTATGCTTAGGCTTTTTTTAACGCAACACAATCTTCCACAGTTTCCAGGCATTTTAACTTATGCAGTTGCAAGTATCTCCATTTTTTTTTCACATTGCGTTGTGGGAAAGGAGTGCACATCAAAAGCACGGCTGTTTAATATGCATACTATAGAGCCCATGATGTCCAGTTGTATAAACAGCAATCTAATACTGCCTTTTTTCCTTTTTCCAGACCTGACTGTTTAAATGCTAGACACAGATAACTCATGGTTAATTCATCAAATAAAAATACAGATACAGTTCTATAATTTAACTGTTAAATCGATAAATTAAATATTAAACATTTTAATTTTGCTTAATGTTTTCTAAAATCCTGGCCACTATAATCATCATTATCAGGTATTACAGTCTGCTCACTTCCTGGTTTTCTGCTTGCAGGCCGAAAGGAAAGTGATCCAACATCTCCAGAGAATTATTCCCACCAGCTACTTCTGAACACAAAGTGGCTGATGGATTCTTCCCTTCAGCAGAAAGCCCAACTTCTGCTTGTACCAAAAACCCTGATAGCTTATCAGCAGGAGACGAGTCAGCTAATGAGAGCCCTCCCAGGTATACCTTTCACAATCAAATTCATCACAATCCCAATAGACTTTCTCCATCTTCCCTTGTTGCTGCTGCAAATTTCTCCCAGATCCTGTTCTCCTCCACTAAAGGACTACACTTCCTTACCAAGGCATTTCTCTTCCGTGGCAAATAGAAAAGAACATGTCACAGTCCTGCTTTGTTTTCTTTGATTTAAGCCTCCCATCTTCTCCCTTTCCTCTTTGAATTTTTTTCAAACGGTTTCTCCTCATCCATTCTCCTCCCTCGCAGCCCTGACTCTGGTTTCCTATAGTCAGGTCTTCATACCACAAGGCCTTGATGATAAGTCTCTGGACTTGCCTCAGAGTGTACACGTGGCTATTTGTGTGCTTTTTATGCATAATAAGTATTCTTTCCCTTTCAGATGAAGTGGAACTGTAGCCAACAGCCATGCACAAACACACATTTCTCACATGGATTTTACAATCTGATCAAAATTTTGTAATTGTTCAATTCAAACTAAAAAGGATAATATAAAAATATTTCATTAGCTGATTCTCTTTTTGATATATGATGTGATTATGAAAGTCTTCAGTTGCAGCAAAACAATTTACAGCACAAAACGAAACACTGGCACATCCATCAGCTCAAATCAATAGTCTTTTTTGTTTACCTCCTCTGCCTCTGGAGATACTGGGGGTTGCAAGTCTCTGGCAATTGTATTTTGTAAATCAGGAGCTGGAAAGCTTGATGGTTTAAAGAATTATAAAGTATAAAGCACTAGGTATATTTGTTAATGCAGATTGTGTGATGAAGTTTTAAGCTCGGAAAATAGGCTCAGATGAAACATCAGGTTCATGTGTCAACCCAATCGTCCGACAGACCATGAACATGACATGGACACAGACAGACAGTGAGAGTAGAGACAGCAGTGAGTGTTGATGCCACCAGTGTGATATGGCATGATTTGTCTTCCCTGGGGAAACCCAGCTTGCTGAGTAGCCAGTGAGTGTCTGCAGGGTCGATTATTCTGTTTTAGTGAGTGATGACCTATGTGCACATGTCAAGGCTTCCTCACACTGTTTACTCACGCAGCCTCACCCTGGAGACACATTGATCTCTCCATATACTAAGACACACACACACAATACCGGGTGCCTGTCGTACACTCAGCAGTCACTTTCAGCTGAGTGAGGGAAAAGAAGAGGAGTGAGGGGTGTTTGATGTGTGTCCCATGAGGGCTTCAGTCCATGGGAAATCCTCACTCCTGCAGTCTTGCTGCAGTGCAATCAGAAATCACACTACCCTCTCTGTCCCTCATATGTTTGAGGAGAACAGGTTTCACTACTGTTCAACTCAGAACATTGTTCTGATGTTCAGATCCAATAAAAGCTTCCATGCTGCATATTTATTGATTTAGCTGATTGATTCCGCTGCTGTGATACATGCAGGAGACAAGTGATAAAGGAAGAAGCTGAGAATGTCTATAGTCAATGGTTCGAAAAACCATGCTTTAAAATATATTTGATTACAATGTTTCATTTTTGCAGCTCAACAGCCTATTACATCAGCTAAGTTGTTTAAGTCATTCGGAATGTTAGCAGAAGGACACAGTCTATCTCTCCTGCTGTGTTGATATAAAGTTTTCAAGTGCTCACGAAACATAGAAGATAATTGGAATATGAGAAATACCACAAACGACAAATCACAATAAGATCAGCTAATGTGACAGTTGTCTATATGTGAAAGGCATAGCTCACAAACCATTCATCTTATTAGCTTCACACTTGGTGATACAAAAAAATAGAGGAGTGAGGGGTGTTTGATGTGTGTCCCATGAGGGCTTCAGTCCCTCATGGGACACACGAGATTGTGTTCATTCTTGGGGCATTTAAGCCAGAGCCTCTGTAAATGACCCCAGCAGGTCGAGGCAGATGCTGGCCCACATTGAGTTTGGTTCTGCTAGAGGTTTCTTCCAGTTAATGGGGGAGTTTTTTTCTTTGCAGTCGCCAAAGTGTTGCTTGTTGAGGGATCTGTTTGGTTTGTCTACATGTTTTAGGTCTTAACCTCACTTAACCTCACTTTACCTTACCGTAAAGTGCCTTAATTACGAATTGGCAAACTTGGAAATACAGTTTTATGAATAAAAAGTACATACATAGACATCAAGATATCAAAAACTAGAAATGCACCCAAAAAGATGCTACACCCCTGGTCTTAAATATTGTACATGTGCTACACATTGAAATATATTCTTGTATAAACATTTTAACTATTGATCACAGGAGAATTATTATACTTGAGAGATTTAAGAGTGAAGAAGAGCAGCAGAAATAATCACACGTTGACAATACCGCTGTTAAATGAGAGGATAGGACCTGATGAGCATAATATATTTGATATATGGGGTGAAGATATTCATATCAAGGCAGTAGAAGTACATGTGTCTGTTACGCGCCATGTTTTTTTCTCTCTCTCTTCTCCTCCAGGTGTGAGCTCTTGCCAGCACCTCCTGTGGCACAGCTGAAGACACTCTGGAATCAGAGGGGAGGCACATCACCTTGTTTGTCCCTCATCCCCTAGACCTCTTAGGGAAATAACAGTGTCATTAATGTGTGTTAATTAAATCAGCGAGCTGCAATGAGAAGGTTTCTGGTTTGAAGACACTGAAGTGCTTTGAGTTGGTTAAATGCTGTTTACATACCACACTTTCTCATCCTGATAGTGTCATGGCCCCTGCCTCAACTGCCTTCTAGTTTCTCTCTTTCTCTCTCTCTCTTTCTCTCTCTTTCTCGCTTGTTGCAGGTGGCGGCACTAATTACTGATGAGGTCCTGGTGTGCTCGAGTTGGGGCCTTGATTGACCAGCTGCCTTTATAAGCTCCACTCCTGCTCTCAGTCTGCACAGGACTATAGACTAAGTTCAGTCAGTTGTCACAGCCAAAGAATCAAGTTTAGACTCTGAAGCCTGTTTGTTCCCTGTCTGTCTGTCTGCCTGCCTGCCTGCCTGTCTGCCTGCCTGCCTGCCTGCCTGCCTGCCTGCCTGCCTGCCTGCCTGCCTGCCTGCCTGCCTGCCTGCCTGCCTGCCTGCCTGCCCGCCCGCCTACCTGCCTACCTGCCTGCCTGTTATTTGACTATTGGATTACCATTAAAGCATCCTTTAACTTTACTTCTGCCTCAGCCTCTGTCTCTGCCTTTAAGTCCCAAAGCCTGGCCTTAACAGTATAGTCCGGCCACAATGGACTTGGCAGAGCAAGCTGAGGCCCTCAAACAGGCAATGGCTCTCCAAGGAGCACAGCTGGGCCACCACGACGAGGCTCTGCATAACATCCAGGATAAGGTGGATCAGATCACCACCGCCCTGTCTGCTCTCATCGCCCGGCCGCTCAGCTTCTATAATGCCCTCTTCGAGCAACACTCCCCGCTGGCCACATCTGCCGAGGCCTTCGCTACGGAGCTCAAGCGGATGTTCGATCACCCGGTACGGGGCCAGCAAGCCGGACAGCAGCTTTCGAGGATCCGTCAGGGAAGACTGACCGTCCGGGAGTTTGTTATTCATTTCCAGAGTTTGGCGGTGGAGTCGGGCTGGAACGATGCTGCGCTGATCACGGCGTTCCAAAATGGATCAAACCGGGAGATTGGGACGGAGATTGCACTCCGCAGGGACTTTAAAACATTGAACGAGGCAATTCAACTCGCCATTAAGACCGGCGACCAACTCCTTCTGTGGCGTGCGGAGTCCGCTTGTTCCCCGGATTACGGAAGAACCGCAAGAAGAACCGCAGAATAAAGACCCAGTCCTGCCTGTACTGTGGGCGAACTGGTCATTTCCTCGCTAATTGTCCCGTCCGTCCGTTAAAGGTCCGGCTCGGCAGTAGTGGGAGAGATACTGTTGAGCCGTGTGGTGAGTCCTTCTTCCCCGGACCGTCCGCAGCTCGATGCCTCCCTCTGGTGGCGAGGGAGGGCATTTCCATTCACGGTTCTAATTGATTCGGGGGCTGATGAGAGCTTCATTGATAGCAGGGTTTGTCAGCAGTTGGACATCGAAACTGAGCTCCTCGATGTTCCACTGGATACCAAGGCCCTAAACGGTATACTACTGGCCAGGGTTGAGCGAAGAACCGTCCCCATACCCGTAAGGTTATCTGGGAATCACCAGGAGAAGATCCAGTTTCACATTATCGACTGTCCACATGTTCCCCTACTCCTGGGATTCCCCTGGCTGAAGCTCCACACCCCACAACTCAATTGGACTACAGGGAAGATCCGTTCCTGGAGCCCATATTGCCACTCTCACTGTCTCCGTTCTGCCCAAAGCCCCACATCGGAGCCACCATCTGTAGCGAAGCCTCCAGACCTGTCCTCGGTTCCCCAAGTTTACCATGACCTCGCTCCAGTCTTCAGCAAGGAGCATGCTCTCACTCTTCCTCCTCATCGGCCGTATTGCTGTGCCATTGAGCTGCTGCCTGGGGCTCCTCATCCCAGCATCCGACTATATAACCTCAATCGTCCGGAGCAGCTGGCCATGGAGAAGTACATCCAGGAGTCCCTGGCGGCTGGGATCATCCGCCCATCATCCTCTCCAGTGGGTGCTGGATTTTTCTTTGTCAGGAAGAAAGAAGGCACCTTAAGACCGTGTATTGATTATAGAGGGCTCAACAATATCACTGTAAAAAAACAAATATCCCCTGCCCCTCATCGACTCTGCCTTTGTTCCTCTTCAGGGAGCTTCCATCTTCACCACCCTGGACCTACGCAACGCCTACCATCTGGTGCGCATCAGGAAAGGCGATGAATGGAAAACTGCTTTCAATACACCGTTAGGTCATTTCGAATACAGTGTTATGGCATTCGGCCTCTCCAATGCCCCAGCAGTCTTCCAAGCCCTGGTTAATGATGTGCTTCGGGACATGCTAGATCGTTTTGTGTTTGTGTATCTGGATGATATTCTTATCAACTCCCGCTCTCTTCAGGAACATCAAGATCATGTTTGCACAGTGCTGCAGCGACTCCTGGAGAACAAATTATTTGTCAAGGCCAAGAAATGTGAGTTTTATGCCACCACTACTTCTTTTCTCGGTTTCGTCATCTCTCAGGGGGAGCTCCGGATGGATCCTGCAAAGGTTTCTGCTGTTGCGGACTGGCCCACTCCCACCAATCGCAAACAGCTGCAGCGATTCAATGGCTTTGCAAACTTTTACAGAAGATTTGTGAAGAACTACAGCACAATAACAGCTCCTCTGACGGCGCTCACCTCCTCCTCAGTCCCGTTTCAGTGGACTGCTAAGGCCGTGGCGGCCTTCTCCGAACTCAAGCGCCTGTTCGTCTCCTCTCCCATCCTTATTTATCCTGACCGGTCACGTCAGTTCGTTGTGGAGGTGGATGCGTCTGAGACTGGGGTAGGTGGCATACTCTCTCAACGCTCTCCCAGTGATAACAAGATGCATCCCTGTGCTTTCTACTCCCACAAGCTGGAGCCCCTGGAGAGGAATTATGATGTAGGCAATCGGGAGCTACTTGCTGTGGTGTTGGCGTTGGAGGAGTGGCGACACTGGCTCGAGGGTGCGGAGCAGCCCTTCATTGTGTGGACCGACCACAGGAACCTGTCCTATATTCAGACTGCGAAGCGTCTGAACTCTCGCCAAGCAAGGTGGGCCCTGTTCTTAGGAAGGTTCAATTTCACCCTGACTTTCCGTCCAGGCTCAAGGAACGTGAAACCGGATGCCCTGTCTCGCCAGTTTACGGTGGAGGAGGGTTCCGCTGAACCTGCATCGTTTCTGTCTCACCTGGGAGATCGAAGCCACGGTCCGTCGGGCTCAGACCACCCAGCCCGATCCAGGTACGGGACCCCCTAACTGCCTCTTTGTTCCAGACTCTGTCCGCTCTCAGGTCTTGCAGTGGGCACACTCCTCTCGCCTTACCTGTCACCCGGGGATCCATCGAACCATCTCATTCCTCAAGCGACGCTTCTGGTGGCCGACCATGGACACGGATACTCGCTCTTTTGTAGCAGCTTGCACCATCTGTTGTCGGAATAAGACCTCCACCAAGCGCAGTTCTGGTTTGCTCCGTCCTCTGCCAATCCCTGGTCGTCCGTGGTCCCACATTGCCCTGGAGTTTGTGACCGGCCTTCCCCCATCTGGAGGTAATACGGTGGTCCTCACTATAATTGACCGTTTTTCCAAGGCTGCTCATTTCATTGCCCTGCCCAAACTACCCTCTGCTCGGGAGACGGCTGACCTGTTGGTGCAAAATGTCTTCCGCATCCATGGCCTGCCATCAGACATAGTCTCTGACAGATGGCCGCAATTCACGTCACAGGTCTGGAGGGCTTTCTGCACAGCCTTGGGAGCGACCGCCAGCCTGACTTCTGGTTATCATCCACAATCCAACGGCCAGACCGAGCGGGCCAATCAGGAGATGGAGGCGGCACTCCGCTGCGTCTCCCCTGCAGAGCCATCGTCCTGGAGTGCTCGGCTGCCATGGGTGGAGTACGCCTCCTCCGGTATGTCTCCTTTCCTCTGTTCTCTGGGCTATGAACCCCCTCTGTTTCCCGATCAGGAGGCCGAGATCACCGTCCCTTCGGTCCAGGACAATATGCGTCGCTGTCGTAGCACTTGGAGGCGTGCTCGTGCTGCCCTGCTCCGTGCCTCCTCCAGGACTGAGACCCAGGCCAACCGCCGCCGTACCCCGGCACCCGCTTATGCCCCGGGGCACAAAGTATGGCTCCTCTCCAGGGAGCTTCCTCTCCAAGTGGACTCTAGGAAGCTTGCCCCCCGGTATGTTGGTCCATTTGAGGTCGAGGCTGTTGTGAACCCCTGTGCTATCCGGCTGAAGCTCCCGGCCTCCTTTCGTAGGATTCACCCCACTTTTAATGTGTCCCAGCTAAAGCCGGTTCAGTCGAGTCCCCTCTCTCCTCCTGATGCTGCCCCCCCTCCCCCCCGGATGGTGGACGGCAGTCCCGTTTACACAGTGCGCCGCATCCTTGATATGCGGCGCATGGGGCGTGGCTTCCGCTACTTGGTGGACTGGGAGGGTTATGGTCCGGAAGAACACTGTTGGGTGCCCAGGCGGGATATCTTTGACCCCTCCCTCATCGCCGGCTTCCGTCTGGATCACCCCGACCGGTTCCTAGTGGCACCATGTGGCGCCCGTAGAGGGGGGGGTACTGTCATGGCCCCTGCCTCAGCTGCCTTTATAAGCTCCACTCCTGCTCTCAGTCGGTGCCGGACTATAGACTAAGCTCAGTCAGTTGTCCCAGCCAAAGAATCAAGGTTAGACTCTCAAGCCTGTTTGTTCCCTGTCTGACCTACTCTGTCTCCCTGCCCAGGACCAGCAGCTGGACTATTTGCCCTGACTCAAGCCCGAGCCTGCCTGCCTGCCTGCCTGCCTGCCTGCCTGCCCGCCCGCCCGTCAACCTGCCTGCCTGTTATTTGTCTATTGGATTACCAATAGAGCATCCTTTAACTTTACTTCTGCCTCAGCCTCTGTCTCTGCTTGTAAGTCCCAAAGTCTGGCCTTAACAGATAGTGTCTGTAGCATTTCATTCACTGTGCTCTCATAGCTCCATCATTTGTCATTGGCTCATCAGATGTGAAGGACACTCTGTTTTTGTTCAGGAGGGAACACAAGATGTCGCCCATGAGTTTAATCAGAGTTGCTCGAGAGGCGACATGAGTTCTAAACAAATACGTGATAGGCTACGCCCACATATACCAGAAAATATGTTCTACATATTTTTTTGTCAATACTTAGTTCATACTTCAAAGCGTGCATACCTGATTTTGTAAAACTTTGACGACAGGGCTTTTAGTTACAAATGTTGGTATTTGTACCCCCTAACCCCCTATGGGTTAGGCTGTAAATGCTTTTGTAGGCCTTTTTTCAACCAAGGTCTGGTGGTATCTAGTAAGATTAATAATGACTGGAAAAAACTGTCATGATAAAAACATAGCAAAGATTTGCTAAACCCTGCCCGATGATGAGTTATTTTGGTTGATGGCGGCGGCCATGCTTTTCAACTGATCCTTCACAAATACAATAGAAATGTTGAGCTCATTCCAACTGTGGTCAAAATTCAACAGTTTTTACCAATTTATAAACTTTGATCTCATGCTTGAGCTTGATCTTCAAAACAGCCTGAGTTATTACTGTGATAGTCAAACAGACAAATGCCATCAATTAAAGCACGCCCAGCTGCTACTCAGTAGCGTTAGTAAAATAAAGACACGCAAAATAAGCCAAAAACTATAAACTTTGTTATTTGTAGTTCCTTTTCAGTCTGTCCATCGTGTTCTTACATTGGATGCTGGCATTTTACAAGTCGGTGACCAGGGACCCCTCCGGGCTCTCTGGCAGTCTTCAACTCTCTCTCACCTCCACCCGTCTCTATCCCTCTGCCTCCCTCCCTCCATTCTCTCTCTCCTGTGGGATAGCAGACACACACAATTTGGTGATCTGCAATATAGGCATGCATTCATTTCACTGCTCAGTGAATTAGTGGCTTTTTATTGACTGGCGAGACATAGTGACGAGACTGTGTTGGCATTGTTATTGTTGGCAATTAATCTTAAAAAAAGATTAATTGCGCCCAAGGTAGTTTCCAATTGGTAAACAATTATTATAATTCTACAAGCTTCATGTATAATTAATGAGCAGATTAAATGGCTGATGCAAGGCCTCTGTTTTTCTTGGCTGGGTGATCCTACATAAGAGCCTGGTTCAGGTTACAGCAGGGGTAGCAGTACTTTGTTGTGAAAATCATTATCGGATGCATATTTTAACTGTAGGACAAATTTATTGCAATACATGTCTGTTTTAAATGTAACTTAATTTAATGTCAGTTGTTGATGATGATTAACAATTACCACCCAGGACACTCAAACATCCTTGTCCACTTTTCACATTTATCTAAATGCAGCACTAATAATGACAGGATCTAATAAGGATGTCTAGTGACTAGGGATGTCATATATTAATAAGCGAATAAATGTTAAGTGGTGACAGGATTTCAGGCAGACAGGCTAACTAACTTGAAGCAAGCAAAGACAGGAGTACAGCAAGTGAAAAAAAAAATTAAAAGAAATGGAGCAAATACAGACTGAGAATACCGGGTATAGTTGAACTGTTTAACCTGGTGCAGAGTGAAGACCAGGGTTTATATACTGCTTTAGGTGATAATCAGCTGGTACCTGCAGAAGAGAAACCAGGCCCACTCATTCACATTCTTACAAGCACACGCACAGAGGAACGGACAATCAACCCTCTGGGTCGTTGAGCTTCTTTTTTGGTTTAAATGTGATTTGGTTCAAAACAGCACAGGTCAATGGAAACCTGGTCAGTTGCCAACAAATTTCTATTGTTATATTCAGTTAGACATGAATGAATGAGGTTCAAGACACCCCTACTTAACACTGGTTAACCGACATGTCCCACCAGAAGAGCTAGCAAATGTAGATCTAATTTCCTGTTTTGCAGATGAACATGTCCATTTCCTTCGCATTCCCTTCTAACTGTCACATTGGCCTGCGAGTGTCTGTGCTTATTACTAATCAAAGCCGACTCACTCTGAATAACCAATGATAACAAGAAGATAGACCTCATCTACACCATGAATCAATGCCATTCCAAATTAAAACAGCAGCTTTATGACGGATTTGAATGGGAGACAATTGGTGGGGAGGAGAGAACAATTCCGCTGGGAAAGGAGAGTCACAAAGAAAAGGGGGAACATCTCGACTCTTTGAAAAACAACGTCATTATGTTCTGTGAGCAGAAATGGTATCGTTGCATCTCAAGGGGGTAAATGATGAGGAAATGGGGAAGGAAGAGCAGAGATCAATGAGAAGATAATTCAATGTGTGACTATTATGGAATTCTTATAGAAATTAACATAAACTTACAGTTGCCTCAGGAACTGGGTCCCACAGGAGACAGGTCATAGAAAAAAAAGCCAGTTTAATCAACAACACGGAATGTATTATTATTATAATGGAGTGTCTGGGTAGTGCGGGTCGTTTTGTAACCAGATGGCCGTCCGGTCCCAGTCTTCCCTTTTCAGCATACCGCAGTGTCCTTGGGCAAGATATTGACACCAAAATTGCCCCTGACCGCTGTTCCATTCTCAAAAGAGAAAGTTCTGCACACAGATGCACTGTTTAAATGTGTGTGTGAATGGGTGAATGGCAAAAAGTGTACTGTGAAAACAAAATCAACACAAAAGAAGCTCTATTTAAATAAAGACCATTTATAAGTATTGAACTGGATATTGTGAATACATGCATTAAATTCAAATGTTCCTTCATTATACAACTTATCGTGCACATTTGATGTCTTACATTAAAATTACTGAATCAATTAAGATTATATTCACACCTTAAGAGTAGCTCTGTTTAAAAAAAAAAAAATTCCTATTCCGGGATCTGTTGTGTGAAGAACAGGAAGAATTTTTAACTGCAGCCTTAACCGAATACACAAATGTTTCACCAACAGCAGCATTCAAACAGACCCCCCACACAGCTTACATCTGACACTGCTGCTCACTGCTCTTATAATTAACTCAAACTGACTACTAGGTTCCGATTTTTTGGCTCAGCGGGTCACTGGCTCACTTCGCTGTGTAGACTGTTTTAATGGAGCACAGTGGGGAGTTCTGACAGCTGCTACCCTGTGAGAAAACATCTGGATTCATACTTGATATCCATTTATCAAAATGTCTGGATTGAACCTCTTGTAGATTCTGTGAACTGGCTCAGATTCTCATTTCCTAAACGTAGAAAAAGCTCAATAAGTGGCAGCCAACAGGTTAACGATGCACTGGCAATTTGTCTTAGCAACAGGTATTCAGTGCAGATATGAGCAATGTAGGAGGAGCATGGGACATAAAGAAAGTAATGCATAGTAATGAACTTTTAAAAGATCAAGTGCCTGAACTGAATAACTGAATATTTGGTGCCCCTCTATCTGGTTGAATCCTTGCTAACCATGTAGGTCCAACCTTAATTTATACAGGGAAAGACCATTGAGAGCAAAGCTACCTTTTTCAAGGTCTCCCTGAGTGCAATAAGAACATGGTAATACATTATAATACAGTATAACAAAACATAGCTCACTAATGACCAATACCTGTCCTGTTTATAGTTGTATTATTTGGAAAAGGAAGTCAAGGTTTTTATTATTGTATTTTTTTTTTTAAATCAAAATCTGTTTATTGAAGGATTTTCAATATATATATAAGTGCAATGCTGAATGGACATTACAGAGGAGGTAAACATGAGGTCAACAATCAACACCAATGTGTCCAGACAGACATGAATTGGGCAATATAACTTCAGGAAAAGAAAACACAAGGTAACAACAGAAAAAGAGAAACAGAAAAAAAAACAAATGCAACGTTAATTATTGTATTTTTACAACTCTTTTTTTTGTATTGTATTGTATTGAACTTCATTCTTGACCTTGGAGACAGCAGATGATAAAAGCAGTCACAACAAAGTCCAGAGGGCAATATAATATAATAATATTTTGAGGCCTGAGTTGTAAATAGGGCCTATGGTTCCACAGTAATTAGAGAACATAAAGAAAGAATATATATCTCTCTAATATTTAGGCCTATATCAATGTGATCCGTCCAATCAACATGTTTGTGTTTGTGTGGAGCAGCACGTGGTTATAATAATAATTGCATACTGGGAACAGTCGGCAGTACCTGCTCTTCCTCTCTCATCATCATCATCATCATCACTTTGTCCTTTCTCTCAGTGTCCTCATCTTGGCCCGTTTCACTTTCCTTAATAAAGATGAGCTGTGAATGATGCTGTCTAGTTTCATTATTTTCTTTTGTCAGTGAAGAAAGTAAACACAGGGTCGAATGATATTTATATGCAAATGCCACCAGCCTCCACAAAAATATATAGGCATCATTCTCTTTAACAAGCTTTTCAACCCTTATACACAAAGTGGAGTGAAAATAGAGTCTAACATCACTAGATGGATGGAATAAATACAGAACCAACTCTCCAGCATCAACCATTTAATGTTGCATGATCACACCGTCAGGTATTGGTAAGATAATAATTCTAATTAAAAAAGATCTATACACCTCTTCATCTATGTTACACGCTGTCTTTTCTCACGAATATTGTAAATATTGTTACTTTGCAGATATGCTTGTTACTTGTGGCATCCATTGCAACACAATTTTTTCCCCTGTGTTTTTTGGGGTAGTTTTGCCTTACTCTGGTTGAGGCTTAGGGACAGGGGATATGGCAAATGGTTAAGCCCTTTATGAGACAAACCCGATTTGTGAAAATGGGCAATACAAACAAACTGAATTGATTGAGATAATTGCTGTGTAAGACAATGAAACACAAACAGTGCACTGCAAAAACTCTCTCTCTACCTGTTTCACACTTTATCTGGTTTGTTAACACAAATCAATCAGAATCAATCAGAATCAGAATCCTTTAATAGTCCCACAGTGGGGAAATTTGAGTTTTACAACAGCAGCGCAAGCACAATGCAACAAGAGCAAAAGAAAAAAAAAAAAAAAACACATTAAGAAACAAAAACAACAATGAGCAAAAAAGTATAATAGTAAATAAGTAAATAATAGTAAATAGTAGAACAACTAAATAATACAATTTAATTAAATAATTGAATGAAATAATTAAATAAATTGCACAAATTTCACAAATTGTTTTGTGTGTTCAATGAGATCACAGCTGGTTGTACAGTCTGACAGCAGCAGGATGGAAGGACCTGCGGTACCTCTCCCTCACACACCGGGGGTGAATCAGCCGGTGGCTGAAGGAGCTGTTTAGAGCTGCCAGGGTGTCCCGCATGGGGTGGGAGGAGTTGGCCATCAGGGAGGATAGCTTAGCAACCATCCTCCTGTCTCATACCACCTCCACCGTATCCAGTGGACACCCCAGTACACTGCTGGCCTTCCTGATGAGTTTGTTAAGTCTCTTCCTGTCGGCTGTTGAGATGCTGCTGCCCCAGCAGGCCACTCCAAAGAAGATGGCTTATGCCACCACCGAGTCGAAGAAGGTCCTCAGGAGTGCTCCCTGCACACCAAAAGACCTCAGACTCCTCAGCAGATAGAGTCTGCTCTGACCCTTCTTATAGATAGCCTGTGTGTGATCAGTCCAGTCCAGTTTATTGTTCAGGTGAACACCCAGGTATTTATAAGTTCTCACGATGTCAATGTCCATTCCCTGGATGTTCACTCCGGTCTGCTCCAGCTTGTCCCTCAAAAAGTAGAGGCCGGATGCTGTTGAAGGCACTGGAAAAGTCAAAGAACATGATCCTCACAGTGCTTCCAGCCTTTTCCAGGTGAGAAAGGCATCTGTGTAGCAGGTAGATGACAGCGTCATCCACCCCGATGGCAGACTGGTAGGCGAACTGGAGTGGGTCCAAAGATGAGCTCACCAGGGGGCGAAGGTGTACAAGGACCAGCCTCTCTAGTGTCTTCATCAGGTGGGATGTTAACGCCACCGGTCTGTAGCTGCTGAAGTCCTTGGGTCGCGGGGTCTTTGGGACTGGTACCACGCACAAAGTTTTCCACAGCTGTGGTACTCTCCCCAGCCTCAAGCTCAGGTTGAAGACGTGCTTCACTATCCCACACAGCTGGACTGCGCTGGACCTGAGGAGCCTTGAGCTGATCCCGTCTGGACCCGTGGCCTTCCTCCCCTTCATCCTACTCAGTTCTTTCCTCACCTGGGCAGTTGTGAAGGACAAGTTTGGGGATGGGGGCTGAGTGCCGTGGGTTGTTAGGGGGGGGGGAGCACAGCGCTGATTGCAGACTGTGATGTATGAGGAGTGTGGGAGGGGACCCAAGTTTTGTGGGGGAGGGGGCTGGGGAGAGGGGGGGCAGTCCACAGGGGGTTTCAGCAGCAGAGAGGACTGGATGGGGGGAGGGGTTGGTGGCTGATCGAATCTGTTGAAAAACAAGTTCAGGTCATTCACCCACTTCTGGTCCCCCATAGGCTGTTGGTTGGGCCCCTTAAAACCAGACATTGTCTTCAGGCCCTTCCAGACCCCCCTGATGTTATTCTGCTGCAGCTGGTTCTCCACCTTCATCCTGTAGACTTTCTTCCCGTCCCTTATCTTCCTCCTCAGCTCCCTCTGCACAGTCTTTAGCTCGTCCCTATTTCCTGATCAAAAGTCCCTCTTTTTTTCCTTGAGTAGGGCCTTTATTTCAGGGGCGATCCATGGTTTGCTGTTGGAGAAACACCGTACAGTCCTGGTGGGGACGGTGTTATCCGTACAGAAGTTTATATAATCCGTAATGCAGGTAGTGAGACTAACGATGTCCTCCCCATGGTCATCACTGAATACTTCCCACACAGTCGAGTCAAAGCAGTCCTTCAGAGCCTCCTCGGCTTCCTCGGACCATCTGTTTACTGTGCGAGTCACAACTGGCTGCCTTTGCACAAGAGGTTTGTACACAGGCAGGAGGTGCACCAGGTTGTGGTCAGATCTTCCTAGGGGAGGAAGAGGTGATGAAGAGTATGCCTCCTTGGTGTTGGCATGTAAAAGGTCCAGTATCTTATTGTCTCTGGTGTGGCAGGTGACATACTGGGTGAATGTGGGTAGAGTGGAGGACAGAGAGGCATGATTAAAGTCACCAGAGAGAAGGAGTGCATTGGGGTGTTGGGTCAGCAGCCTGCTTGTCGCCGAGTGGATGACGTCACAGGCCGCCTCAGCATTAGCAGAGGGGGGAACATACACAGCCATCGCGATAACATGGGAAAATTCCCGTGGTAGATAGCTTGGCCTCATGTTAACGGCTAACAGCTCGATGTCCTTGGTGCAGGTCTGCTCCTTAACAGTGATGTGCCCAGGGTTACACCATCTGTCATTAACAAACACTGCCAGACCTCCTCCCTTTCTCTTCCCACTCTCCGTTGTCCTGTCCGCCCGTATGATGCTGAACACGTCCAGTGTAGCATGCGTGTCCGGGGTTAGCTCCGTTAGCCATGTCTCTGTAAACAACATGAGGCTACACTCACGGTAGTCCGTTTGATGGCGAGTCAGCGCTGATAGCTCGTCCATCTTGTTGGGGAGAGACCATACGTTTCCCATGATGATGGAGGGGAGAACGGGTTTAAAACGTCTCCTCCTGGCGCGACATTTTGCTCCCGCTCGGCATCCACGTCTCTTCCTCCTTAGCTCGCGGGGGACCTCGGGTCTCTCCCCAGGTAGCAGCGCTGTGTGCCGGTACGCTAACAGCTGTTCCCTGGAGTAAACAATGGGACAGCAGCTACGTGCTGGATCCCCGGACACGGTGGTGAAAAGTGCAATAAGAAGCAAAAAGACAGCGACAAACTTGACGAGTCTTGTTGCCATAGTGCTATACAACAATTACAAATGAAAAAATAACAAAAATAACTCAATAAAACAGAAAATAAAGAGAAAAGGCTCAGTTGCGAGCAAGAGCTGCTGTGTAAAGGCAGCCACTCGTGCGGCGCACAACCGTAAATCTTGTGTTGTTTTCTTTGGATGTGAAGATAGAAAGTTTCTAATCTTTTTCTTTGTACAACATCTTTGCAGCACTTCAGTCATGTTGAGGTCATTATTTAACCTTAGGGAAAAATACAGAGGTCCGTACACAGCAGTGCCTCTTGGCAGCCATGGAGGATAACAAACATCCATAGTCTGCATATATCAAAGAGCAGCTCTGCACACTATGCAGAGTTATGCATCTTTGTATTTAAAATGCTTACATGTGAAGTCTAACTGAAACCAAGACTGAAGAAAGTAGCCTCTCGGGGTCTAAAAAATCAGTCAACAGACTGAACTTTCGACTGTTAAATTGAGACTCATTCGCTCAGTGAGAGAAAGCTCTGCTCTGTCTGCCTGCTCTCCCTCTGCACCTTCAGGCTGCTCCGTCACATAAACACCCAGCAGGGACACAAGACAGCATATTCCATCACTGCTAGAGTTCAAATAAACAGGCCATGCTTTCAAAATAAGGTTGCTGGCTGATTACTGACCTGCAGCGCGTGGAAACAGATTTACTGTAGCCAGATTACTACAGTGAATAAAACCTGTTCTCTGATTGTTCAAATACCTTGATGCTATCTGCAGGTAAACACATATATCTCACTTGAATTCTTGAGCCAGCATATTGGACTTAGACTGAATGTTCACCGACCCTGCAAACAGAACTCAAATGCAGACTCATGACACATGACGGTGATTTGTCCACTAAGCAGAAGGTCGATGGTACAATTCCTGCATTTCGCAGTTTCCTTGGGTAAGACATTTTTGCCGGCAGTGTGTGAATGATCTATGATAGAGATGAACCAAATGTTTAAGTGTTGTGTAAATTGGGTGAATGTGACTCGCTGGAAAGTGCGTTAAATCGTTAAGACTAGGAAACTGTTTATATAAATGCATCCAGTTTTATTGGTGCTCTATGCAGTCACTTATTATTTAAATGAATCACTTCTTTTATCTCCATGCTTCTCTGAGCCTTGACACTCCACTGCCGGTCAAATTCCTCATCTCTGCCTGCAGTGTGAACCAATAACATCTTTCTGTCTGACTGCGTCTCCTGTTCCTGTCGCTCTCTGCCGACACATTCCGGACAGGGGAGGGTAGAGGCAGAGTCTATCTTACAGTGTGATCCACAGGCTGGCAGCTACAGTAAATCATCAGGGATTAGTACTGGCCCTGAGATACAGCTTTGGATCTGCCTTGAAGACACACACACACACACACACATACAATGTAAAGGAACACAAGAGGAGGGGGTATTGTCATATGTAAATACAGAAAGGTAAACTGGTAGGCCTATTTGACATCACCGGGGGTAAATTGAACCTAATCTGGCTCACTTGGGGTCCCTTGGCTTCACAGCCTGGATAACAGGTATCACAAAGCTAGTTAACAGGGTTTATTATCCAGTTTACAACCACAGGCGCATGAATGAGAGAGTTGTTAGTGACAGTAATCATCATAAACGGATGTATCGGAGACACTTGCTGGAAAGTTACAGAAAACATTTGAAAAGTAACAGTGACAAGTGAGAAGCATTTTCAAGCATTTTATAAATTCTTGCACATAAAAAGGATTCAATTAACATCAGCTAAGCAACATAACTGTTTAAAGGGGACATATTATGAAAATTCCACTTTTGTAGTGCTTCTACACATTATTTTGGGTATCTGGCATGTCTACCGTCCCAAAAACTCAGGAAAAAAACAGCTCCCTCGATTTGTTGTGGTTCCTCTATTTCAGAAACTATGTGTTAGAGTGCGTCCAATGGAATTACGAATGAAATAGACGTCATAGTCGCAACATGCCCATTTAGTACATTCCCCCATAGCTCTATGCACTCCCCCACTACCACTCAACCCACCCCTAGATGGACCCTCCCACTTTATAGACGGTCGGTCCATCGGTGTCCTGCCGCCATTTCATTCTTGCAAGCCTTGGAAACACTTGGATAAGCTAACTAGCAGCATGAATCGAATTCGACAACCGAGATGCTCAGTGGTCGGCTGCACAAATGTCTTTATGTGACTCCAGCTTCAGAAGACACAAGATTGAGATGGATTGAGTTCATATATGATGGCAACGTTCCTGCCACCACTTTGAATCGGACTGTTTTATCAACCTGGGCCAATATAACGCCGGATTCTCGAAAAGGTGGTTATTGAAAGAGGGGTCAGTGCCATCCTTCCATCGCAACACTGAAGACGAGGGAAATGTAAGTATTTTATAAATAAATAATTATGGTATTTGCTTCTTTTAGACATTTTGTGTGGAGGCTAGTGCCGTTAGTAGTAGCTGCCACGACCGTAGCTAACTTCCAGCCCAGTGCTGCCATGGGAAAAAATCAGCGGCACAGTACTCACGGCTACAGCAGCAGCCCTAGTTGGGGGAAATGTATCCTTGTATGCATGACAGTAGTACAAACGTGAATAACATTGCTGCTTTTGGTGTTCAGGCAAGATCATCTGTTCACGGTGCTAGGCTACATCACGTAGCATAGCACGTGATGTAGCCATGTGTTCGCATCTTTGGACCCACCAAAGATGCGAACACATGGAACGCAGCTTCTATGAAAACACTGCGACCTCACTACAAAAGTACAGGTTTGTTTACCCTCAGTTACTTCGTCATGTCATTGATTGTGTCTCCGTGTTAAAGTTGTAACAGCATCTCATTTGTTGTGACTCCATGGATACTGAATATCTGTTTTATCAAAGGCTCACAGAAAACTGTGCTGCACTGATGTCGGTGTTGGGACCTCATCTGTAAGAGGCCTCGCTTGGAGGAGGGAGAGGACAACCCAAGATGTTCAAGTATGGACTTCGGAGAGCCACAGGATGCTACCTATGATCCTGATGACTCGATCACAGTCTTGACTGAGTCAGCAGGTGTGACGTGAGTGACTCAATATTTAATCTAAACATTTCAATAATCAGATGGATTACCATCCAACGCTTTTTAGCTGTTGCAGCCTTTTTGTGAAATCTTTGTCGTTCTAATAGAATGGAATCTTCCAACCCTGTTCATAAGACACCCACATATATTGTCTATGAAAACTGCCTCCTGGAGCTATTTGAGGTGTGTCCTGTGTGTCGGCTGGGGACAGATGTAATATATAAGAAGGGCGAGTGCACAGCAAAGCCGGTGAAAGCAGATGCAGCCTTCCGTGATTCTCACAGGCTCTATTTAAAATCCAAACAATGTACAAACAGTATATGAAACATATCAATTAACTGCTGTCTCTAAATGGTCTTCACGATTTAAAGACCATTTATTTATCGTCTTCATGATAAATAGAATAAAATAATTACAAAATAATTATAAAAAGAAAATAATAAATACAAAAAGTGCAAAATGTCCAACTTTTTTCCCACATTTGTATTACAGATTACGTGGATAACCTGTTGGACATCATCTTTCACAAGGTCTTTCAGGACCCGGCCCCATATGTGAATGAGGTGCTGAAGATCTCAAAACCTGAGGATCTCTCTGCCAAGTATGAGAAACCTGACAAGCAGGAAGTTATAGCCAGCTATGTGAGCATCAGGGAACACTCTGCGTATCTGGAGCACCACGCAGGAGGGCAGGACCACCCTGATTCTCCGGCCCAGATGGCCTCAACACCAGCTCACAAAGCTTCTGTACACCAAATACCTGTAACGGCTGAGCAAAGTTTACAGTATTTAGAGAATAAAAGGTGACACACAAATATAAAGTGTTCCTTTGTTTACAGTATGGCTACTGATGGCACAAATTGTATTTTTGTAATGAATGTATTTATTATACTTGGTATTTTTTGAATTTATTACCTCTGTCCCAGCCAGTACATTTAATAACTATGTTTAAAAAGCTCTGTGGCATTCTTTCTAGCAATCTTTCCGACAATAAAAGTATTTAGAAACAGTTGTGTGCTTTTAGTGTTTGATATGTAACATGTCAACAATTGACACGTGTAAGATGAGCAGTTAGCAAAGAAATACAGAGGGAAGAGTAATTTATGCATTTTATTCCTCAGTCATAATTTTATTGCAGAAATGACTGATATCATGCATAAAAAAAACAAAACTTACTGCTCTATTCCTCTTAGACATAAAGGCCCATAATCTGCCCTATAGATGTTGAATGCATTCTATAGTGAGAACACATTCAAACAGACAGGCTAATTAATGGAGGTAAAAACGTTATGTCCTACACATCCATGAGAGGGGGGAGGGGTGAGAAGGGGGAGGGATTAGAGGGGTGAAAGGGGGTGGGGTAAAATGGGGGCGGGGTGAGATGGGGGCGGGGCCCTCAAAACAGGTCGATCTGAGGAGGTCTGTTTTAGACAGAGTAAAAAGGGTGCTGTTTTAAATATCCCTGTGGTATTTTTACCAAAAAATGTTACAGACATTTCATTAAGACCCCAAGGAACCATATCAACTATGAAATGGGCATAATATGTCCCCTTTAAACATTGCTGGTGAGGGATCTCTTCAACCAAGTTAAACAGATTCTCTAGTCAGACGTGTTTACTGCACAGAAATTTGTGTGTTCAGGTGAGGGGTGGAGCAGCAGGCAAGAGACAGGACATAACATATTTATTCCACTACAGAGATCCACATTTTTGTTTACAGCAAATAAACACTGGCGTTGAACCTCTATCACCAAAGTCTCTCTTGACATCCTTGTCTGTGTCTTATGTGTATGGCTATATTTGTATTGTTTTCTTTTCATTTTTGCATCTGATTCAAAATGTCTGTCATCAACACACCCACACACTCCCATAATCCTGCTGTAGGGTTTTCAGGGTAAGGGCTTCCCAGGATTTGAATGTTAAATGAAGACATCATTCTCTCAGGAAGAAAAAAAACATGCTCTTTAATAAAGATAGATAAGAAAGTCTATGTTAGGAATTATGTTTAGCTTGATGAACTATCTGGTCTGAATTTTCAATTCCAACTGAGTCACATTTAGATTCAAGGACCCTCTTAAAGCACGGAGGAGAACCACTGTGAGCTTCAGTGTGAAGAGGCACACAGCTAAATTAGAAGCAGCCTCCCCATCAGTTAGAGCTCATTTGGAGCTAAAGCACAGAGCCAATGACAAGTCAATTCATCTGCTGCCTCTCCACTTTCATCTTCGGCACCACAGAGAGATAGAGTGTGTATGTGTGTGTGTGTGTGTGTGTGTGTGTGTGTGTGTGTGTGTGTGTGTGTGTGTGTGTGTGTGTGTGTGTGTGTGTGTGTGGAATTGAGCCAAACCAGTGTCTTCAGTGACTTGTTTTTTTTTGTATTTGACCCAAATATAATATGGACACATTAATGATGCAGCTGTCACCCTGCTAGTCACTGAATCTGCTTTCAGACATGCACCGAATTCCGGAACTTTCTCCACAGTTTTTCCTGGTAAGGGTGTGGCCAGGTGAGAACAGAGAACAGTGGGAGATCCTCCGGATGTGTTGACAATGCTTATAAGACGCGAGACAGGAATGAAAAATATAACAGAAACAATACATAAATCTCAGGATAAACACAAATTTGTAAAGGCCAATGCCAGAGTTGATGTGCAGTAAACAAAATAAGTCATCTTCACAGCAAAATGTGCTATGTTATTTCCTGCCTCCTACATGCTGCTCCAACCCTCACCTAAAGCGCTCAAGAGATTTCTGTGTTGAGTCATTGTCAATGAGAGGGACACATGGTTTGGTGTTGTAGACCCCCTCGTCTGCTAAAGGATGGTTTCTCTAATTTATAAATAAATGAATTTAACTAGCAACAGGTCAACCAAGTCAGAATAAAGCCCCCTTTGCAGTAGTTCCTACTATAGTACGTATCTCCAAGACCGCATTTTGCCCTGATGCCACACACGAACGAGCACACAAGCACACAGTTTTGCCGCTATCCCTCGAAGAACTTTGCATTAACTTCCATTTGATGTGGACAGCCTAAGCAAAACCATATCCAATTCATGCCTAACCAAAACCTTGACCTAACCACTACCCACATCTTACCGCTAACCTCAACCAAGACCTCAGAAATTATGGCTGGTCCGGATAAGGTCAGTATGTGGAAAAGTTTGGGAAACTCTGGTCAAGAGTATCATTGTGTCTTACCTGTGTTTTGTTACTTTGTCTCTTTTTAATATGTGGCGGCAACAGTAGTGAATGTTGGTTAGCATTAGCGGCAGCAGTTCCGATTTAGCTGCTGAAGGCTGGACAATAAACACAGAGGCTGAGATCAAATTCCAAACATAAACGATGGATTACATGCTGCATTGGTTCTTGTGAAGCACCTGCTTGAATTTGGTGCAGGCAGACTCCACCCCGAACTAGAACCTTGTACTAAAACTAATGTAAGAGGAGCTAATTGCACAGAGTAACCATATTAAACGGCTACTTCTGAAAACCATATTTCAACCATTAAATGTATTAAAAACTATTGCATATTGAGTTGGCTTATTAGAACTATGATTTGAATCATTGCTCTAATCATCCTTGCTGGAGTCCTTTGTTATTAAAGTATATACCAATAATCACAAAGGACATACAAAATGAAATTTGAATTAATTCATTATTAATTACTAATTATTCTTATAGCTGGATGGATGCAAGCAGAGATGAGGATTTCATTTGAACCATAAGCTGTAGTATTTAAATTTCTCTAATATCTTTTAATAGAAATATGCTCCATAACACATCCTTATGTGGAGAGGTGCTGTCAAATGATCCCGTGGGCCACAATCTTTGAACAGCCCAATGACT
The DNA here is from genome assembly GCF_949316205.1 of Platichthys flesus. Lineage (NCBI taxonomy): Eukaryota > Metazoa > Chordata > Actinopteri > Pleuronectiformes > Pleuronectidae > Platichthys > Platichthys flesus. Next base: position 25,261,154 of record NC_084953.1, read on the forward strand.
TAATAAAGACAGACATGCACCTGGTATGTGATAACACTGGATCCACAAAACAGGACTCAATGGCACGAGTCAGACAAGTCAGGTTTATTTTATAGCACATTTCATATAACAAGTGTGAACTCAATGTGCTTAAAATAAAAGCAAATAGGAAAGATGTTGCATGGCAAGATAGGCAAGATACATACAAGATAACAGATAAAACCTTGGACCATAATGACTGAAGGTCCCATAAACTGAATTAGATTTATTCTGGGTATAGTAAGGAGACCTTTGCATAATGATCCAAGGGACTTGTCAGATATGTATTCAGTGAGCATGTTACAAATGTAGGTGGGGTCATTACTAGACTTAAAAACACAAAGAGCTAATTTAAAACAAGGTAAGTTCAATGACAAAGTCCAAATAGGCAAAGGTATCCAAAAGGTATCAGAAAATGGTTCAGTGCGCTGGTAACTGGAGGTAGATAGAAGTGTAGACATTCTGGCACACAGACTAAATATTCATGACGGCAGGGAAGACATGACACACAGCAGGGACAGTCAAGCACGGGTGAAGCACGTTATGGCAGAGCAAGCAATCATACAGGAGGGAACTTGAAAGAAATGAGAAGAGACACATCCCAAAATAATCAATCGGGGTTTAGAGCCAATCACAGTACAGAGACAGCCTTGGCAAAAGTCACTAATGACCTTTTAATAGCCTCAGATCAGGGACTTGTGTCTGTCCTCGTTCTGTTAGATCTCAGTGCAGCATTCGACACAATTGACCATCAAATTTTATTACAAAGACTAAAACAGTTAATTAACATTAATGGAACCGCCCTTAACTGGTTTAAATCGTATTTTTCTGATCGCTCCCAATTTGTGCAAATTAATGATGAGTCATCTGTGCGCACCAAAGTTAATCATGGTGTTCCACAGGGCTCTGTGCTCGGCCCAATTTTATTCTCATTATATATGCTTCCACTAGGAAACATTATCAGGACACACTCTGTAAATTTCCACTGCTATGCGGATGACACCCAGTTATATTTGTCAATAAAACCTGAACAAAGTAATCAATTAACTAAACTTCGAACATGTCTCAAGGACATAAAAACCTGGATGACCCGCAATTTTCTCTTATTAAACTCAGACAAAACAGAGGTTATAATACTTGGCCCCAAACACCTTAGAGATGCATTATCTAATGATATAGCTGCGCTAGACGACATTGCCCTTGCTTCCAATGAAACAGTCAGGAACTTGGGAGTGATCTTCGATCCTGATTTATCCTTTAATAGTCACTTAAAACAAATTTCTAGGACCGCTTTTTTCCACTTGCGTAATATTTCAAAAATTAGACATGTCCTTTCACAAAAAGATGCAGAAAAACTAGTCCACGCCTTTGTTACATCGAGACTGGACTATTGTAATTCATTATTATCAGGCTCCAGCAGGAAGTCGTTAAAGACTCTACAGCTTGTCCAAAATGCTGCAGCACGTGTCCTGACGAGAACAAAGAGAAGAGAGCACATTTCTCCAATATTAGCATCGCTACACTGGCTTCCAGTTAAATCTAGAATAGAATTTAAAATTCTCCTCCTCACCTTCAAGGCCCTTAATAATATAGCGCCTTTATACCTTAAAGAGCTGTTAATACCTTATAAACCCACTAGAGCACTCCGCTCCCAGAATTCAAGCCTACTTGTCGTCCCTAAATTCTCTAAAAGTAGAGTAGGAGCCAGAGCTTTTAGCCATCAAGCCCCTCGGCTGTGGAATAATCTACCACTTTCAGTTCGGGAGGCAGTCACCATCTGTTCGTTTAAAAGTAGGCTCAAAACCTTCCTTTTTGATAAAGCTTATAGTTAGAGCTAATTAGTGCGCCAGAACGTTACTTGTTCTATTTTATGACACATGACACACGGAGCTTCTCTTTCCAGCTTCTCCTTCCTCTTCTCCATCCCTATCCCCCTTCCCCGGAATCCCTTTGCTTTATCACCCGCAGATCCAGGGCCTCTGTGGCCGCACCATGGATTACGGTTTGTGGATCGCGCACCGGGGGTCGCGGTGTTGGATCCAGTGTGGCGGATTCTGAGTCATGTGGGCTGATCGTGGTGCTGGTGGCGGACCCTGTGTCGCGTTGGCATTGGGCACGGGCGGTGGACCAGGACCGCAGTGGTGGCTTGTGATGGGTCCTCCTGGTGGGCGGCGGTGGACGGTGACTGAGGACTGAAGTGGTGTCTGGTCTGGATGGTGGACCGTGGTCTAGATGGTTGCTGAGCATGGACTGTGCTTCATCAATGCTGCTAGAGACTTTGATTATTGATGATGTTCTCCTGCACGTGGCATCTATTGCACTTCTGTCCGTCCTGGGAGAGGGATCCCTCACATGTGGCTCTCTCTGAGGTTTCTACATATTTTTACCCTGTTAAAAGGGTTTTTTGTAGTTTTTCCTTACTCTTGCTGAGGGTTAAGGACAGAGGATGTCACACCCTGTTAAAGCCCTATGAGATGAATTGTAATTTGTGAATATGGGCTATACAAATAAAATTTGATTGATTGATTGATTGATTGAAAATAAAACAGGAAACATGGAATGAATGTTAATAGATAACATACACATAACTTAAGGAGCCAGGTTGAGATGTGACACAGTGTACAAGAGTGTTGATGGGTTGGTTGTTTAATGTGTTCTATCTGTAAGTTGCCTCCCTTAAAATGTGTGTGTTTTGGTTGATTTTATTGGTTTGGCTGTGATAAAATATTTCCCTTAGGGGCTAATAAGGTCCAAAAAGAAAAAATATAGAAAACGGAATCACAAATCAAAAACAAACTTATCACAAACATGACAACTTGAAACATTAAAAAAGTTATATCTGACGTGTATCTTGACTTTTTTGTTTGATTCATGCCAACATGGAGAAGGCAGGGTTTATAAGCTATCCTGCAGCCAATCTATATATTTGATTCATCTTACCTCACAGCCAATCTATATATTTTGTGATCACTTTTGGGAAGGTATCACCTCATCCATCTTTAAACAACAATCTGTTATTAATATGTTTTTCGGTGAGCCTCGCCTCTGTAACCAATCAGAGAGGGCCAAGGTCAGGGATGAGAGATCAAGGTCAACCAATATAATAACTCTGGTGTACTCCATCTGTGCTGAGGCTTCAAACTGGAATTATCTGCTGTAGGACGACGCTACTATCAGCTAAGACAGTGAACACTATCCCAGCACAGAGAGGGGGAGGGGGGTACATTGTGTGGCTCATGATAGTTAACTTTAACATGTAGATCTAAGATATAGCCTCAACAATATGGAGAAACACATTCTAAGCTCATGAAATAATTAAATGGGTTCCAAGCCCTTTTGGGTTGTGATCCTATGATGAACATCACACAATGTGTGGTCAGGGTTTCAGTTGCGTCTAAAGAGACACTTATCAGATGCAAATGCCAGAGTCCAGTGGGCGGACTACTAAATATACATTACTTATTATGAGATTTCATCAGCATTGTTTAACCCCTTGTGGACGAATGTTGCAAATTCGCCTCAAACCCCATTCCAGTCTTAATGCCGCCGAGGTGACGATTGTGCCTGATGTGGCAAATACTACACATACCAAGGAAGGTATTGGAAGCAACCTGCCATCTAGTGGTCGGAGTGGAAAATATATACAAGCCCCTTGAGACTGTGCAGCAAAGTTATTTTTAGCTGTATTTGAAATACTGTGATGGTGGAACAGCAATGATTGTACAGAAACATATGTTATTATTCAATTTCAAGCAAAAGCAGCATCAATCTACATACCAGAGACAGGAAAATTTGTTAAATTAAGGTTATGCGACTTCCGGTTATGGCGTGACGTTGGTGAGACGCATCTCAGCGAGGCTCCGAGGCTCCGAGGCTAACTTACTAGTTATTGTGTTAAACAGTACAAACAGCTTAAGCCGTTCATACTCTAACAGCATACTTCCAGCCAGCATTATGGTCAACACCAAAGCCCAGAAAGCAGCTCAGCAAAACTCAACAACATCGAAACTACCAGCGTCTACTCCACAAGCTAAAGCTAGCTCAGCTGCGGCTAGCATGGAAGCTGCGTCGGAGGCGGCTGCAGAGGAAGGGTCAAGCGACTTCTCGAAAAAGTTTGAAGATGTGCTGAGCGGCATAAGTGGAATAAAGAACGAGTTACAAAGGCAAGCCAATAGGATTACGGAAGCAGAGGACAGAATTGGACAGGCGGAGGACAGTCTGGACGTCATGCACAATACTGTTAAGATGTTACAGGAGAAATGCGCCATGCTGGAAAACAGAGTCAAAGACCAGGAGAACAGAGCGCTTTGCAACAACCTAAGACTCATCGGCCTTCCAGAAAAAGCTGAGGGCAACGACATGTGTGCTTTCCTGGAAAAATGGTTTATAACAGCGCTCGGCACGTACACTTTCCCCACTCCTCCCATCATCGAGAGCGCACACTGGATAGGACGACTTAGTGCCGGTGTTCCAGTTTAACTGGCGGGCATGGCTTCTGGCGACATTCCAGATGTTGAGGCTGTTTTTCAGAGCCGGTGGCAGATTCGTCATATTCACAAAGCGCCTGTGTGTGAAGTGCGGTGATCTACTGAAGGTCTAACCCTAATCCTACAAAAACCCTTCACGAGTTCATGTGTCCGTGTCAGCATCACGTTGAGACCGCAATATACATTTAAATGGTAAAAAAAAAAATAGTACAAAAACCTTGTCCGGGATTCGAAACAACAAGCTGACACACTATAAGCTTCTAGCCTGATGACGATCTCACTACGCCACCAAGTCGCTGAAATTTGTATCGCGCGTTAGATCAATGTCTCGTTCTTTGCTTTGTCAGTTGTATATTACCAGATGTGCTTTAGGGTAACGCCCATGTCATCTGGTGATAGTCCGAACACAGAATAAACGCTTTAAAAGTAATACCAGGCTTTACAAATCTGACGCTCCTCTTCATAGGAGACACAGGGAGCATTAAAGAACACACACGTGTCACCAGCTCCACTCTAAGTGCTTTTGTTTGTCGCTGGTGATCATTACAACGCGCACACACCAAACAACAGGTACATGTAAACATCCCTCACATCAACAAGGCGGAAGCACGAGCGTTTTTTTCATGAGTTAAGTTGGTGAACGTGCTTCTAATGGACGTGTGGAGCTTCACGTGTTCTCCTGTCGCTGCTGGTTAAAGTCAGCGGACGGGATTTTAAAAGATGTTCTCGTTGTGGTCGATGATAAGGTTCTGCCATCGGAGAATGAAAACAACCCAACCGCTCATCACAGAACGGGTGTGTCTGTTTTTCGTAGTTTCTGTAATGCAAGTGTTGTTTATCTGTGTGAAATCAACAGATGATCTGTCTGAAGTGTGTCGAGTGTGTTGTCAACATGACACATGTGTGACGAGGCATATGAATTTCTATATATATATATTTTTTTTTTTCTCACTATACAACACAGAGAGGCTGTTTTAAATTCTGTTTTTTTGTATTCCTTCCACAACAGCCCCCTTATTTTTCGATAGCCTTCCTAAAGCAATGCCTATTTGGTAGGACAATATATATTTCTGTTCTTAAGAGAATAATTTAAATGGTCTGAATAATTAATAATTTGCCGGAGCATGCAGGAGAATAGGACTCTTCATGCTATCACGCCACACTGCTCCTAACTACGAGGATCAGATATGTAAAATAACCGAAGTGCATAGTTACTTAAGGGGTTATATCAATGTATTTCGTTCGGGGAAATGCATAGGGGACTTCAGGGTATCTTATATAGGTGGTGCTTTTATTTTATTTTTTATTTTATTTTTTCTCTTTTTTCTCATTACTGTTATTGCTATTTGCCTGGGTAAAATGTGTAGTATTTCAATCTCCCATAGGGTGCTTTGCTTCATAATTGATTTAATACTGAATGGTAGGTAAATCAGATATTAAGATCACATCCTGGAATGTCAGAGGGTTGAATAACCTAGTCAAATTAAAACAGGTACTAGGCAGGATTAGACTACTTAAATCTCAAATTATTCTTCTGCAGGAATCACATCTGACTGATATTAACAAAGTTAAAAAAAAATGGCCTGGACAAATTTTTGATGCCCCATTTAACTCCCAAGCCAGAGGCGTTATCATTTTGATCTACAAATCAATCCCATTCAGGATCAACCAGGGAATAATTGATCCAGCTGGCAGATATATTATTTTGCAGGGAACAATATTAGAAGTCCAAATTACGTTGGTCAACATTTATGGACCTAATTAGGACAATCACTCTTTTTTAGGAGTCTCTTTCTTACTATACCGTCTATGCCTGGAAAATATGTAATTGGTGGTGACTATAACTGTGTGCTAGATCCCGTTAACGATCGCTCTTCAGGCATTGACACCTCTCATCCTCATACTAGAAAGCTCTTGCTACAGTCTATAGATGATCTTAACTTAATTGAGGTCTGGAGAAAGTTCCATCCCAGCAGAAAGGAGTATTTGTGTTATTCAAGTACTCATAAAACATCATCACGTATTGACTATTTTTGATTTTTGATCTCCATGAGTTTACTACCCCAGGTAAACAAATGTGGTTATGATAGTATAGTTCTATCCGACCATGCTCCCATCTCTCTAACCCTTTATATACCAAGGCTTGCTCAATGTCCCCCTGGATGGTGCTTTCAAACCAAATGGCTGCAAGACCCCAAATTTGTTACATTTCTTGGTGATAACATTGACATCTACTTCCAGTTGAATACAGATCAAACAAGTGCAAGTGTAAAGTGGGAAGCATTTTAAGCTTACATTAGAGGCATGATGATAAACTATACAAGCTTTAAATCTAAGTCCCATTTTGAAGAACTAATCAATCTTGAGACTCAGATTAAAATTTTGGAGTTAGATTTATATCAAAATGATAGCCCAGAGAAACATAAAGAGCTTCTTCTGTTGAGAGCTAGGTACAAAGAGCTTTCCACTAACAAAATTGCCGCAAATCTTCTTTGGTTGAAACAAGATAGAGCTATTAATTCAATTAGATTAGAAAATGGAAATATGGCAATAGACCCATATGCAATAAACTCCTCCTTTAGAACATTTTATGAATCCCTTTATCAATCAGAATATCCAGAGAACACGCAGTCACAGATAGAATTCTTAGACCAATTAGATATCCCGACTATAACAGATCAGGATAAGACTGAACTGGATAAACTATTTACGGTTAAGGAAATGTTAGAAGCTGTGCAGAACATGAGAAGTGGAAAAACCCCAGGGCCGGATGGGATTCCTACTGAGATTTATAAATTGTTTCCAGAAAAATTGCTCCCTCCACTGCTAGAAATGTACGAAGAGGCATATGAATCAGGAATCCTGCCCCCATCCTTACGGTCTGCACTAATTACCTTGGTACCAAAGCCTGGCAATTCACCAACAGAAAGGGGATCCTATCGCCCCCTATCTTTAATGTGCTGCGACACAAAGATATTATGCAAGGCCTTAGTAAGGAGAATAGAGATATGTGTTCCATCCCTAATTTCTGTTGTGCAATAGTAGGAGTAGAATTGACGTTGGCTTATTATTAATAATCATGAAATATGATTATTAAATTAACAATTATTTATTAAAAATAATCAAAAATGATAAAGCTATTAATTAAGGACAGTAACACATTTAATTAGAAATGATACGGTTATCCATTAATAATAGTTAAAATAATTAATGAAAACAATAAAATTATCAATTAAGAATAATACAAATCTGTAATCATTGCTTATTGTCGCGGGGCACCACCCTGGTTACAGGGACCAACAATTCAATCTTTAAATATCAGTCTCATAATGATAAATGTCAAATCAATAATCTCAATATTTAATATTAATAATTATTTAATTAACAGTGAAGGCTTCTAAGTTCGAGCACAGGCAATCATAATCCAGCTGCAATCACATACATATGCACAAATAATCACAGACTACAGATACTTTAATTACAAAAGCATTTATTAAAAAGGGGAAATAAAGTTATAATGTTATTCAATGATTCATCATTTTAACAAGCTCCGATATTTCAAAGATAAACACAGCAGCAGCACTTATCACAATTCAGAAAATACATGTAAAACCGGCGGTCTACCTATGTATGTCTGTCTCGGTGTGTGTGTGTGTGTCTGTGTCAAAGGGTCTCTCTGTGTGTGTGTGTCTATGTGTGTGCATGTGAAATACAGTTAGTGTTATTTAATGATTCATCATTTTAACAAACTCCCATATTTCAAAGATAACAGCAGCAGCTTATCACAATTTAGAAAACACATGTATTCATCTATGTGTATCTGTGTGTGTGTATCTGTCCGTGTCTATCAATGTGTCTCTGTGTCTGTGTCTGTGTGAGTGTGTGTGTGAGTGTGTGTGAGAGAGAGAGAGAGAGAGAGAGAAAGAAGAGAGAGAGAGAGAAAGAAGGGGCGTGGCGATGACGCAGTCACGTCACAACCAAGATGGCGGCCGATCATGATTCGTGGAACCAAGGCCTAAAAACTCTCAAAATGGCAAATTGACTACAAAACAAGATGGCGGAGCCGTTATGAATTTAGAGCCAGAATGGGAGGAGAGTGAGAGAGGAGGCGTGGCAATAATAGACTCAAAATGGTGGTTTAACTTGCGTTCTTCAAAATGGAGTCTATGTTAATGACACCATGTGGCCGGAGCTCACACTGGTGGTCGTCACCTGAATTACACAAAGGGATTTTCAGACAAAGGAAATTCTTTGTCTCTACTTTGGCGTTCGGCCGCATGGCTTCCAGATGTGTCCAGCCTCTCTGAATATAGATTTAACTATGTTACAGGAACTGTATTCTAAATACAGATCGGATGTGTGTATAGGTCGGTTTAGAAGGAGAGAGAGAGAGAGAGAGAGAGAATACAAGGAGAGAGCAAAGCTCTTATAAGCACCGTCAGAGACAAGTTACATTTACTTTACCACTCAGCACCCAAGTGGCGTTGTGTGCTGAGGTTTGACCGGTAAAGTATCTTTAAAGTTGTTCAAACGGTCACAATGAGCTGGAGACGCTGCTCACGGCGCTTAAAAACTATGGCACAAGGCCGTAACCGGGAACCGGAAGTGGCGAACAGCCGCTAAAACACTGGAGACTCTGCGGTCTCATACAAAACAAATACATTCAAGTATTAAAACAATACGCTACGCATTAGATTAACATCTGCCCAGACAATAAAGCATCTTACTGTACCACCCTTGCGGTGTGCGTGCGCGTCGGGCCAGTGAATCACGTGGTCTCTCAAGCGGTGCTCCGCCGCTGGACCGGACAAGAAGCGGATTTTCTCGTGCTGCCTCGACGGGATGAACGTCGTCCTTCTTCAGGGATGTGGAGGTCGTGCTCCTCAGCGGAATGAATCTCGCGCTTCTGCAGGGGACGGCTGTGGAAGCCGTTTGTAGATTGTTGGGAAAAGAAAGTAAAGTCTGTGGGGAAAGTGAAACAGTCTGAGATTGTTCCGCGTGCAATTTCCTGTTTGGTCTTTTCAAGTTAAAACAGCAAAAGTCCTTTTGAAAATAAAAACGTAGACTGAGATAAAAGACAATGAAAGAAATGAAAGAAAATAATTAAGGTTATCCCCTTTAGCAACTAAAACAGCTGGGAGGCCCCGAAGGGGCCTCATGATGTCTTCAGAGCAGGGTAAAAATGGCTGATAAACTAGAAGTTAAGGTTACCCCCTTTAGCAACTAAAACAGCTGGGAGGCCCCGAAGGGGCCTCATGATGTCTTCAGAGCAGGGTAACAATGGCTGCGGTTATTGATGTCTCAGTGGTTTTGTTCTACCTGAGAGGTCCTGCCTCCTTGAGGTGCTGGTCATGGGATGATGCTGGCTTTTAGCCAATTGAGTGTCAGAGGTCAAAGGAGAGTGGGAGGGGCCAGGAGCAGAGCAGGGGTTTCTGGGGAGACCCCAGGGATTAAGTTAACACCAGAAGATACAATCTCCATGCTGGATCTTAGAGGGAGACTTTATCTGGCTTCATCTTGGCTCAAAGGCCACGCTTTTACGACCCATTGTGTGTGGATCCTACCACATGGTTAGTTCTGTAGGGACTCTTGCCCAACACTTATCATGAAGAACCAACAAGAGGAACATGGTTTATATATGCACACACAGCTCAGTCACGGCATAAAAGAAGAATGTAAAAAGAGGAGAATCGAAGCGGGAGTTGAACGCCCTCATCCTGTCATTACTATGGTAAAACATGTAAATAAGTTTAGCGTCTCTCTGCCTTTGATGTCCTCAGTAGTGAGTAAACACACAGCTCGGTGAGACATAGATAGAACTTCTCACCTTTTTACGACTCATAAGCAGCTGGAAGTCCCTAGTGCCATACCACCATTATTCTTCATTTGAGTCATTGATCTACAGTCATGCGTCTCTCTCCCTGTCCTTCTCTCCATCTCTGTCTGCGACTTCGGGTAATCATCCAGGAGCTGGTCCTGTGTCACCTCATCACTTCCTCCAGAGGAGTCATTCAAAGCAATGATTGAAACTGTATAAAAACAAGTCGGCTGATGGAGAATAAGGAAAATGAAGTGCTGTAAGAAAGAATGACACAGGCAGGACAGTGCTCTAATTAATTTCTCATCCCTGTTAATTCATCTGGGTCTTGTTAGTGGCACCCAGGCAAACAATACCCCTTTAATCCTGAGAGAAACCTGGCAGCTGCCGCCAGAACAAATCCATGAATTGATTCAAGAGCCGCAGCTTCTGTTGTGACAGTGCTTCTTTTTTTTGGAAGAATTTGCTGTGCAAATGCCACCAAACCTTTGTGAGACATGTGCTGAGGAGTTAAATCTGGGGTCCCCTTAATGAAACACCAATTAAGCCCCAAAGAAGTATCACCATAAGCTGGAAATTAAACCCCTTCAAGCGTGTGCAGGTAAGTGGAGACGACCCGTATTTGTTGGATTCAAATTGACAGAGAGGATTCACCTGCATAAAAAATATACAATGTTTAGAGATGAGGGTCTTCAGTGATGGTGTTTTGATTAACACGATATAGGATACAGGTCAGTTTGAAGTGGTAATTCTATTGTGTTTCAGGACCTTTTCTGTAGTCAGAGACAATGGGTTTAAAATGCAGTTTTTAGCCTGAGATATTGCTGCTTGAATCGTGGCTCTGCAGTTCTGTCCCCGGGAGAGGGGGTGGAAGCTAGAATGGCATATTTCTTCTACACTCAATTATCCAAAATGCAGGCAGTGGAGGTCCCTTTAAGTTAACACAAACCTATAGCTAATACCACAACACTGTATGTTCACACATTATTACAGGTTTCTAGCCCTATTGGTTACCATAGAGCAGCTGAAAAAAACTACAGCCCTATAAAAGCACATTTAAATGTACTAGATCCAGATTGTATTTGGATCTGCATGAAATTCCACACATAAATATCAGTTCCTGAAATATGTCAGAATTTTCATCAAGGCCCATGAGTTGTTCTCTGAGGAATCAATAAAAATGTTGTTATAAATTTTAAGAAAAAATTATCTGGATCTGCACCAACTTTTAATGGGCAAACACACTCTTTGCATTATCTCTGTGGTCATTGTGATCAGCTGTTTCCTCTTTGCTTTGACCATCGATCATGTGCTTACAACCTGCCTAAATCCTCCTTTAACCGTTTCATTGACTTAAATGCCGTTTGTGTGTGGACGAGAGGCCCAAACACAGAGGGAAGTTAGTGTAGCAAAATATCCACATTAGTGTGTCAAGGGCGTTGGAGACTCTCTGTCGACCTCTGTGATGAAACTGTGACAAGGCACAGATCAGGGCAAAATATAAAAACATTGCTAAAGCTTTGAATGTTCCCAGGAACCCAGTGGGCTGAATAATTGTGAAATGGAAGAAGCTTAAAAACCATCGAGACTTGGAGTAAGCAGATTGGCTAAAATAATGAAATAACCAAAAACCTTACAGTCGCTCGAGCAGAGCTTCAGAAGTCCTCTTCAGAAAACCAACCAAGTAACATCGTTGATTTGTAACAGTTAGCTGGGTCACACATTAGCTTCCACTGAATCAAGAGCTGTCAACACTTGACGGCATCACTTCAGGTCATCTTATCTTTTGTCTGTACCTGAACGTGCAGTGAAATGTTGGCTCATGCAAAGATTGTTTAAAGTTTTTATACAAAAGAAAAAGTCAGACAGAGATGAAGGCAACATGAAATTAGTTATAGTGGCATAGCAAATCATGGTAGCACATGTGAGTGGACCTATTAGCTGTATACTAGTTGAAATCATAATCCACAATCACGACCCACCGTCACGGTTAACAATTTGGCTGCTGCCACGATCCTGGATCTGCAAAGATAAAACACAAGGAAGTCAGTAACATGTACTGATGAGAGGAGGAAAAGAGAAGTTCCGACAATCACGGTCTATAGCAGCATAACTAATAGCTGGTCAAAAGCAGACCTGACCCAGCTCCAACTATAAGCTTCATCAAAAAGGAAGGAAACTAGTCACTTTCTAACAATAAATATGACAAATTGTTAAGGATTTTTTGATTAGAATTCATTCTTATCCCAAATACTGTAAATAGATGTTTGATTTTGTGACAGTGAGACAGATTGATAAACATCAAACCTTGGCAGAAGCACAGCCTTAGAGGATCCACTTCCATTTCACACTTGGATGGTTCAAGTGGTTCCAGTGAAACTCTGGTAGTTCAGGCAGCTCCTGTCAGGGTTCCACGCCTCCAGCTGTACAAAGTGAGCAGTGATGACTGTCCGTAAATGAATGAGGGGCTCACTGAACCAATTGAGGAAGTAATTGGTTGTGAAAAGGGAGAAAAAAACTGATGGAAGGCAGATCAGAGCTGGTCAATGTTCAGCTGAGCTCTGCTCTCCACAGAGAGTCTATTGATGTTCTGAAGGTCAGCCGTAGTCCACCGAGTCACATGATCTCCCTCCCCCTCCACACACACCCATGTTTGTACTTCTATTTTAGTCAGGACACTCATTGACATTATATATTCCCTAGCCCTGTACCCTAACCTTAACCATCCAAACTAAATGACTATCCCTTACCCTAATTCTAACCTGAATCCTTCAAAGATAGGAGCACAATGCAAACACTTGCGCACATACACAGGCATATAACTAGTGACAGATAACACTATCTAGTTTCTGGTCTGAGCCTGCCTATCGGTTCAATTAAAAAATCAATGGTAATAAAAATCTGAATTAAAATGTCCTCATACTGTATTTTTTCATTTATCAGAACATCGTATACTTAAGATATTGGATTGGCTTTTAAATGTTCCTGCGAATGACAGATTTCACCATCATCACATCTTCTTTCATTTCAATCCAGTTGACATAGCGTAAGTCTTATGTTTGTAATTTACATATTTTAATGAACAGTTCAAATGTCCAGAGTCTTAGAACTATTGATCAGATCAACAAAAATAAAACTTTCATATTTTTAACTATTGAAGTCAGGTCACTGTAGAGTTGTTGGGCTATTATCCCAGAGCAGTCTGGTTAACATGGGGAAACATCACAGGCAGTAGACACAGCCTTTCATTTCGTTATGCACAATATTAAAATGCCAAAATATATTCTAGTGTACACTCAAATATCTTCCGACACTGACTGTTGAACATGTGGATCCCACTCCATGGGAATTATTCTGCTGCTTGATCAGCCTCCACTCTGCTGCTCCTCAGCCTCTTCACCAGGTTTTGGAAACTGACTGCAGGGACTCGCTCTGATAACAGTCTTACACGCCCCACACCAGGCACATCAGACTGCTGCTGTTTCAAAAGGAAATAGGCCAGAGGTGGCAGTTACAGTGCTGGCATAACAGTTATATCATTTAACAAATAAACCCACATCATTTTTTTCCCAATTGCAGACTTCGGCAAAGAAAATGGTGATATGGGACAAATTTTAAACATAATTTAAAACACAGTGAAGTAGCTTTAAATTGATTATAATTAGTGCTGTCAAACGATTAAAATATTTAATCGCGATTAATCGCATTTATGTCATAGTTAACTCAAAATTAATCGCGATTAATCGCAAATTTGTATCTATTCTTAATGTCCCTTCATTAATTTTTTCTCCATAATTGTTTAGGGGCTTTAATGCTCTACCAACATGGAAAGTGGATTGGCTTGCTTTATGCAAATGTTTTATTTTATTGAAAAACTACATTGCCAAACAGGGCGGTACAAAATAAAATTATAAAGTGCACATTTCAGGTAAACAAGGACTCAGCCTATAGTGCAGTTAAACCATGGCTTAATATTTTATTTTTTTCAAGTTTGCTGTGAACATAGCAGTCAGGCTTCTCAAACAGACAAGCAACAAATTAACAAACAAACAAAATACACAGGCAAGCGTCGGCCTACTTTGAAACAAATTAAACACAGAACTGTCTAGGGCTATTTGAGTCCTCCCCATATTTGTGGAAAATGTATGAAATAAGAAGTACCCTATTTTGAAATAAATAAAAACATATAGCTGCAGCCTAGTAGCTTAAAAATATATATTTTAGTTGGCGAAATATTAAAACAAAAAGCGACTGGAGGCAAACATAGATACTGAAGCTCGATAAGAACCAACTGCAGCTTCTGCTCTGATCGAGAAGCTGAGGCGCTGATCTCTGATCAGCTGAGACCAGAGAAACTCTGTGTTTTCACTGTTTTCATAGTTAAGAACCAGTGAGTCACTGAACTCTGATCTCAATGTGTTTCCCTGAGCGAGTGCACGAGGGCATGGGGCGGGGCTATGGTGCGCTATCTGGAACCACACACACACACAGAGACACACGCACACATTCGCCCTCTCCTTGTACTTCATGACGGCCTGATACGATGATGTTTTAAAAAATTATTGAGACTTAGTCAACCACCAACATGCAAAAGCGTGTGTCACACGGCGCAAGCGAGAGAGTTGGCAGCTCTGCGTTAATCTCACGATAAAAAGATTGACGGCGTTAAAATGGGTTTGCGTTTACGCCGTTAATAAAGCGTTAAACTGACAGCACTAATTATAATATAACCCCTGACTTCAGAATCCCCTCGTCTGAGATGCTCCCAGAAGTTAGGCTGAGTTTGGTCATGCTTACACCTCCTCTGGAAACTCACAGGAGATAACTCCATCGTGTGAAGTCAGAGTCCATTGAGGGATTTCAATGTCAGACTGCTCTCTTTGTAGTCTCGTCTCACCGCTATCATCTTTTTGTGGAGGGGAAATGGGTTTTTTTCGTCGTGCACAGAGCAGAGAATCTATATGAAGACATCTCCCTCAATGACAGTATTCATTGAGCCTGTGCTGCATAGGTTTAGGGTTTTCCGACTGTGTCCTTCCTCATGATGGAAGTCAGTCTGCTCCCACTCTGCCTCCTCCTTATAGCCTGTTTCCCTTTTCGTTTCACCCCTAAACAGCCAGTCAGAGGCACTTTGAAGTGAAGGCAAAGGCAAATATGAAAAGAGTGAATGTCCTCCATGACGAGGTGCCTTCTCATTCTGGCTATTCCCCAGTCTCGCCTTGCCTCGGGCCTGTATGGCACTCTACCTGTAGTTGCTCGCTTGGCAGTCTGGCACGTTCGGTGCTTTATCCAGGAGACACAGATTATTTTATAAAGCTTTGAAGATGGTACATGTGAGGAGGACCAAACAGGAGACACTCCCTTCCCAGCGAGCCACCATGACATAAATACCAATGGGGCTAAAATGAATTAAAGGCTAACCGTTCAAAACACACCTTGGCCCACTCTGAGGAAATCATCAGTATGCAGGCTATGAGACTACAATGAATCTGAGGGCAGGAGGACAAACATGTGTCAAACTCACTGTGCAGACCTCAAAGCTGGACGTCCAAGGCGACTTAAATGTTGTGTTAACGTTCAGAAAAACCCTGCATGAAAAAATCTCTTATTTCATTTGCAACAATTGATTCTCAACGACATTAAAATCTACGAGTGCAGCACCTCATCCCTATGCGTCCTGCAAACTGCTGCGTCTTTCACTAACTTCCAAAACGAATGCACAAACTGCTCGACCAAGGTTTTTTACATCAGAAGACGGTAGAAACGCAGCCGCTTTTGTCTACCGAAGCGACAAAATGAATATGAAAATATTCTTCTAGCTTTAAAGGGATAGTTCAACGAAAAATGAAAATTCACTCTAAATACTCAATGCTAGGCCGATGGAGAACTGGGTGAAGTGTTTGAGTCAACAAAACAAGTGCGTATGTAAAGGTGAGTAGATGGATTAAATTTGTCAATTTTTTTAGAGAACTATGCCTTTAAGCTGCTTTCAGACACTGAACTTCGGATAATGGGACCAGCCCCCTGGTAATGACTCCAGATGATATCAGAATGAGCCCATGTGAGAAAACAGCAGGAGATTTTCCCAAGGTTTCAGGGTGAAGAGTCGTGTTGCTGAGACAAAAAAATATCATCTCAGGATGATGTCAAGAGAGCTTTTGGTAATAAGGCTGATGCTGAAAGAAGGGATTTTTAAGTTGACAGCTGCTGAATGACTGGCTGAAGGAAAACGCGCAGACCTGATTGGATGTGTAGAAACGCCCATGATCAGCCGACCAGTATGCAGGTTAAGCCCTCCTGTGGGAGTTCCCAATATTTATGACCGCCCGCAGTCAGCTGATCTGTATGCAGGTTTAAGACTTCTTTACTGAACTTACGCTAAGCTCCATTTCAATCAGGAGAGACTTGATGTTCAATTTAACAAGGTTTATTTTGACAATGTACAGAGTAATGTGAATATTTATAGTCTTTGGCATTTTAGACCCCTGTGTGATGTCATCAGGATTAGAAGGGGTTGGAGCAGAGCTACATACAGGAATACCCCCAAAAGAAGGAAGATGAAGAATGTAGATCAGGGGAAGTGAGATAATGATGAGTCTTATCTTGTGTTGTAGTATCCTAGAAGATAATACATGCTTTGGTAAAACGACGATCGTTATACATTTATCGAAAAGAATATAGAGATGACTCGTTGGAGTGCATCTACACCCCGAGTGGACAAGATATGAGGTAATTGAAAAAGTATATGCAAGTATAATCAGGGATCTAAAATGTAAACAGAAATTAAGTCGTATGACAAACTGAAAATTAAGGTCTGCTGGACCGAAAGTAAAATACAGTGTGCACATACTCCGCTCGCATGTATGGGGTCCTTCCGACCAAGTGTAGTGTAGGCAAGACCGTGTAGGCAATGCGTGAAAAGAGTGCCTAGGTGTGTGTTTAAATGAGAAGTTATCTATATAGCTAACATGACTCAACAGTGAGCAGATAATAAACCACCACCAGTTATATGCATGACTTACCAACATCAGGGTTTCAGAGATCTTTGATTTGAAAGGACAGTGTTTATATCAGGGCGGATATAGGAGGTGAAAGCCGAAGAAGTCCATCTCCCCATTTGTTGGAGTGAAGAAGAGGAAATACCTTGGTTTGCTGAAATAGCAGCTCCTTTCATGAAGGAATGGGCTGAATAGCACTCGGGCAATAGGTTGCTTTAATGAGGATATTTTTTAAGATGAAGTTTGAACCAGGTTTTTGATAAGGGAAGTTTCCCAGGAATGAGGAATAGGGGACCAAGAGGGCTAGTGGAAAATTTATCATAGACTGAAAATGGCAGAAAAGTGAATCGATGCAAGCCACTATAAAGGAACAAGCGCCATTGCATTTGGAATGTTTAAGCTGGAGACTGTAGTGGAGTGGAAATTTACATCGTTGAAGGAAATGTCGACATAGTCATTAAATGTTTGGGAGCGTATAGTAAACTCCCCAATCCTTAAAAATCCATAAAAAGCTAATAAACATACAGCATCGAGAAGTGAGTCTGTGTAAGGAGAAAACACGCCGTTTCTTAGTACTGACAGCATCCTGTGCAGAACAGAGAGCGTGATGGGTTGTCTATGGTCTGGAAGGGGAGGAGAAGCTTTTGAGATGCCTTTAAGAAGTAGTTTAACAGCCAGATTTAAAAATAAACTGTGAAAGGAAGGGTTGTGACATCTGGCGTTGAACTGTATTCCTGCTACTAGTCCTCGGATGTATGATGGTTTGAAGTGCCGGACGTCCATACAGTAACAGATGAATGCACTCTCTACATTAGTATGTACAGGTTTAGGTGTTATGTGAACAGGCATGCAGAATAAAGCAAAAGTCCTCCAGGCAAAATCGTAAATTTTTTAAGTAGATGTTGCTTGATTCGTGGTATTTTAACAGGGGTTCATCTTTAATAGAGAGAAAGAACATGGAGGGGAGGAACTTGAATTGGACTGGAGCAGGTGTTTGGACAGAGACGCCTGAATGTCTGGAAATTAAAACGGCGAAGGGAATCAGCTAAGGTATTGTCATGCCCTGGTACATGACGTGCTGTGATAATGAAGTGGTGTGTAATGGCAGACCATGTGATACTTCTCATGAATGGCATAATAATCTTACACGAGGACCGCCCTTTGTTGACTATATTCACCACCGTTTGGTTGTCGCAGAGGACCGAGATAAGTTTGCGTTCCCAATGCTGTCCCCAGATGTGGGGATCACAATGTGGATGATTTGTGTTGGGAAGGAGGGGAGGCCAGCGGCTAGCGAACCACTGTCCATGAAAAAAACAAAAAAAAAACCCGGATGGGGCAGCATCCGTGAAGAACTGTTAAGAATCGGAGGAATGAACCAGGTCTGCATAGAAAAATGTGACGCCGTTCGACAGGTCAGGCAGATGAGTCCAGAAACGCAGGTCGGATCGGCATCCTTCGTCAAGCGATATTTTATCATGTCGATTTGGAATGGAGGTTGCTGTGTCCAGAAGACGGGAGATAAGGAGCATCTTTCAGGAATTAAGCACATTGCCAAGTTCAGGTGACCGAGGAGAGAAAGCAGCTGCTGCTTGGTGATGTTTTTTACGTCGCTGTATGTTTTTGGGATTTCACGAATACGCTTTAATTTCTCTGATGGGAGGGACGCTTTCATTTGGATGGAATTTAATGTGTTGCCCAGGAATTCCATACTTGTATCCGGGCCTATTGATTTTTCATCTGACAAGGGAACGGCCAGGGATTGAAAACAGCATTTCAATTTGAGGACTGACGTGCCTGAGCTGTCTTGAGGAGGATCTACCAGAAGAAAATCATCCAGGAGATGGAGAACAGTTTGAACTCTCACTCTGTTCAGCAGAATCCAGCACAACACCTCAGACAGGTGGTTAAAAATGCTTGGGCTACTCCTACCACCGAAAGTTAGGCGTACCGCGAAGTAGAATTTAGATTCCCATCGGACGCAAAGCAGATTCCACTGTGGAGGATATATGGGGGATGATTTTGAAAGCGTTGGTGATGTCTGCTTTGGAAAGCCAGGCTCCTTGCCCTGCGAGTTTTATTACATTACATTACATTTCATTTAGCTGACGCTTTTATCCAAAGCGACTTACAATAAGTGCATTCAACCCCGAGGGTACATACTGTTGGGCAAGAGTCCCTACAGAACTAACCATGTGGTGGGATCCACACACAATGGGTCGTAAAAGCGTGGCCTTTGAGCCAAGATGAAGCCAGCTAAAGTCTCCCTCTAAGATCCAGCACGGAGATTGTATCTTCTGGTGGTAACTTAATCCCTGGGGTCTCCCCAGAAACCCCTGCTCTGCTCCTGGCCGCTCCCACTCTCGTTTGACCTCTGACACTCAATTGGCTAAAAGCCAGCATCATCCCATGACCAGCACCTCAAGGAGGCAGGACCTCTCAGGTAGAACAAAACCACTGAGACATCAATAATCGCTGCCATTTTACCCTGCTCTGAAGACATCACCAGGCCCCTTCGGGGCCTCCCAGCTGATTTAGTTGCTAAAGGGGGCAACCTTAACTTTTAGTTTATCAGCCATTTTTCCATGCTCTGAAGACGTCAACAGACCCCTCCGGGTCTTTCCAGATGATTTAGTTGCTAAAGGGGGCAACCAGAGTTATTTTCTTTCATTCCATTCATTGTCCTTTATCTCAGTCGACGTTTTTATTTTCAAAAGGACTTTTGCTGTTTTAACTTGAAAAGACAAAACAGGAAATTGCACGCGGAACAATCTCAGACTGTTTCGATTGTCCCACGGACTTTACTTTCTTTTCCCAACGATCTACAAACGGCTTCCACAGCCGTCACCTGTAGAAGAAGCACGACGTTCATCCCGTTGAGGAGCAAGCAGAATCCGTTCCTATTCGGCCAGCCGACGCCGCTGCGACAGAGGAGCCAGCGCCGCCAAGCTTGAGCGGCCACGATTATTCACTGGATTTCCGGAATATCCGCGCGACACGCGCATGCAACACCGTGAAGGTCACAGTAAGAGGCTTTATTGTCTGGGCAGATGTTAATCTAATACGTAGCGTATTGTTTTAATACTTGAATGTATTTGTTTTGTATGAAACCGCAGAGTCTCCAGTGTTTTAGCGGCTATTCGCCACTTCCGGTTTCCGGTTACGGCCTTGTGCCATAGTTTTTAAGCGCCGTGAGCAGCGTCTCCAGCTCATTGTGACCGTTTGAACAACTTTAAAGATACTTTACCGGTCAAACCTCAGCACACAACACCACTTGGGTGCTGAGTGTTAAAGTAAATGTAACTTGTCTCTGACGGTGCTTTTAAGAGCTTTGCTTTCTCCTTGTATTCTCTCTCTCTCTCTCTCCTTCTAAACCGACCTATACACACATCCGATCTGTATTTAGAATACAGTTCATGTAACATAGTTAAATCTATATTCAGAGAGGTTGGACACATCTGGAAGCCATGCGGCCGAACGCCAAAGCAGAGACAAAGAATTCTCTTTGTCTGAAAATCCCTTTGTGTAATTCATGTGACGACCACCAGTGTGAGCTCCGGCCACATGGTGTCATTAACATAGACTCCATTTTGAATAACGCAAGTTAAACCACCATTTTGAGTCCATTATTGCCACGCCTCCTCTCTCCCTCTCCTCCCATTCTGGCTCTAAATTCATAACGGCTCCGCCATCTTGTTTTGTCGTCAATCCGCCATTTTGAGAGTTTTTAGGCCTCGATTCCACGAATCATGATCGGCCGCCATCTTGGTTGTGACGTGACTGCGTCATCGCCACGCCCCCTTCTTTTTTTCTCTCTCTCTCTCTCGCTCTCTCACACACACCCACACAGACAGACACAGAGACACATTGATAGACACAGACAGATACACACACACAGATACACATAGATGAAAAATGTGTTTTCTAAATTGTGATAAGCGGCTGCTGTTGTTATCTTTGAAATATGGGAGTTTGTTAAAATGATGAATCATTAAATAACACTAACTGTATTTCACATGCACACACATACACAGAGAGACCCTTTGACACAGACACACACACACACACCGAGACAGACATACATAGGTAGACCGCCGGTTTTACATGTATTTTCTGAATTGTGATAAGTGCTGCTGCTGTGTTTATCTTTGAAATATCGGAGCTTGTTAAAATGATGAATCATTGAATAACATAACTTTATTTCCCCTTTTTAATAAATGCTTTTGTAATTAAAGTATCTGTAGTCTGTGATTATTTGTGCATATGTATGTGATTGCAGCTGGATTATGATTGCCTGTGCTCGAACTTAAAACCCTTCATTGTTTATTATACAATCATTAATACTAAATATTGAGATTATTAATATAATTTATATCATTGAGACTGATATTTTATAGATTGACTCGTTGGTCCCTGTAACCAGGGTGGTGCCCCGCGACAATAAGCAATGATTACAGATTTGTATTATTCTTAATTGATAATTGTATTGTTTTCATTAGTTATTTTAACTATTGCTAATGGATAACCGTATCATTTCTAATTAAATGTGTTACTGTTCTTAATTAATAGCTTTATCATTTTTGATTATTTTTAATAAATAATTGTTATTTTAATAATCATATTTCATGATTATTAATAATTAGCCAACGTCAATTCTACTCTTACTATTGCACAACAATACCAAGGACGACAAAAATCAAGAAAGTACAATTTCTTCAAAATAAAGCAAAACTACAAAGTGTTATAGGTAAGTGCCATTTAAGTGCTACTAAAGTGTTAGTTTCCAAAAGTTGTTAGTATATATATATATTTATTTTTTATTCAAGGTATAGTCGGAAGAGGTATGTTTTTAGTTTTCGACGGAAGATGTGTAAACTTTCTGATGTCCGTATGTCAATGGGGAGCTCATTCCACCATTTAGGAGCCAGGACGGCAAACAGTCGTGTTTTTGATGAGTGTTTAGCTTGCAGTGAGGGAGCAACAAGCCGATTAGCCGAAGCAGAGCAGAGTGAACGTGTTGGGGTGTAACGTTTGACCATGTCCTGGATGTAGACTGGACCGGATCCGTTCACAGCATGGTACGCAAGTACTAGTGTTTTGAACCGGATGCGAGCAGCTACTGCTAACCAGTGCAGGGAGCGGAGGAGCGGAGTAGTGTGAGTGAATTTAGGTTGGTTAAAAACCAGTCGAGCTGCTGCATTCTGGATGAGCTGCAAAGGTCGGATGGCAGTAGCAGGTAGACCCGCCAGGAGGGAGTTACAGTAATCTAGGCTTGAGATGACCAGAGCTTGGATCAGAACCTGCACCGCTTTCTGAGTGAGAAGGGGGCATATTCTCCTGATGTTGTACAGCATGAATCTACAGGACCTTGTTGTTGCAGTAATGTTGGCAGTAAGGGAGAGTTGGCTATCGAGTTTCACACCCAGGTTCCTAGCCATCTGAGTGGGGGTTAACACTTTTTCCCTGGAAGGAAAAGTAGTTCAGTCTTGTCAAGGTTGATCTTCAGGTGGCGTGCAGACATCCACTGAGAGATGTCGGTCAGACAGGCCGAGATTCGGGCTGCTACCTGTGTATCAATCGGGGAAAAGACAGGATTAGTTGGGTGTCATCGGCATAGCTATGGTAGGAAAAGCCATGTGAGTGAATGACAGAGCCGAGGGAGTTGGTGTACAAAGAGAAGAGGAGAGGACCAAGGACAGAACCTTGAGGGACCCCAGTAGTGAGAGGACAACGTTCAGACACAGATCCTCTCCAAGTTACCCTATAAGTGCGTTCATTGAGGTATGAAGAGAGCAGAGAGAGAGCAGAGCCTGAGACACCAAGTTCCTGAAGGGAGGAAATGAGGATCTGGTGGTTCACTGTGTCAAATGCAGCAGAGAGGTCTAGAAGGATGAGGACAGAGGAGAGAGAAGCTGCTCTAGCAGTGTGAAGCTGCTCAGAGACAGCAAGGAGGGCAGTCTCAGTTGAGTGTCCTGCCTTGAAACCAGACTGGTGAGGGTCAAGAAGATTACTATGGTTAAGATAGGAGGAAAGTTGATTAAAGATAGCACGCTCAAGAGTTTGTGAAACAAAGGGAAGGAGAGAGACAGGTATGTAGTTATTTACCTTCAGACGGGTCGAGGGTGGGTTTCTTCAGGAGAGGATTTACTCTTGCCTCCTTCAGAGAATTAGGGAAACAGCCAGTTGACAGGGAAGTGTTGATTAGATGGGTAAGATAAGGAAGGTCAGGAGCAATAGACTGGAGAATGTGAGAAGGGATGGGTCAAGGGGGCAGGTGGTCGGGCGGGCGGAGGTTATCAAGGTCAGATCTTGATTGGGAGACAGGGGGCTGAAAGAGGAGAGTGAAGGGGATGAAGATGAAGTTGATGGAAGTGTGGTTATAGAAGGAGGATCAGAGAATGAAGAGCGTATGTCATCTATCTTTTTTGTAAAGTAGTTGACAAAGTGACTTGGTAGAAGGGAGGAAGGAGGAGGGGGACTGGGAGGGTTGAGGAGGTTGGAAAAGATGGAGAAGAGTTTTTTGGGTTTAGAAAATGAGGCTTGAATTGCAGTTTGGTAAAAAAGTGCTTTTGGCTGTCGAAATAGAGGCAGAAAAAGAGGAGAGAAGAGAATGATAAGCAAGCAGGTCGTCCAGGTGTTTGGATTTCCGCCATTTCCTTTCTGATGTTCGCATAGTGGCTCTGTCGGCACGCACCGAGTCAGACAACCACAGAGCTGGGGAGGACTTGCGGTCCTGTCGTGACGTAAGAGGACAGAGAGAGTCAAGAGAGGAGGACAGAGTAGAAAGGAGAATATCTGTGGCAGAGTTAGGATGCATGAGTGAGAAAGATTCAGTGGAAGGGAGGGCTGATAAAACAGAGGAGGCTAGAGAGGCAGGAGAGAGGGAACGAATGTTGCGACGAACAGGTTCAGACTCTGTGGATGTGGTAGGGTTGTCGGTTTGAGATAGTGGGAGAGAGTAAGAGATAAAGAAGTGGTCGGAGACATGAAGTGGGGTTACAGTGAGGTTAGATGTTGAGCAGTTCCTGGTGAAAATATAGTCCAGGTGGTTACCGGCTTTGTGAGTAGGAGGGGAAGGACTGAGTGAGAGAGCAAAAGAAGACAGTAGAAGTAAAAGGTCAGATGACTTGTCTGTCTGGATGTTAAAGTCACCCAGAAGGATAAGTGCAGGGCTATTTTCTGGGAAGTTTGACAGGAGGACGTCTAATTCCTCCAAAGAATCTCCCAAAGAACCCGGTGGACGGTAGAGAACAATAGTTAATTGTACCAGTTGAGTAACAGTCACAGCGTGAAAATCAAAAGATGTTGGGGTAAAAAGTGGAAGCGAGTAGAGAGAAAAACTCCATTTGTGGGAAATGAGTAAACCTGTACCGCCACCCCTACCAGTGGGTCTAGGTGTGAGGGTGAAAGAGAAGGCAGTGAAGAGGGCAGCTGGGGTGGATATGTTGTCCGGTGTAATCCAGGTCTCAGTGAGAACAAGGAAATCAAGCGATTGCTGTGCAGCAAAGCTAGAGATGAAGTCTGCCTTGCGGGTAGCTGACTGGCAGTTCCATAGGCCCCCTGTGACAAGGTGTTGGGTATATGTGGAGCGGGTGGGATAGATAAGACAGGAAAGGTCACGTGTTGGTGTGAACGAGTGCAAGGCCTATAGTATCTACGATGAGAAATTCGCACAGAAAGTTTACACATATTCAAAAATAAAAATGCAGCTCTATACTCAGCCTTCCCCGAAGACTCCAACGTCTTTATCCTCCGAGTCTTCATCTGATGAGTCTTCACAGACACTGAAGCTGACGCTCCAAACAATTCCTGGTTTTAAGCCAGAGTTGACGATGGTTGGCTACAGCTGTGCTGACCACTCCCCCTGCTCATGAGCCAATCAGGCACCACTTAGCCTGAATCTAAGAAGTCCAGTAGTATGAAGGCCCCAGAAGTCAAAATGCACACTTATTAATTTGATTGCGTGGTCGACTATGGTGTAATTGAGAGAAAATGGCTCTATTGGAATGGTCCTATTTATGCTTGCGAAGGGGCTGGAGCGGGGGGCTGAGAGATCGAAAATTAATCTATTTTTCCCAGAATATTTCCTTGTGGCTATGGGGTTAGAGCAAAACACTGAGAATGGAGATGATTTGTAGGGATTGATGATGTAGTCTTTTTTCACTTCTTTCTCGAGCAACTGAGAAACAATTTCTGGTTCATTTTTTGAGGACTGGAGTATTTTTGCCACGTATGTAACTGTGGGAGAGGACGGGATCCCCAATTGGAAGCCCTGAGAAAGTCCGGTGATTAAATAGTTCACTAATACAGAGTCCGAGATGAGAACACAATTCTGCCGTTAGATAATGTACGTTAATTGGTGTGGAGGGATGAGTGTTCAAAAGAGCTTTGAACCACAACATTTCTGCATCTGAGGTGGGTTCTGGAATGGAATCAGGCGTCTGGGGCAGACAGACTTGGGATGTGCGTCTTTGCAGATGCTACAAATGTGGAGAAAGTTGATGGATGGGAAATGTTGTTTTGAAACGCCACTGAAGGACAGAAAAGGTGCGTGTGACCCGTATTTCCGCAGGTATTACATGCAATTGCTTGAACGCCTCCAGCGACCAAGAGGAGCAATTCTGTGTATTTTGGACCAGTTCAAACATGTGTTGTATGGCGCTATGTTCAGTGCTGCCTTGTTAGAGAAGGCTTTGTGTTATTGGTGGAATGTATTCCTTCCGTATCTCTAATTTAAGCCGCTGATTAGCATCAGGTAAGCGTCTAATTCCTGTCTCCGTTCGGGGTAGATGGAGCATATGGTTTCGTGCAAGATACTGAAGGCAATAAGGAATTGTCAGATTGATAAATCTCTGATTAGACGCGAATCAGCAGTTAGGTTTTCTCCTGTGGCAATTGTTTATCGTACTCTGGCGATGGCAGAATGAGGCTGACTAGGTTGATGTCTTTGCCTTGTAATATTTTTGATCGGAGGCATGCAGAAATGTTAGCAGCCTGAGGGATGTATGGCCTACCTATACCGGGGGCCGGGATGGCTGAAGGCCAAGGTGTGTTGGGTGTTTTCGCTGGGTAGGGACTATGTAAGCTTAAATGGTAAATGGTTTTGTATTTATATAGTGCTTTTCTAGTCTTGATGACCACTCAAAGCGCTTTACAGTACAGTTTTACATTCACCCATTCACACGCACATTCATACAGTGCATCTATTCGCAGCACTTTGTTATTCTATGGGGGGCCATTAGCATCTTGCCCAAGGACACTTCGGCATGCAGATGGGTCAGACTGGGGATCGGACCGCCAACCTTCAGGTTGGAGGACGACCACTCTACCCCTCAGCCACAGCTGCCCCAGGTTGCGGCCAGGGAATGCAGGGTGGTTGTCAGCATGTCAGCATGTCACCTGGAGCTGGATGCTATTTATCTTAGCCGCGGGGACTTGGATGAAGCCTGGTTCCATGGCACCCGCGGACAGGCGCGGCGGGGAAGCCGGCTGGGTTAGATGGAACATGCACTGGGTGGGAGCTGGGACCGGGTTGGAGAGATGCGTAGTCTGCTAGCTCGCGAAGCTGAGCAGGAAGCAGGCCTGGAGCTTGCATGATGCCGTGATCCTGTAGCTGGGCGATGTGAAGGACAGCCTTGTGTGTGCAGGATCCGGGATGTCATTCGGCTAGACGAAGGCTCTTGCGCCGACCGCCCGAGGAGTTGGAGGCGATCTCCTGAAGCAGATCTATGTTAGGATAAAAAACCTCCTGGGGATTGTTGTCGGAATCCAACATGATGATGATCAGCAAGTATATAGTAAGTGTTTACAGAGCGTGCTGTTAGCAAGTCACTGCATTGACGCTGGCTGAGGAAGCGAAGAGAAGGGATTTTTAAAGTTTGACAGCTGCTGTATGACTGGCTGAAGGAAACTGCACAGACCTGGTTGGATGTTTAGGAATGCCCATGATCAGCTGACCAGTATTCAGGTTAAGTCCTCCTGTGGGCGTTCCCAATATTTAGGACCGCCCGCAGTCAGCTGATCTGTATGCAGGTTTAAGTCTTCCTTACTGAACTTACGGTAAGCTCTATTAGTCAGTAAAGGGCTCCATGGTAAAAAACTGCTGTGCTGTCTCTGAAAAGGACAAACTAAAGGGTGTATTCAGCGGTGATCACATTTCATTACGTTTTGACCATTGCCCATGTTTCTGAACTGGCTTCACGTTCTTCAATGACCCATCAGACCCAACTGATTCAGAAGGGAGTTTTCACCAGCAGCTCTGATTTATGAAGGGAAGGGAAAGTACACTTTTGGTAAGAGGATTCAAAAACTTCTAAAGTATCTCCAACATCAAATGGGTAAGTACAGACAAGTACTGAGGAGCATTCAAGAGCTCCCTTCAAAGTAGAATGCAAATCACAAACAGGCTTTCAAAGCCGACTGGAAACACCAAGAATATTCTGCAAATAAACATTTCAGGCTCTTCTGAAGAAGTTTAATTTGTTCATATCAATTATATCTAAGATAAGAGTGATTGTGGCAGAATGAGGTTTATCTTTTATGAGATCAGTTTGAACATTTGCTTATTTAAAAAAAAAACTTGTGGCAGGATTTGTTTGAATTGACGTAGAAAATCAAACTCCAGGACATAAAAAAGAAATCAAATTATTTATTCTTACACAACTGACTTGGCACATCTAGTCAGCTCCCACGACTAATGAACCAAATTCTCTAAGGTTGTGGTGAAGGAAGACAGATATACACAGGAGTTAAATAAAAACAAGCTTGACTCTTCAGGTACGTATATAAGTGCATTTAATACAGAGATCCAACAACAGGAGACGATTAAAGCTCAGTGACGAGCCGCAAAACAACATAAAAGTGGGAAAAACATAAATTAAGAGAGAACGAAAACTGGTATAAAATGTATTCCTCCAGAATAAATATGTACACTGACGCAGATCCCTTCTGGGAATATAGACACAGACACACTGTAAAAACATATTTTAAAACACAGACAGCTGAACAGGAAGTATCAGATCCAAGACCAAATCTCTTAAATGTTAAAATAGAAGCTTTAAAACTGCTGGAACGCATCATAGCTTTTCATTAGAATTGTGTTAATTACAATAATATGTCAGGTGAAATTAAGTCAACCCCCTTAACAACAAAACCCTTAATGTAAGCGAATATAAAAGGTGTCTCACTAAGTCAGTTAATTAAAAGAGCGGTGGCCCAGCTAAGGTAAGTGGGTCAGATGTAACAAGTCCATGAAGCGCACACAGATATTTATAGCCTGCATGTGTTACCTGTCACCTGTGTGTGTTGTTGTTGTTACCTGCATAGAAACACCTCACCATATTAAACTAAATGTTGATTTAGTTCACCAAAGTGTTCTTCACTGGAAAATGGCAACATGTCACAAATGTGGCAGGTGTTTGCTAAATTACATTAAATGTTTTATATCAAGATGATTAAGAAATGCAGACAAAAAAGCTGAATATCCTTCATTTGTAAGTGTGAGGCACACACCTATAACCCAGAGCATAGTTTAGTACCGTTCCAGTTCGTGATACAGTCTTCATTCAAGATCAGACCAGGTTCAGGTGAATACATCATATGATAGGTGTCAGGTTGATGAACAACTTGTTTATTGTTTCAACCATACTTGGCTAAAGCTCCAACCAGGAAGTTCTTTGAGCAGCAGCTGGAGGACTCTGATACTGCCACGCATCAGACTGACATACACAGCTTCAGTGCAGTTCTATTTTCCAAATTCTTCTGGATTTGAAAGTTTGCCATACTATACATGTAGTGATAACGTTGTACACACAGGCCTGTCTGCTCACCTCCTACGCATGATGCCAGTCAAGACATGAGTTGAAAAGATGGGTGGACCTCTACAGGTACTCCCATGTGGCTGGGTCTCAGAAGAGGTGGG
Source organism: Platichthys flesus (assembly GCF_949316205.1). Taxonomy (NCBI): domain Eukaryota; kingdom Metazoa; phylum Chordata; class Actinopteri; order Pleuronectiformes; family Pleuronectidae; genus Platichthys; species Platichthys flesus. Next base: position 25,290,395 of record NC_084953.1, read on the forward strand.
TGGTTGAACGACTGAATGTGTGGTACTTCTTCTCAAACATGGAAGGCAGATGGACCATGGAGGGTGAATGGCGTGCCTGGACACAGAAGAGAGGACGGAATAAGAAAAGTAAACACAGAAGTTAAAATATTAATATGCGATTGTGTTGTTCACAAGGATCATCATAGTTTAATCAAACTTGGGTTTCATTTATGTTTTCTACTTATTGTTAATAAAGTACCATTTATATTAATTGCAGAGATCTAGAGATGCTGTGACATCAACATTTAAGACCATTTTGGCAGAAACATGAGCAGTCAGAACATCAGAGTGTAAACAATTCTCTACGAGAAAATAAACGTTAAGTGTAAAACTGTCAAATGTAAAATTCGATCAGTTTACAGACGCACCTCGTTCTTACACATATATAGACACTGTACGCTATGTTTCCACTATTTGTACTTGGAACAAATTTGAACTAGCCTGTATATTGTTTGGATTCATTTTAATGGCACCCATGTAGACTGGTGAATGTTTTATCAGATCATTTGTACCGAATCAGCTGCCTCACTTCAATTAAGAGCGCCAGCCTGGTTCCTAACATCTGTGTCACCGCTGACATCCCAAACTTCACCGGGACTTTTAAAAATAAATAGACAGTTGAGTGTCATTATCATCGGGCTACAAATGGGTGACTTTGCAATAGCTGTGGTGGTAATACAACTGTAGGGCTTGAGTTAGATCTCGTTTGCCTCAACCTCTGTGCTGCTCTTAGTGCAGAACAAAGACGACGAAACTAACCCTCAATGATGTAAACTGGACAAACGTAACTTAAATTCCTATTTGAAAGAGATGGGCTAGTGTGCACACAGCAATCCTGTACAGATACTTTGAATGTGTGTTGCTTGTACTTTCCAATACAGTGGTTCAGAGTATTTAGTTAAACCTGACTGACTGCTCCTGTTTGCTGCCCCACCAAACTGAAAGCTTTTTCACCATGTGGGTCAGATCCCAGCCATACCTCTGGTAAGTAAAATTATACAGAGACAGAGCAAAGACAAACCAAAGAGAGGAGGTTATACAAAATAATTTAAAATTATACTTCAAACAAATCTTAATGCAATCCAATCATCATCAGGAGAAGGTATTACTGGAACAAGAGAGCATGACTGCTTACATGAATGAATGTTTAATGGTTTTCCACTCAGCCATTAAACTGTTCAATACCAGCGTCCCAACTCCCTTTAGGTGTACACTATTAAAAGCCTGTGCAATGTGTTTGCCATGTGAGCAGTGAGTCTGTATGTGTTAATGTGTTATGAAGGTATAAAGAGGTTGGTTAGCTCCCGAGTCACCAATCAGATATCATTACCAAACATGACACAATCAGCGAGAAGATTTGAGTCATTGTTTCTTAACATCCGTTTCACCTGTCTTCAAACTAAAATGGGGCCAGCAGGATTTCCAAACTCCCTCGTTTTAGCTGCTCTAAAACTCTTGATCAGTGTGGATGCAAGGTGTATCTCTGGAGTAGAGCTGACGCATATTCAAATGGAAAACCTAGTAGTTTAGAGGTAGCATTACAGTTTGCTTTCAGAACCTCCTGCTACGATGATGGTGCACTGCTCCTGGAGAGGCTTCCCTATGTTCAGCAAATCAGAACAATATGGAGGCCTGCAGGTCAGAGGTTCACCTGAGGGGCTGCACAACAGGCAGCATGAGATAACTAAGTACTTGTTTGAACTATGTATCAAGCAAAGCTGCACAAGCGTTCTACTCTAATAGTAAAAACATGGGACTAGTAATGAACATGGTATTAGTGAATATCATTAAAAAACTATTTGGCCTGATTAAGTGTGATACCTCTGTCTAATGCTTGGGTACTAATGAGATATAAATCAAAGCATGCATCCCAGGTATCCATGGGACAGGTAAAAGGATTTGATAATTAGGACACTGTTCCTCTTGTATATTAATTTGATTTGAATTACTTTCAAGTTCCTACCAATTTAATGAGAAAAAGTTATAGATTACAACTGACTACCCCACCAACAAACCTCAGTGTGTTTTGTCCATGAACATGAATGCTTAAAAACAAATTGATATGCAAGATGGAGTAAAACTGGCACCTCTTAAAGTGCTCTGTTCACTGGCAGTTTGAACTGAACAGGCTTGTGTATAGTTTATTATGAAATGATTCATCTCCAGGAGGTTGCACTATTATTTAATTATATCGAACCCCATTTGTTACAATGAATAGCTTTCAGACAGCTAGAGCAGCACTCATACAACTGGGAAGCGGTTAAATGGCTGAGGTGAATACAGGACGTAATGGTGCTTAGAAACTGTCACATATGGTTAAAATGGAGGACAGGTGACCTACCATCAGATAGTAAAGCTCAGATGAGAAGCCAGCCCAGCTCCATGAATACGTTGACATTTTAATTCTAGTAAGCAGTTTTTTGTGAAAAAGCCAATACACACAAAGAGCACAGCAACCAAAATTAAAGGCATGCCTTGACATTTGGATCTTTACTCCTGATATTTTTCTTCAATTTGCAGTTAACTTTAGTAATACAGGTTCTTTATAACGGAACTAATTAGAATTAAACAAGTCTTTAAATGCTTACGTAAACCTATTATCACCCGTTCAGTGGAATGATTAACAGTCAAAACAACACTTTATAAAGTTGATTGATCCGCCTGTACTCACTGGTGTGAGGAAAATAAAATATTAAAAATGTGACAGCATGCCTTTAATGGAGCCTTTTCACCAGGCTGAGGGAAAGCAAGCATCCACTTGGACAAAACTCCTTAATGTTCCAGCTGACAGCTTTCACATGGTCCCCAATTAAGAGCCGCCACCAAGTGAATATTCCCAGCTACCACCAGTTAGATACCCGGGTGATTCAGAGAAACCCAGCGATTCCAGATCAACCCTTAAAATCTCTGCCCCTTTGAAGTAATTCTAATCCTCTTGAATATAATCATTAAGGTTTAAAGATCATTTGTTGAGCAGAACCTTATTAATCTGATCTATCGTCATTGCAGAGTTTTCTAAGGAGTTGATTCAGGACAAGAAATGCACCAGTGGTATATGCATGTTAAAAGCATTAAATACAGGATGCAGCAGGTAGTAAGGATAGATTTGAAGTTGAAATGGTGTTGGTAAACTTTTGGTCGAGACTAGACAACAATAATGTTTGCTCACATCAGGCTCCAGGATTGATTTTAGCAATGGTTTAGAGCAGAGTCTCCCTGCGATGACTGGTCAGGACAGCCTTGCGTGGGTCCAAGGGGACTTGGGGATCTCTGCATGACTCAGACAAGGTCCCCCCTCTGACATTAACCAACTGAGGAGCCAGGGACCTAAGCTGAAACCCTAGATGGTGCTTGGATAAATGCTGACTGGATTTTGGCTGGGTAATTTGGGAGTTGAGCTGAGCGGAGTTTCGGGTGGCTGGAATGGAAGTGGTTGAATTTGTGGACTGCTGTGAAGTGGGAAGGCTCGAAATAACTTGTGGTGGTTGGGTCAATAATGGAGCATGAAGGAGGGACTTGGGTTCTTGGGCACTAGGACAATATTTGGTGTAGGGACTTTGGCATAACTCAGGGGCAGGGCTTTGGGTTGGGCTACAGGGGGTACGGATACAGACAGGGACCCTGGCTCTGATATGAGGGTGGTCTAGAGAGTTAGAGCGCTGCACCACAGCAGCGCACTTGGCAGAATCATTCAAACTGAATGTAGAGGCAGAGCGAGACATCTAGAATGGAGGGGAGACACATATGGAGCAAATATTTACATATCATGAAAAAAAAAAAACAAGGTGAGACAAGAGTAGGAATGCTGAAACGAAATACAAGGAGAGTGGAAATCTCCAGAAGCTAAAACAAAAGTCAGAAACACGCCTCTTCATCTTGCAGAGTAAAGAAGGAAGGCGTGGGAGAGAATGACCATCACAATGTAAGACAGAAACATTTCAGGCTTAACATTTTCATGCAGAGAACGGAGGGTGGTAATTATAAAACTAACATACCTGGAAAGATTATTTCTGTTCAAATTATGGCCTACCCTGATTAATTGTTAGAGACAGATTTAATGTTCTAATATCACATTTCAATTAGTGATTGACTGTTACACATGAATGTCTTTAAATTGTTTGATGGGGAATGGAGACTTCTGTCACATCAACTAATTTGGTTGAAGTGAGAAATTAACACGCAATCATACCTGTTGTGTAACACTAACTCAAACCTAGGCATGCATATGCCATTTCCAACGCATAAACATGGTAGGATTAATTCAAATTTATAATATTAATACATAATATTATGGCTTAAGTGTAAAATATCAAGCCTAAGTTATATTCCTCTGTCTTTTAGGTTTGATAACACCATCCTAGTAAAAAAGCCAACCCTACTAAAGAGCAGAAACCAATCCCTGGCACATTTAAGAACACAAGCCCATTGCCTGCTTTTTAATCAAGTTAGATCAAAGCAGCTGTCACCAATTGAAAGGCATTACATCATGGATTGATCGAGATCAATTGTCTGTTTCTCAGCAAAAGGAGAAAGAGATGGAGCAAAAAGTGGGGATTAGGGAAAGATAGATAGACAGAGAGACAGCATCAAATGTTTCCTCTCGCTGAAATAAAGGCATCAATGTAGGTACCTGGTGGAAAATATCTTGATTATAGTAGATATTATTTATGTAACAAAAACCAAAACACATACAGTGGGTACGGAAAGTATTCAGGCCCCTTTAAATTTGTCACTTTGTTTCATTGCAGCATTTGTTAAAATCATAAAAGTTCATTTTATTTCTCATTAATGTACACTCAGTACCCCATCTTGACAGAAAAAAACAGAAATGTAGAGATTTTTGCAATTTTATTAAAAAAGACAAACTGAAATATCACATGGTCATAAGTATTCAGACCCTTTGCTGTGACACTCATATTTAACTCACATATTGTCCATTTCATCTGACCCTGCTTGAGATGGTTCTACTCCTTCATTGGAATCCAGCTGTGTTTAATTAAACTAATTGGACTTGATTAGGAAAGGCACACACCTGTCTATATAAGACCTTACAGCTCACAGTGCATGTCAGAGCAAATGAGAATCATGAGGTCGAAGGAACTGCCCAAGGAGCTCAGAGACAGAATTGTAGCAAGGCACAGATCTGGCAAAGGTTACAAAATAATTTCTGCAGCACTCAGGGTTCCTAAGAGCACAGTGGCCTCCATAATCCTTAAATGGAAGACGTTAGGGATGACCAGAACAGTTTCTAGACCTGGCCGTCCAGCCAAACTGAAAATCGTGGGAGAAGAGCCTTGGTGAGAGAGGTAAAGAAGAACCCAAAGATCATTGTGGCTGAGCTCCAGAGATGCAGTAGGGAGATGGGAGAAAGTTCCAAAAAGTCAACTATCATTGCAGCACTCCACCAGTCGGGGCTTTATGGCAGAGTGGCCCGACGGAAGCCTCTCCTCAATACAAGACAAATGAAAGCCTGCATAGCGTTTGACAAAAACACATGGACTCCCAGACTATGAGAAATAAGATTCTCTGGTCTGATGAGCCCAAGATTGAACTTTTTGCCGTTAATTCTAAGCGGTATGTGTGCAGAAAACCAGGCACTGCTCATCACCTGCCCAATACAATCCCAACAGTGAAACATGGTGGGGGCAGCATCATGCTATGGGGGTGTTTTTCAGCTGCAGGGACAGGGCGACTGGTTGCAATTGAAGGAAAGATGAATGCGGCCAAGTACAGAGATATCCTGAAAGAAAACCTCTTCCAGAGTGCTATGGGGTCCAGAGTAGGCCGAAGGTTCACCTTCCAACAAGACAATGACCCTAAGCGTACAGCTAAAATAACAAAGGAGTGGCTTCAGAACAACTCTGTGACCATTCTTGACTGGCCCAGCCAGAGCCCTGACCTAAACCCAATTGAGCATCTCTGGGGAGACCTGAAAATGGCTGTCCACCAATTTCATGATCCAACCTGACGGAACTGGAGAGGATCTGCAATAAGAATGGCAGAGGATCCCCAAATCCAGGTTGCACTTGTTGCATCATTCCCAAGAAGACTCATGGCTGTACTAGCTCAAATGGGTGCTTCTACTCAATACTGAGCAAAGGGTCTGAATACTTATGACCATTTGATATTTCAGTTTTTCATTTTTAATAAATTTACATTTTGTTTTTTCTTTCTGTCAGAATTGGGATCTGAGTGTACATTAATGAGAAATAAAATGAACTTTTTTGACTTCAGCAAATGGCTGCAATGAAACAGAGTGAAAAATGTAAAGGGGTCTGAATACTTTCCGTACCCACTGTATATTGGTCTTTCAACCACAAATGATTATGAAGACCGAAAAATGTAACTTCCCTCATCTACTCACCACTTTGCTGATGGAGGGGTGAAGTGTTTGAGTCTTTTGGAGTTTCAGGGGTTAACAGAGTTGCAGCAGAATCCAATACAATTGAAGAAAATGGGATTGCTTCTTCCGAAATAACAGACATTCAAATTCCGCTCGAAACGACGTATTTACACCATGTTTTAGCCTAAATGTCCTCCGATAGCCTCCTCTGAGGCGCGTTCATTCTCATGCCAGACAACCACACACACCCTTGCTCAAGGGCACGAGCAGGGTGCGCGTTCACATCAATGCCTCCACTAGCATCCCAGCATCTGGTTGTGGACTTGGATGCATCTTATGTTTCTTTTCTGTTGTTTTTTCGTCTGAAGAAGGGGTCACTTTTTAGTGTTTTGTGGACTCAAACATTTCAACCCCTCCATCGGCATTGTGGTGAGTAGATAATGAGTGAACTTTCGTTTTTTGGTGAACTATCCCTCTTATGAGGTCCTGATCAAGACCAACTGAAAAAAGAGACACTTGAAGTTAATATGGCTGTGTCACAGGTACAGCTTATGTTGTCATCCCACTAACACATGATGGTTTCTTTCAGCATATGAACAGACTTACAGCCAGTGTGGAGCTGCTGCCGATTCGGGTCTCGTAACTCATTCTCTTGGTTTTCTCATCTGGAGTACTGTTGGCCATGAATGCCCTCTGGATCACACGCTTCGGGGTCTTTGTGAATGAAAACGCCCTCGTCACCTAGCACACACATACCCAGAGAATTTCAGTGACTAATGTGCTTCTGTTTTATGTTTTCACACTCATTTTATAACACATCACAAACAGTTCATTATGAAAGAGAAACATCTTTATCAGACATCACAGAGTTAGAACAACAAACGCAAACACATTCAATAGAAAGTTTGTATAAGGGCTGAATTTAAGTAAGAAAGTAAAGCATTAACACCTCCCTGCTAAATATTGCAGATCCAGTTTGATAGGTATGGTAGCGGTAAGTGGTCCAGTAAGGGTTGCATTTGCATGCAGTGTAAACTTCGTTTATAGGTGATAAACGGCTAGATGACCTGCAACGAGTCACGAGTCATAGTCTGTGACATGAACATGTTGATGTTGACTTGCTGTAGTTTAGGGGTTGTAAAAAAAAAAAAAATATATATATATATATATATTTATTTTTTTCATCCCCTAAATTACAGCAATATATATACACACATATATATACACACACATATATAGATACACATCCGGTGTATGTCTGCAAAAAGCTATAATAAAAACCGTTGAAATTTGTTTAATCAGTAAAGCACTATGGAAAGCAGGAGAATAATTATTGTCATACCAAAACTTGATGTAATGTAGTGACTGAGTAATAACAGAGGGAAAGAGATGAGAGACTAAATAAGCATTGATGTAGCAGCATCAATATTGTTGAGGACATACCGCCACCACCTCCACCTTTCCCTGAGGATTTAACTAATGAGTGATACAACATATGTTTCCAAGCACTGGCAGTTAATGGGTGGAATTTATTGTCACTAGAGGGGAGTTACAAAGTCAGGAAAGCATTAACATTGGACGTAAAAGTATTTATTACCCCTGAGTGGTGGATCGGTCATCCGAGAAAAGTAAAAATACTAAAATTTTGCACAAATTTGTTTTTATAAATGCTTGATAACAGATGTTTTAGATCACTGTCTCTTGTGCCGTGTCATACTGGACAGCAGTGCAGATGGTAGTTACAGAATATAGTTTCAATGTAGTTAAGCAAACCTTGCCGTTTACAGCACCGGAATTGAAAGTGTCGCACCGGCGAATGAAATGAAAGACAAGTCATTCTGCTTCGCGTGGCTACCCTTCACTTCAATCACCTGTCTCTGTGCCCCTCAGAGATAATGTAGCATTAAGAATATTAAAAGTACATGTCAGTCTTGATTTCTGTGTACCCACAACTCAGCTATACAAAATAAAGTAAATAAATGAAATGCAGGGATCCCACTGCCAGAATCTTGACTAATATGACATTATTACCCACCCCATGACGATGAGCAGTGGGGAAGATGCTGATGATTTGACTCTACAACCTTTACCTTTTTAGAAGTCTTCTTAATGGCCCTGGAGGCTTTACTCAAGGTGCTGTCCATATCCTTAGTGCTGACCTGCAGTGAGTCTGGGTCTGTGCACTGAATCATGTCCTCCTGTTGACAAAATGGATACATGCTCAAACTCATTACAATAAACCATACCAGAAATTAATTTAAATCAATGAAAACTCTCTACAAACATGAAACATTTCTGTCAATAATGCGGTAAAGGGGATGAGAAGTTGGATTCACACAGTTTCTTTTAACACGCAGGGCTCCATCTCGTTGGTATTCACATTGCAGCTCTGACCCACTGAAAACAGCATTTGGACTGCAGCTGTGAAGCACAGACCAGAGGCCTACATCGCCCCCTGCTGCCAGCTCTGCTAACAGCTGAAAGACTCTTCTCCACATTTTCTAGTGGATTCAATAATCATTAAGCTTAATCAACTCCTAAGTAACTTTTCCATCATTTCACAAAACTATTAAAAGGTTAGCAATATGCTATGTTATTCTTTAAACTCAAAAAGTTCCATTGGAGGACCAAAACCAATAAGGAAGAGATACAATTTTGCGAGTATAACCCTAGGAGACAATAATCCTCTATGCTATAGAACTCTGCTTTAACAAACGCATCAGGGAGCCACAATGTCCCACTGGGTGACATGTACATCTGTAACAATGAGCATGGTCACTGCAGTTTATTTTCTCTAAACCCGAAACACTCACACAAATGAGTCTGTTGTTTGTCTTGGTAATAGACAGACAGACCGAGACACAAAAATAAATGAGCTGCAGAGTGAATTTTAATAAAGTTATTGAGAGAATGAGTGCATGTGTATCTTAGTGTCGGTTCTTGTTACCATGTTTGGGGACTTGATGGTGGCAATGAGACCGAACTGACTATCAGTGTGATGCGAGCAAAGCGGAGCAATCACAGCTTCTTTCTGTCTGCCGATCGGTCAAACTACCTACTTTGTTTTCTTTGTGTGCAAGTGTGTGACTTCTCACCGCATCAGTCCTGCAGATGGTGTTGGCAACATGGCGGCAAAGTGTTCGCAGCCAGGCACTTTTAACCGTGTCCTCTCCGACCAGTTGGAAGCTGAACAACAAGTTCTCCTGTTCAGTCGGAGGGTGAACCACCAAGGCGAATGCATTCACACACTCTGAGGGGAGGAAGTGAAAGAGCGACAAGGACAGACAGTGACCGAGTTAGAAAAAAGATAAAAAAGAGCAACAAAATAAGGGGAGGAGGAAAAGCAGCCAGTGAAGAGGTTGAGATGAAGACAATGAGAGAGAAAAGAATGAAGATGATGTCGGGCATGTTTGACATCTTAGACATCAAACATTACTTCCTGCGGTTACCTGTGTTCACTGTGCACATAGATGAATGAAAAGCCTTGGTGGTGTCATGGGTATTAAACCACATTTGGCTATTTCAGTTGACATTTGATCATGAAACACTTAAAATACATCTTAATGCAGTGTTCAACTGTTATACATTGCAGCGTGTGCATGTTGTCACTGTGTTACCTTCTGTGTCCTGCAGGTCCAGCACTCTGCGGATCTGGGACAGTGGCATCAGTGCAATGTGTTTGAGTTGAGGAGGGGGTCTTGTCTGTCCGAGTGGACTCTTAAATGTATTGATCACTTTGTGTCGCTTCCTTGCAATCTGCACAGACAAATACACACATCGTATAGAAACTTCTGAGGTAAATGAGGAACAACATCCTGTTTGCACACTGCATGCGAGTCTTAGCGATTGAGAATTAAGTGTTTGGGAATTTTCACAGTGGGTAGGTGAAACTATTGCTTACTTGGCAATAAATCAATGAGGCATTTATAGAGGTAAACGATGCAACTAATTAATGTCACATTAATTAGGAGCTGAAAGAGGAGGGAAGGAGAAAGACAGAGATGGGAGAGAGGATAAAATAGGACAACACGTTATAGGTCATTGTTATTTTGGCAGGGCGAGTTTGAGTTAATCAATGATAAGTGTTGATGGAAGGGGAAAATGAGGCCACCCACTTTAACACAACAGTCAGTCACTATACATACAGGTTGACCTGGCAAACTGTCAGCCGTGAATGTGTGTGGCTGTTAAACACAAACTCACACTGGCTCGTTAGGAGGTGTCACAGACACTCCTGAATCAGTGCCACCACCCACATTGATGCTTTCATTACTGCCTGCCATGCTCATGTGCTGCCCCTTTGCTTATTAACACACAATGACTGTGTCAGCTATAATTGACTGCACACACATGAATTCAGCACTTTTCGATCTTGCTATTTTTCCTCCTCACCACTAAATGGGAACAGGAACCTCATCCCAGAGATCCAAGACGAGTTTCCAATTTACCAAACAACATACAGAGAAAGAAATATGGAGGAGATGAGGGTAATTATGAACGCTTTCAATAACATCACTGGTTAATGATATCAGAAACACCATCCAAGGGTCTTTGCTAATCAGTATCTTTACTAACGTCTACAATTGCAGATATAGGAGGTCACAGTGAATATGATCTTCATATTGAGAGTTGAAGATAGATGAAGAGTCAAGTAAGGGTTATTGGTAGTTGACATGTTAGGGCAGCCAATGGCATTGCAGGTAAATTAGGTGAGAATATGTTCTGTGTAAGATCGTCAAAAGTGAAAGAATGTTTGCGTCTATTCCCACCTCAAGGCAGTCATTGAAGAGGAAGAGGGTGACATTTTCTCCACGGTCACATGGCTGGTCTCCCAGGGCGATGGTTTCCACTCGGTAAACCAAACTGCGGTGGGATGACAGCAGGTTGGCCTGCACAGAAGTCAAAGCACCGATATTTGGGTTTGCTTTGTTGACGTTTAATTCTTTACCAGTATGCTCATATCATTAATTAGTCCATTTTAGGCGGCAATGAAGAACTTTTTGTGAGACATAAACCGATTGAATAAAGTCTGTGTTGCTTAACTGTCAAAGTGATTTAACCTCTCTGAACATATTTTAGCTTGTGCACCAATTTAAGTTACTAAGACTTCAGAGCTCTTAGTAACCTTTTGCAATTTCTTATCGTCTTGTACATTTAATTGTAAATTAAATTTATATTTACCCATCGATTTAAAAAATGCAAAATGATGAAGTGCAAAAATGTTTTACAAAAAAGTAAAAAATAAAATAATTTTAAACTTTTTAACAAAGATGCAACTTTGTGTTTGAAACACTTCTGGAGTCTCAGGAGTAAACTTTGTTTAGGCAGAATCCAATACAATTAAAGACAACGGTGAATCCTTCTTCCACCACACGAGCAGTATGGAGGCATGTTATCTGTTGTTTTATAATGTCTGAAGATAGGTCACTAATCAGCTACAATGTTTACACCTGAAACTACTAAACTGTCTTTTTTTCAGGTTTTCTCCACAGATGTTCTATAGGATTTGATTTTAAGCTTTCATAGAGTCACTCAAAAACAGATACTTTATCTGATACCTCTCCATCATTGACTTGTCTGTTTACGCAAGGTCATATCTATGCTGAAAGTTGAACTGTTTCCCCAGTCTCAGGTTGCGAGCACCAATCACCATACCTCACCAAAGGGGTGGTATTAGCCAGGGGCTTTTGTCAAGTTCCTAACAAAGACTCCAGAAAGCCAACTTCAAGAAAAGTCCTGGTGGTTCCACAGTTCTTTCATTTCACAATTTTTCAGGGCACTGTTTTTCTTGGAACACTTTAGAAATAGTTTCATATCTTTGCCCTTATTTCCGTGTGGCCACAATATTATTACAGATGTCGACAGAGTCTCTTTGACTTCATGGCTTGCTTATTAACCAGACATGCAGTGGGTATTGTGGGACCTTACATACACAGGTGAGTGCCTTTTAAAAATAATTACTTGCCACAGGTCGACTCCAGTCAAGTGCTCGAGAGACGTAGTAAATGCTCTTAATATTGTGGTTAATAAAGGATTGTAGTGAACAACAGAAATCCTCAAACTTACCGGACAGCCATCAACTTCATAAACAACATCGAAGATCTGCTTCTGGCCCTCAGTCTTCCTCTTGTCCTCATTGATGTGACTGGTTGTGGAGAAAAGAGAGAAGAAGAGAATGGAAGAAGAAAAATGGTTGTTTATCTCATGTCAACTCTCAAAAGTTTGACAAACGATTGATAGTCCAAACTTTGAATTTTGACATCCATTAGCTGTCGATGTCAAACTCACATGATAAGTTACTCACTAGGAGTTGCAATTGTAATGAAGTGTCTTTGTGGTTTGTATTAAGCAGTGTTGCCACAGTTACTTTGAAAAAGTAACTTAGTTACTTTACAGATTACTCGATTTTAAAAGTAACTTAGTTACTTTACAAGTTTCTTGATTTTAAAGTAACTAAGTGAGATTACAAGTTACTTTATAAGTTACATTCAGCAGCTGCCGACAACACCGCCTCAACATAAAAATGACAACCGGTTTTGCCAACACTCACTTTATTAGAAACCGCTGGAGTGCCCCGCCGGAGTGCGGAGTGCACCGGTATTAAGGAATCAAATTAGAGCGAAACAGTAGGGTTGGAAGGTACAAGGGATGCATACGGTGTTGGCTTCAAAAGTAGCCCACTTATTGTATTGTCAAACAGTTAGTGCAATTTAATCCATGATTGAATAACACTAACCCACATGATGCAGCCCACTCTAATGTCCCGTGCTAATGGTCAGTCCAACTATGGCGATAGCTTCGTGTAGGGTTGCAAAATTCCTGGAATATTCAAAGTTGGAAACTTTCCATGGGAATTAACGGAAATATACAGGAATAAACTTGAAATGTTGTGGGTAATTTATACTAACTGTATTTACCTTGTCATATAAAGACGTAAATATAAACATTTTGTTTTGTCATAGGCTGATTTGAGCCCTGAGGAAACTTGTAAAAAAACACTAATGCAATGCCAGAGATATAAATAGTTAGCCAAACATTTGTATTTTACAATATACAATGCAGTATTTCACAATTGATGGATAAATTAATAGAAATAGGCTAGATGAACAGAAGAACAAACCTCAATCAGCATTCTAATATATTTTCCCAAGGAATATCATCGAAACTTACCTGACTAGTCCTGCACACTACAGCAAGCCTCAATAGCATTGCTGTAGTGTGCAGGATGCTGGGAATTATCTGTGCATTTGATGAAAGAATGCACAGTGGAGGGTTGAAAATTCAACGTGCAGCGTGTGCTGCATTCCATACATCTTTCAAATAGAGTATTGAATTATGTTTTTATTGCTCAGCGTTTAATTTCATTGTATTTGTATGAAGTTGAAAGTACGAAGATCTTAAAATGTTCCCAACAGTCTCAAAAACACTCAATGAGCACATTATAAAAATGCCATACTAATACTGGGTAGTTCCTCGATTTGCTCTCAGAACAGCCTCAGCTCTCCATGTCATTGATTCCACAAGATGTTCAAAACTCTCTTCTGAGATTCTGATCTGATATGATTGAATCACACTTTCATGCTGCCAATCTCTTTTTCTACCATATTTAAAAAAAAGATTATTCTGGATTCACATTAGGTGAATTTGGAGGTTACTGAACTCACTGGCCTGTTCATAAAACCCTCACACAACCAGCGGTGGCAGCTGTTTCAGAAATACTCACAACAACCATGTCACAGTCAAAGATGTGAGATAAATAAGGCTCCTGACCTGTATCGGCATGTTGTTATACATGACACTGCTGACACACCGATCAGATGGCTACATAAACAAGCAGATGCACAAGTATAGTCCAAATAAAGTGCTCTATGAGTGTATATCAAGACTTAAAAATCTTTGCTACTACATATTTGCTCAACAATGTTAAATTATTCCAAGCTCAACCTACATAATATTCAAGGCTTTGGATGATAGAGAGTTCACATGAGGTACTGGAAATGATCAAACAATGATGGCTGTGTGATCATCATAAAAGAAAGGGTGAGGTCACGCCAACTCACGTCATGACTTCTTTCAGAGAATCAATTGCTTTCTCCAGTGTTATCTTGTCAGGGTTGTCATCTGATGTATGTTTCTTTATGTCTGCAACATTGGAAGAAAGGGAAAGTTTGGAATGTAGAAGGTAGACAAAAAGATGAAAATCATGTTGAGAAAGGTGAGAAGAAGGGAAATTACAGACGGATATTAGGAGCAGATAAAAAGCAGGTATGGAAGGAGATAAGGAGAAAAAGACAAGGTCAGATTTAATGAGCATAGAAAGTCTCTTTTTTCTTAACTGATTTAATAAAAGTGTGTATATGTATATGTCAGTGTGTGTGTTACCGTTAAGAAGAAGGGCCACACTAGGCAGTCTCTGTACAGGTCTGATGAGCAACTCCACCAGTGTCTGCCTGCCACACTCTGGCCTGGATTGGTTGATCTGTAAAATTAAAGCATGAGTGTAACATCTGTGTTTGTTTTAACCTGTGAGAAAAGTTTGCAATATATGCCCACTACATTAATTACAAAATGGCCCTGTTCAGGACTATTTTAACATCTGTCTCTGGTGATCACAACTGGACAGAATAGTATACAGTATGGATCAGTTTACACCTAATGTAAATCACTCCAGTTGTGTCTCCAGTGAACCAGTGTATTTACACCCAAACTTAAAGCTGTCCTCTGTCTGGACGGATGTTAATAACAGGTGTGAACAGGGCCAGTTACTACTTTCTGTACTGTAATGCTGTGGTCACATCAAACATGAAGCTAACTTCTGCGTTGTGTCACTCGGGCGAGCCTGGCCTCAGGATCACTTGTATTTACATGCACGAACAACATCAGTTATCACAACCTGGGACCATTTGCCCATTGTTCGGAAAAGAAGAGAGGAGAACTACTGTCTAAAGCAGTGGTTCTCAACCTTTTTTCAGTGACGTACCCCCTTTGAAGAAAAAATTCTGCCGGAAAGATGTAATGTGATTTATTAATCCTTGTAACTAGACACATTCAAATTTAAAACTCCATCAATTTCCATAACATTGCTCATTTGTAGTGGTCTCTCTTGAACTATTTGGAAATAAAACGATATAAAAATAACTAACGACTTTTATTATTATCTCAATATAAATAAAGATTTGTGCACATCAAAATAATTATCAACTTAAAGTGACCTCTTTTGGGATCATAATAAAGATATGTTCTCAAACTGAACTCATGAACTTAATTATAGCTAAACACTTCTTCCCAAAAAATTAATCATTAACTTAGTTTTAAATAAAAGATTAGCTCAAAACATTTTTTTTTTTATATTTATCATCTTAAAATATCTTTTTTAAGGATCGAAAAGAATACTGACAGGTAGCTTGTTTCCGCTTGCTTCTGGGAGGCTTTTTGCATTGTGTCTTGAGATGACCTGAATTCAGAAAGTTTCCTCTTAAAAAATTCAGGTGGCTTAGCAACATGACTTTCATGTTTTGTCTGGAGATACCGCTGAAGATGTGGTGGCTTAATGCCACTGTTGGCTAATCTCTCCCCACAGAAAAAAACTAAAAGTGTAAATAACCCAATCTATGTTAATGTAAATATTGGTGAAGTGTCTTTCTATTATTTTATTATGAAATATTTGTTCGCTTTAAGGTCATACAATTTCATTTCCGCTTTTGTATTACAGGCTTTTATTTTGAAAGGGTACCGGTAGAGACGCGGACTTCTTGTTATGAATCATTAACTTCACAACGGAAAACTTTTATGTTTTAGCGCCCCTTCGAAGAGGCACAAGCTCTCACGGTGTTGTTTAGGGAAGGCTCTCTGCTCTGGTTTTGCCTTCTTTGGCGCTTGTCCCTCTGTTTTTCAGCAGTATTGCTGCTGCACTTCAACTCGACTCCATTGTTGAAGTTTTCAAGGCAGGTGATGACAGGCGATGACAGGTGGCGTGTGCCAGGTTGGGTCAAACCATCGGTATGGGGGAGATTCTGTTTTTTTAGGATAATTAAATGGAAAAGCCTACTGAATATAAAATTTAGTTCATAAACTTACACTTATATTATATTGAATATTTGTTAAGTAACAATTTTTCAAGGATTTTTGAATGGATGCTAATTTTAAATATAAAAAAAAATAATCCTAAGTACCCCCTGGAGTACCTTCAAGTACCCCCATTTGAGAATCACTGGTCTAAAGTGACTACCAATGCTGCGCTGTACCTGTTGAAGAAATGCCAGAAAGGGCAGTGCAAGTCCACAAGACCACACAGAGGCAAAAACACTCTGGGAAATTCACAGTGTTCTTCAGTGTCTGCATCTGGATGACTGTCATTTCTAGATGAGGCTGACCAGCAGCGGCTTAGATCAGAGACTAGCTTGGTCAGTGCCAGGACCTGTCTCTGTGAGTTTCATTGTGAAGGCTGACTGGTATGTGTCACACATATTATTCGCTTAAGATCAAATACTTCCACTTGAGCGTAAAATTAATGTGCCAAATGATAAAAATGTTTCACCTATTCGCACCTTTGCATTGAGTTTGTATGTTATCTCATTGCACGTACATTTTGCTCTGCATTTGGTGTGAACAACAAAAATGAACAAGCCATAACTTGAAAAAGAATCCTTTGCAATTAAGTTTTAATTTATATTTCTAGTTTGTTGAGCTCTAGCAGTAACTGTGGAGATTGCAGATGATCCTTGTCTGTAGCCTGGATGTCAGACGAACTTAGCCCCGCCTACAACATTTGAGGTCGGGAAGTTCGGTCTGGAGTCGCACAGTTGGGGAGAAATTATGCCTGAACAGAAACTTTTCGAACCAATCAGATTGTCAGGGCGGGCTTTATACGATGATGGACAGATGATCAACAGTAACATAATCAACCACGTCATTAAAGTGCGCTTGGGTTGAATTCGTTTTCAACAAACATGCCTGCCACTGGAGAGCTGAGATGTGTAGATGCTGCCATTGAGTCTGTTTCAGAAGACATCTACAGTGTTCATTTTGAAAGAGGAACAGAGAACGCGGAGGTGACGCCAGAGTGCCGCGCTGCGCTAATCCCTATCGCGCCGGCGCTTGGCTGTTCACACCGGACACTGAAGCGACGCTGAACCGCCGGGCAGCGCTAATAATATCATCCGTTGATCCAGTAGTATTCAAGCATATACTTACTTGTTGCTCCAACATTAAGCAACAGCGTCCCAACATTTGTCTTTTTTGGTGTTGTCTTTATACAACATATGCCGAGGATCATACAACTCACTGTACTTCTCCACTTCACTTCTCAGACTCACATTCTGACTAGAATTGTGAGTATGACATTGTCAGGCTACCTTGTCTGTACTTAACAGTTTAGTCAATCACTAGTCACTGGAATATTTAAAAGCTACTCACTGTTCATTTCTGTTTTAGTCAGGCATGGGAAGGAATTGTTGTATATAAGAGGATACATGTAATGATCTTTCCTTTTAGCCCACTGTTCAGCTATTATTGCTTTACAGTCTCATCACTCCATGTATACTTATTCAATTAATATTTTCCACAATATTTCTTCCATCCTCTCAATAAATTAAAGTACTGCTCACAAACTGTCTTCTGACCAGTACAAATTACAGATCAAAATTGTCTCAAACAGTTTTCTCTCAGAATAGCATCAGACAGTTTAACTTATTTGGGAATAGTTATTACCAAGAAGTATATTGATCTTTACAAGGCCAATTTCCCCACCCTGTTAAATAAGTTAGCAAACAATATACAATTTTGGAAACACTCCGCATTTCTCTGCTGGGCAGAGTGAATGCTATTAAGATGATTTTTCTCCCTTAGCTACTTTATCTTTTTCAAAATCTACCTATTTACCTTGCCAAATCTTTTTTCATTAAATTGGACTCAATCATTCTCCCCTTTGTATGGAATTACAAGTATCATAGAATACCCCTCTTTCACTCCCTCAGCTCTGGATGAGGCCTTTTTCCACCTGGAAACGATTGGGGATTTGTATTGTTGGTAACCTATACATAGAGGGGACTTTTGCCTCTTTCCAGCAACTCCAAGAAAGGTTTAATTTACCGAGGAATCAGTTTTTCCAGATATCTTCAGATTAGAAATTATGTCAGAACACACCACCCTGATTTTGAGAAGGTAAACCCCAACAAGATAGAGTTTATTTAATCTGTTCCCTGATCCACGCTACATAGTCTCGCAACTGTATGAGATACTACAAAACTTGTGCCTTCCTAAGATGGACAGGATAAAAGAGGAGTGGGAAAGAGAGTTTGGAGCCCTGATACCTCCCAATGTGTGGGAGAAGAGTTTGGAGCACATCCATGAATGTTCTATAAACGCCCGACACTGTTTGAGTCAATTTAAAATAGTGCACAGACTACACTACTCCAAAACAAAGCTGCATAAAATATTTCCTGAAGTCTCTCCTTTGTGTGAGAAATGTGACTCCATGGAGGGTACTCTATCTCATAGTTTCGCTCTCTGCCCCAAACTTCAGAACTATTGGCATAAAATATTTGATTTCTTTTCGTTGATTTTGGGGATCCAACTAGATCCAGATCTTATCTTAATAATTCTGGGAACATCTGAGGGGCTAAGGAAGCTAAATAGTGCACAAAAGCACCTTGTGACATATGGCCTTATAACAGCAAAAAAACTGATCCTACTTAACTGGAAGAAGAGAGAGGTCCTTACATTTGGAGAGAATTCGATTTATTCTGAAAGACAAGTTGAGGGACTTTGATAAAATCTGGCAAACTTTGGTCTCTCATCTCGAAAGAGAATCTGATTGAGTCCCTAGTTGGATGCACTCCTAAAGGCCTCTGTATGCTTCTCCGAGTCCGTTGCAGACAGACGCACGGACCGAGCGGACGGACACTTGACATTTGATTTATAGTTCTACGAGCCTTTTTGTTCTGAAAACAATTCACCACCAGAACAGTAGTTGGCGCAACGGAAGTCAAGCTTAGAGAAGCCTACCTCATGAGGTATATAGAAGAAGTCCACGCTGGTTTATTTGTGTCCTCCCGGCTCCTCACACACAGTGAACGATGGCAACTAACAGAATAAGGCTGTTGATGATGCGACAGTTTTTGCTGAAATAAAGTGACACCCAGCGGGTCAAAATGCTTGTGGTCTTAGCGCAGCGGTTCCCCGGTCTTGTTTCCGAACTGCGTTGCTAATTCAACAGCTGAAACAGCTTGAAGCTACACAGAGGCAGCTGTCTTCCCCCCCAGCTTCCAAACACAGTCAGCACGGACACCCGATACAAACTACTACCAAGTGTTTGCCTCTAACCTGACAGTGTTTGAGAAACAGTGTCATGAGAGCCGTTGGATTAAAGTCAGCGGGTTTTTGCGCTGTTCCCACTGCAGTTAGCATGGTGGCTAGCCCGCTATCCCCGTTATCAAAGTTCGTTATAACCGTATGTGACTGTACACACATGCCGTAAGTGCTCTAACCAGCTACCGTCAGCCGGACAACGCCGCTTGCTTAACATACTTGTCACATTAATCATAAAGTCGTAGTTGTGATTTAAGTTTATTGTGATTTAGGGAATGAAACAGGAAGTTTGAGGTCCGGAAATGATGTCGTCCCAAAATGCTGGCGTTAGCGGACCAATCACATCCAAGGGCTATCCGTGGGTCTCCGCCATGCCGACGTGTAGTTAGAAAAAATCGGAGCTGCACGAAAAGCTCTCCGAGGAGCCCCCGAGAGGGCGTTCCACGGCGGAGAAGGCGGTCCTATCTGTCCGTGTCCGTCAAAACGGAGAAGCATACATTGGCTCTTAGGGGGGTGGGGGGTGATGGGAGGGTGCGCACTGTTGTCTTTTTTCTTTTATTTTTTGTCCTGTCCTTTTTGTTTCATCTGTTTGTTGATGCAGGGCATTGCTTGTTTACTTGCTATTCTTTTTTGTCATTAGTCTTTTTTGTCAGGGATTACTTTTTCACCTTCTGTAAAAACAAAGGAAACATAACTGTCGACTGTTAATTTCTCTATTATGTGATTGGTTTCCCAATAAACATATTTGAAACAAACTGTCTTCAAAGAATTTCACTGGTGTATCAAACCAAATATCTGGTATTGTGCAACATTCACTGCAACAAATGACATTCACTCATTTCAAGCAGACACACAGTAGTACATGCAGTACAAATGCAATGGTCATACCTTCAGAAAAGCATGAAAGCGTGGCTTTTGTTTCTCACACAGAACAACAGTCTCCTTGCTCATTTCAAAAAAGTTGACAAACGGTGGGTAGGCCTTCACCAGCTCTTTAGACTGCAAAGAGAAGATGACGACGGGTCAGAAACATCACACACAAGAATGAGGGGAAAGCTATTTTTTTTTCCATTTACTGTTTCATAAAAAATGTGGATAGATTTTGTCAGTTATTAAAGTAATTTGACACCACTTATTCCACAAATGTTCTTTCAGAAAAGATGCAACATTTCAAAACACTGAACATTGTTATCTTTACATAGTGTTACAGAAGCCATATTAACTTGCAAATAAGCAAGAAAAAATTATACAGCTAAATATAACAGATTACTTTGAACTCACATATTTGAGAATGATGTCTCCTACACTCCTTTCCTCTTGCCAGTCTGTCAGAAGTTCTTCCAGGTCATGCTGATGAACAAAGCATCATAGAGAGAACATAACATGTCAACCCCACCAGCACAAAAGTTACATCACCACACTAATTTTTTCATTTGGACACAACACCTTTATTCTGGTGTGAACGTCAAAGATGTCTGGGATGCTGCCGAATATCGTCTTTATTTCTTCTGGGGCCAGGATGGGTCCACCAACCTGACTCTCTTTTTCCATTGGATAATAGAAAAGCTTCACATGAAAACAGAAGTGTTTAAACACAGAACACACAAACAGAACCAACATCACAAATTTGAATAATCACCATTACTGCTCTCATTTGCTTTCAAAGTCTTAGCATCAGTGACAAAAAACACTCCACTACAACAGTAAAAACACGTAATGCAAATTCATCTTCCCATTGTATTTTAAAATGAGTTGTGTCAGAAATCACCCACTCGCTCACCAATCCCTACTTCACTATATTATCTGCAATGAATAATTAAATACCTTATTAAAAAAGCCCTAAAAAATGGCGAACTCATTATATAGTGATTTGTGATATTGGACCTTGCCTAGTCTTTCTGAATATTCTGCCCAGTTCCAACTTTATTTATTTTATTACTAATGAAAATAAACTAAGCTATATAAGTTTGCTTTTATTCTCAAATATAATTTAATGATTTTTCTGATAACCATCATTTCTGGAAGAACACAAAAAAGCAACAGCATAATCCTACTGTTACCAACATATAACTTATGTGTACGGCTGAAAATGAAGTCTAATGAGCAGTCGACCATCTGACGCCCATCTATACATGGCCTTATAGTCTGTTGTAAGTGGGAAGTTGTAGAGAAAAGGGAGTATGAGTTGTCTATGAGAAGCAGTAATCAACAGCAAAACAACTCAAGCCTAGCTTGCAGTGATTGCATTTTTATGAGCCAGCCTAAAATCTTCGCTCTGTGAAACGGCCCTACAGCAGAATCAGGGTGATTTTAGTAGCATGTTGCGAATTTGCTTTCAGATTTAAGGGAGTGAACACCAAGGAGCCAACTGTATACCCAGATTTAGTTCACTAGTGAGGAAAAGGAAACATTAAACCCAATACAATAAAAAAGAGAGGACAGAAGAAAATATAGAGCATAATCAAGGAAAGATGTTTAAGATTGCAGAGCGAAATATGACTGATGAAGCAAAAAAAGAATTGAGGAAGCTCTAAGACAGATAGCAAAAGAAAAAATATTTTTAAGGGTAGGGAGACAGGGAGAGAAATGGTCAGGCAGGTCATTTTCTCCCTAACTGGTCAGCTGTCTGACTCTCTGCTGGGACCAGCTGATAAGACGGGCCAAGTAAGAGCAAGCATGCACACAAATACACATATACACACACCGTCACAGTTATGGCTAAGCTTGAAACTGTTGTCAGGGGTTAAAATGGTGCACATCGTGCAAACACAGACAGCTACCTGGAGGATGGTGTTTAAAATGTCTACATAGTTGCTTTCAGTCTGATAGAACTCCTTTGAGACCTGCCACCTGGCTGACTGCTTGGACACAACTGGAGTTGAACTCCTGGATGGCTTCGTACCCTCTGGAATAACAAGAAAGGCAGAGAGGAAGAGTTTTAAATACAACATTGAAGCAGACAGACACTAAGTTGTTCAAATTCAAGCAATTGTAAGGAAATAAGTGCTGAATTGAAGTAGTAAATGATGATGAATTTATCTTGTGAAGATGGATCCAGATGATATCACTCCAAAAATTCAACCAGTCTACAGCATTTGTTTTCATTAAGCACAAAGTGAAAGGGACCAGCATTTGCATAATGATGGAAATAACACACGAAATTGCAGAACAATTGTTTGACTAAAATAAACTCACACTAAAGATAGCCATTTTGACTTGTTCTATGCTGATTCGTTTGTATAGTTGCAAGTTCTTTTATTTTTCTCAGCTCACTGAAGACAACACTTGTGCTGACAGGTCAGGTTTTACTTGGTATAATCTGATGCCTCACAAAGAAAACTAGATTGATTAGTAATTAATAGTCCCACTTACCAAACTTGATGTGTGACTATTACTTTAAATTGGCCTCAAACTGACCTGACATCAGCGAACAACAGCACAGTCCTGACACAGAACCTGACCTGCAGATGTTCTATGCTGCTCCTCTGGTGTTTGCAGACTTGTGCTGGTGTAGGACCTCCACTCTCCCCTGTCTGTCCTAACCCTCCTGCTCCTGTATGTCAATCTCCTCATTCTATCCGTGGCCAGAGTACTGCCTTCTTTCTTTTCTGAACCGTTTCCTATTCTGCCTTCTAGAATGAAGAGGGGTTAGTCTTGTTACTGTTATCGTATAAAGAAGTCAGAGTCAACCGTATCTTTTAAGGTGCTGCATGTTTGCATAAGTATATCACGGAAATGGTAATTTAATCACGGAGATGGTAGAACCATCAACCAGAAAAGGAAAATGGGTTTCAGGGTTGCATAACAAAGGTGTTGTCCACTCCTCCATCTTCTTACCTGCCAAGGCCTTGCATGTGTCAGGGGTGTAAGAGATGTCAAGCAGAGAACCCATGGACAGGGTGTGCTCTGCCGATGTCCTCTTGCGCGGTGGAGGGAAGGGGGAGATCTCCGTCTCCTTAGCGAACTGCGCCAGTGTGTCCTTGATGCGCCGACGCTTCCGGCAACTGCTGGGTGTTGTGAGGGACAGTAGAGACACTGCCTTCTTCATGGCTGGACTGTCGTTCTGAGGTACAAAGGGACAAAAATATATGAGTACAAGATAAAAGTAACAAGATTGTAGCGGTAGGTGTTGCGAATAATGATATGGGAAAATGTGAGGGGAAATAAAGAAAACATTTTGAAGCACTGGCTAAACTGTTTTTTTAGTTTAATGTGTTGCGCCAGTTAGGAAAAACCCTAAAAAAGGTGCCTATATGCTGTGACACTACAATAATTGATAACATTTATTAGATATGCCAGGGTAGGATGGGTCTATTAAAATGTCTAGGTATGTAAGTATATACACTATGTCTGTTCGACATGACCTATAGAGGAAAACATGAGAATTGGATCTGGAATTTTTTTTGTGTCTTTCGTGTTTTACAAACATCATCAACCTCTCCATTCACTCTAGGTGAATCCTGCAAATAATCTCCTGCCGTGTTCTCATATCAGCTCCTCCGAACATTCTGCTGACTATACTAGGGCGCCAGGTGGAAAAAGTTTGCAGAACTCTGGAGACTCCTATTGTGATTAATGTATGTAAACAGCCAAATATATGCGAGGACAAAGGCCTCATCACCTTGTGTCATGCTCGTACGATTTTTAAAATTCAGTTCTGCAAGGTTTTCAATGTTATCTCTTCTTCTTAGAATGTTCTCCCTTTGGCTTATATGAACACACATTTCCACCTGTCATGTCACCACATTCTGATAAATTGGGCCTCGAAATGAGCTGTTCCCAAAAAATAATTTCTGTGTTTACATCAATCAAACTCGAATATTCATCAACAAGATATACAACATAGTTAGTTTTTTCACTTTTCAAATAATTTTTTTACGCTTTATATACTGAATACACAAAGATTAATATTATCCTCATTCTCACCTTCTCGTAGAGGTACATGGACTCTCCAGCCCGAGCATCCATCTGAATGCTTCCCCAGAACCACTGCCAAAGAAAAGAGAAACATGTTTTCACTGGATTAGGACAGAAGTAAGAAGAAAAAGATTTCTGATACAACAATGACACTTTCTTTTGAAAAGGAAAGGAATGAGACTGGCAGAGTAAAGAAAATACCTTATTGATTCAGGGGTATAACTAAGCCCAAACCACCACTACACCATGGTTCAAAATTATTAATTCGCTGGAAGGGAAATCAATTATTGATAGCCATCTCTGACAGCACAGACAAAAATAGGCAGACTTAATCGATTGAGGTTTAACTTAAAGAAATCCTGATCAGATAATCATTTCGCATTCTGTTTGGAGGAAAAAAAATGGAGGATCCATTATTGTGCGTGGGTGTGTATCTTCTCTTAGCAAAACCAGAGTTTTCCAATTCTTTTCTAAACTCAAGATACTGCTTAGCCAGTGTCAGAAATGTTTGTCTTCAGAAGGAGTGCTGAAATGAACATAACTTCTTCTGATTCAAGGATGTTTAGTAGCTTTTAGAATGAAAAAACAAATAAAAGAACCCACACATTTCAATCTCCCTTCTTGGAGAACTTTCATAAAACATGATACTATTTACTTTACAAGATTTCCTATTTTCTAAGTATTTGAACATCTTCAGTTTAGTTTCAGTGCAGACACCAAAAACTTAAAGACCTACCTCCTGTTTGACCACATAGAGTTTCTTGGAGGGAGAGAATGGCAGGTCCTTTACTGATTTCTCCTCCACCACCATGTGTGTACAGCTGGCATCTCCAACCTCCAAATATTTACCACCTTAGACAAAGAATAAAAAAGAGAAGCGTTTCAAAGAAATATATACATACACATGCAGTCCTGAGTTCAAGTATTTATATAAGTCTTTAATTTCCCAATACTTCATATATATACTTTAAAGATTCAACATCGTAAAGAAAATATATTAAAGGGGACATATTATGCCCATTTCACCACAAATTTATATGGTTCCTTGGGGTCTTTATGAAATGTCTGTAACATATTTTGGTCAAAATACCACAAGGATAATTTAAAACAGCACCTTTTTACCATGTCTAAAACAGCCCTCCTCAGATTGACCTGTTTTGTCTGTAACAAAAGTCCAAGGCCATGTAGCGAGACTCCCTACATGGCCGTGGTGTGACTGACGTTTATTTTGGTCGTAATCCCATTCGACGCACTCTAGCGTATCGCTTCTGACATAGAGGAACCACTGCAAATCGGGGGAATTGTTTTTTTCCAGAGTTTTTGGGATAACAGACATGCCAGATACCCAAATTAACGTGTAAAAGCACTACAAAAGTGGAATTTCATAATATGTCCCCTTGAAGAGTTGTGAGGGAGAGCAGATTGATGAAACTGGCCAGAACTCCAGAAAGAAGGATACTTGTTATACAAAGAGTTTGGGGATTGGAACTATGTTATAATGCTTTTCCAAAACCAAAGCAACTAGAATGAAAGTCTAACCACTGAACAGCATCAGTATCTCTGAAGCTTGCTTACTACAGAAATACGACTGCAACGATGCTAAGACACATCCTTGTGTGCTGCAGCACTGACCATGTTTAAGAGTGCGCTCCTCCATGTTGGCCTTCTCCTCTTCTGAGAAACCCAAAAAACTCAGGGTGCAGTCCTGGAAGGGAGGAACTTTGAACTCTGTTCGAAACTCCTCTTCTCCAGCATGGAAGTGCCTGAATACATGAGGCAGAGAGAAACAAGGGAATGTCAAACTGTGCCTTCATTTCAACAACTGGGTTTGTGTTCAGGTAAAAATCTTTTCATTCACACAAAATGCCTGTGAATGTGCACATAAAACAATTGGTTATTATGCTCATACAACTTTAGATCAGACAAAACTTTTAGAATTTCATTTAGAGTTATTTTTAAACTCAAATATTTGGATTTTAGTTGAATTACTTCAGTTTTTTTCTTAAATTACATCTACAACACAAAAGTGTTGATTATTGATTGATTATTGATTAAAATGTCTTGCTCAACGAATACTATATCTCAAATTGTAGTCGCTGTCCACTTGAAGGCGCCACATAACACCATTACAAAAGATATGTAATAGGGCTGGGCAATTAATCAAATACATTGAAACCTATATTTATAACCTCGAAACTACCTAATTTGCTCATGTTGGGTTACTATTTTTCTCTATAAGTGAATTCACAAACTGTCGAGTTTCCGCTAGGTTGGTCCTACATCACCCTGCTACATGTCCTTCCTCCACCTCCAATAAAATAATTGTTCATTAATCATAATCGAGGAAAGAGTTTGAAATAATCGTGATTTGAAGTCATATAGCCCAGCCTCTCTACGCTGTATGTCTTTCTTTGTAAATTTGTTTTACCTCGGCTTAAGTATAAGTGATACATTTCATATTACTTCCTGAGGAGCTTTTCAGCAATAAAACCAAAAACCTACATTTCGTAATGGGTGCCATGATCATAGTTTTTGGGGACACAATCCCAATTCAACTCTAAATACTTGTTGTGTGCTGTTACACTCTGCTACAATATTTATACAGCAACTAAATATGTGGCACATTGACACAACAGGTGAAGCTGACTTAATCGAGCACACCTCATTTTTCCTGAGATACTTAATCCTTAAGGAATGAAAGTTTAACTTGGAATTTCCAACCATGAAATTGATGTGACGCAATCACCAAGAGACAAGACGTCTCACACTGCTGGAGCTGTTGCACTTGCAGAGAAAGTGGTTTTATATAGTCCACTCACAAATGCACAGCAGTATAACTGGGTGAAGTGTCTTCTCTCACACACACAATCTTTCAGTATATACAGATACTGGCTTGGAGAGAGCACACAAAGCAGACAACAGTTTCACCTTTGCCTTCAGCAAGAATTGATATAACCTGCCTGTTTGTCATTTTAACCTGCTAAAAATGAAAAGATGCCAACTGAATGCTTTGTACATTGCTTTTTGCTGTAGATTAAAAGAGTTCGCATCGGAGCTTAGTGAATTTGTGTATTTTATTGCTAACCTGGATGTGAGAATTCCTCACACCAATGCCCCAGATTAACTTTTTACAATAACTCAGTTTAATTTTCATTTGCAAATAAAAACACGAGTTTCAACGGCAGAATGATTCATAGGATTCCTTCAAGGATTTTCAACTCACACGTCATCTCTTCTCTCCCAGGCCTTATGAATCCACGAGGGAGTGAGGATAGGGGTCCCCAAACACACCGCCAGCTAAAAGGTGAGGACAAAATAAAGCACAGCAAAGAGTGGAGAGGAAAGCAAAAAAAACAAAAATGAGTAAACAGAGGGAGACATATTAAGACAAACAAGCACACAAGATTTTCCACTTCCCGGTTTTCAAACTAGAAGACCTTCAAATAGTTCCAGTACAGAAATCTGGGCTGTTTTTATTCCTTCTGATCGCCCTGTCACTCAAAATCAACAAACAGTTTCCACTTTAGACACAAAAAAATGATGACAGGCTACATCATTAAAAGAAAGTTTTTTCCCCCTCCTTTTTTCTGTCAGCATCACACTTTAAAATGGGAAACAGCCTTGACTGCATGTCACATGTCAAATTTTATTGAACATCCTTTCCAAGGATGATTGAAAGAGGAAACAACATAAATCATCTGTTCATTTGAATTGAGAAAGATAAATGTCAGTCTAATAATCTATTTATCCCTTTATCTCTGTGTATCCCTATAGAGAAGGCGAAGTATTGAGCTCGGTTTAAAAAGGATCCATCTGGGAAATAAATAAGCACTTTCTGTCATCAGAATTAGAAACTGGGATTCAAGCTAGGCTGAGAGCAACTAATAATGCCCTGCTCATTCGTTTTGTTTAACTAGAGAGGAGAGAAAGCGCATTACAATCAGGAGAGGAGTTAAACAGGAAAAAATCCAGATGGATAAAAAAAAAAAACTGGCTTTGTAATTGCAACTTTCTGAACACGACAAAGTGCTGCAGCCACATTGTTTGCTAGTAAAGTTTCAAGTTTAATTTTTATTTTGGCTCCTTCATTTCACATTGATCTGTTTTTAAACTTCTTGTACGCATTTCTGTGTCAGCACTATTCTGATCTTAATGGATAGTTAGGATTTGGGGCACTGCTTCTATTTTTCCTTATGTGCCAGACCACCACCAAGTAGTGAATAAATACTGCAGTAACACTACACAAGTAAAACAAACATTTATCTTGGTATCCTCAGTAAAAACTGCTTTGGCATTTTATCTGTCCAATGTATTGAAATGACAATAAATAAAACATCTCGATTTCACACAGATAAGTGAATAATGCTGACAACAAAAAGTTTAAATGATTCTACTAATTCCACGTAGGAATGGGAATAAATATCAACTATTGATTATTTGAAAGTGTGGTTAACCATTCAAATGGTGGCAGCAATGTTTTAATTGAAATTACATAAAAATAAGGTAATGTATATTTTAGGTTAACTTGTCTAAATGTGTATTAACTTTTAACAATTCTAAAATGATAAAGTAAGATAATTTATTAGAGAAGCAGAGATGTCCATTTTTTGACAAAGTGCCCTGCTCCACTGCACAGTGGTATATTCTGACAGATGAAGGCAGAGTACGACTGAATGACAAGAGCTAAAAAAAAAAGTTGACATACCCTGTATTTCTCCCCATGAGTAGAGTAGGCGATAAGATGAGTGACCTTGGTGCTGAAGTCTTTGCGGATGGTTCCTCCCATGTGATGAACCAGATTCACCAAGTTCTTCTACATGGACAACAAAAATAACACATATAGGCTGAGCACAAAGTGGGACAATAAATATCAACATGGAATATGACAAACAATTTGCTAAGCATGTAGGTTGTTTATACTGCTATTAATGAATGACTCAGGCTCCACAAGCTTTGGGAAGTCTATGCCTTTCTCCTTTGCAGATTCTGTCAAGCTCTGTCGTGTTGAATGCAGTATTGCATTATTAGACCACCTGATCTGGCTGGACCATAGGGCTGCTCGAATTATGAAAAAAAAAAAAAAATCATAATCACGATTATTTTGGACAATATTGAGATCACGATTATTCAAACGATTAGTTTTGAGTTTAAAAACATGATGCATTTTTTCAGAATTTCTCTCCAAAAAACATTTTGTAGCTGAGAACTTAGAAATTTCCCCTTAAAAAAAATGTGGGGATGGCTATGAGGACCGTCATCATTTACCCCGAACCCCTACTTTGAACGGGTTACATACAACAACAAGCAGAGAATCGTGGCTGACCGGCTCGGAAAAATGCGGGTCCGGTGTGAACAGTCAGGCGGCTGCGCGGCGCTTCAGCACCCGGTGTAAACCCAGCATTATCTGGTTCACTGAGCTGAGTATCATCACTAATCTAACCCTCAAGGCATTTGTCTAATAAGAATAATTGCTACTCACCTATGGCCAGGTGGAGTCTGTGCCCGAAACATTGGAGCCTCAAACATCCATCCAAATGCCAAATAAATCGTTTCAACTCGATTATATTAGTTTGGAAATTGTTTGACCCACCAAAAATCTAAATCACGATCAAAATGCGCTTTATTGCACAGCCCTAATGGACCATTATTGTTCTTCTCTAGGGGGAATCAACTTTCTCGCTTAATTAACCAAAAACAATTGTCTTATTTGACACTAAACCTAGGATGCAGCAAAGGTGCCTCTGCCAAATAGTGATGAGGGGAACAGGTTTTGGACGAACATTAACATTCGGGTAGGATGGCAAACATTTTCCGGACAAACACAGTGAACAACATAGTGACTTTGTGATAAAACAATTCAAATATTAGTTTTTTTTCCTTGTAGCAAAGCGGAAGGAAAACTACAGGTCTGACAGGGACTGTTGGTGGACAGCCAATACTCCAGACTCTTGCTGGGCCACTTCAATGTGTCAAAGCAGAGGTTTTTTGTTAAGAGAACTTGATTGTAGTTTTGGGTTTTATATATATATAAAAGAGTCTGTTGAGCTTGTGCAGGTAGAAACAGGCTACAGTATAATGTCTTGCCTATTAAAATCACTGATGAATATAAAGTAGTGTTTTTAATGCAAACATGTTGCAGGACCCAATACATTCATCATATTAGTTTGAAAGTGTGCAAAGGGACCTGGATGTGAATTTGTGGTGCTGCTAATGTCTGTGCCTGTGGTTTTGCGCTTTAGTGTTTCACTTCATTTGTTCTCCTCAAGATATGTTCCTGATACATATATCCTCAATTTCCAAAAACACACAAACACATTTCTCCCTCTACAAAAGGTTTTAACATTCAGTTGTTGATGAAACTGTTTGGCAGAGGGATCAACTTTATTTGCATTTTGATTAGTGTAGTTGGCAGAGCTGTTGAATGGTTTTGAGCTGTATCAAGTGGTGTTTCTAGGATTCAGCCCTTTGGTTTATAAATTAGGTGCAGAAAATTTCAAATCAATCAAAATGTATTTGTATAGCCCATATTCACATCTGCCTGATAGATTTTAACAATCTGTACAAGGAACAACATCCTCTGCCCTTACTCCTAGACTAGAGGGAAAACAATTAAATAAAAGTCACCTTTCCCAGGATATATGAGAAATGCTTCTTATTATAAAGCATTTTGATTATACTTTTCATCAGTTTAAATCTGCAATTACCGATTACTTTCCAATCAGCCATGTCTATTTATCGTTGTAATAAACTCTTGCATTTTCACTACACCCTCACGATTTAAAAGACCGAGTGTTGTTAAGAGCCCAGATCTTTTAACATAGAATTAATAAAAAATGAAATACCTATATTAACATTCCTGTAAAATGTTCATGATTGTAAATTAATGAGCTCACCATTTCCTCTTTGTTCCTGAAGCCGGTGAAACACAGTGACAAGTTAAGCATGGTGGTGGAGTACAGAGGACGACATGAAAACTGTAGAGGCTGTGGGGGGAAAACAATAGCAAAGAGCAAGAATAATTTTTAATTATGTTTTAAGTCCATTAAAAAAATTGGAATTTTACATTACTTTTTTTTGTAAGACACGTAAATTATACTTTCACAGCTATGACAGAATATCACAAGAATCTGGATGATAATCAATTCAATCCAGAATAGGGAAAGAATAAGAAAAACAATTGGACCACAATACGTTTTCGGCAGATAATTGTTTGCCAAGGTGAAAGATTGCAAAATGGCCCAACCCCACATCCCCTGGTTTTGATAGATATACAGACTTATGATGCTCTGCAATACGATCTAAACGCAGTTACATTACATAGCTGTCTTCAACTGACAAATTGCTGAGTGCTACCATAATGATAGCAGACAGTCAGGACACACTGCTGGTGTTCAACATTAGCATCCCATGTGACAGCACAGCAGGGAAGGGTAGCGCCTGCTCATCACCCAGTTCAGAGTAATAATACCTCTGTGTTTCTTCACCCTGCTTTCTAAAAATCTATATTCTATGGCTGGACTTTGGTGGGTGCTTTCCACACAACAAGCAGACACTTATTTCCACGAACTGATCATTACTGAGTTAAACTGTTCATTTCAAATTAGAATTCCTGGTTAAAAAGTCTGAAGCAGCATTAATCTGACCAAGGTGGAGAAAATGCTGCATTTACCATGTTTGTATCAATTGAATTACTTCATAGTTTTGTGAATCTAATTCGAGGCAGATTTCATGCCCCTGATCCTTTGCCTTAAATCAATATGTTGTGAGTCAACGACTTACTTCTTCCTTCGCAGCACAGTGCAGCACAACAGGAGGCCCAATAATGCGGTTGTCACGTTTATAGAGGTAGCTGTAGTCCGGGGAATCAAAGTCTGTGAGGACAAACACTGTCTCAAAATCGGTGCCCTCTTCATCTCCAAACTCCTGGACATTCTTCGACATTATGCATGGGATGTTGATGTCCTGGAGAGAAAGAATAACAATATTTTAAGCCCACAATCAATCTGTAAATGACAATAGAGACAGTACGCAAGTTAGCCTGGTTAGTAAGGCTGTTGGTTAATATTTAGTTAATTCAATCTCCAATTTTCAACCACCCTTTGCATACTCGTATGTGTACAGTACTGTCATTTTCAAAGCTTTCAAATTAAAGAGACTTAGATGGTCTTAATTTCTTATGGTCTGTTGTGACACATTTGAACAATCAAAGATTCAGTTCCTGTTATCATTGCAATTTGGATAACATTTATTGTTCAACCGTAACACTGACACAGTGTAAAGTTAATGGAATCTACTGAGTGAGGAAATAACTCTAAATGTGACATGTGAGGCCTTTTATCCAGTGACTTAATTCATTGTCAAAATTGTGGTATTAGGGAGCTGTAAATTGTATCTACCGGTAGCAGTAGGAAGCTGTAGTTAAGCTAATTTTTGTGAGACTATTTCTTCCCATCAATGCACCAAGATAAATGGTTGCAGAAAGCACTACAGTGCACAGTCCCTTTTACACATATGAGCATAATATTGTCTTTCGCTGCAAAACGCTCAGGGTTGCTATATGAAAACAATAATTCCAAAGCCGCAGATTCAAACAACTCTGCTTTGATTCAATGAGCAAACCTTGAATCACAAACAAGCTGTCAGGCTGCTTGTTTTTAGAGGAGGCAGAGCAGAGAAGGTGAAATGACTCATGCTACCTGTAAACCTGAGAATACAAAAACCTATAAAGCTAACAGAAGTTCCAGTAGGTTACACAGGACAAAAGGCAAAGAACGGGGGAGGCATCTGCAGAGTAAAGCGTATACACAAACAAAACACAGTTAGAACAAAAATAGTTATTGCACTGTTAGGATACAAATTTCTTCGGACACTTCTGTGTTAGAGGAACGGTTACACATTTTGGGAGACACACTTTTTTGCCTTGATGATAGGAGGAGATGAGAAGATCAATTCAATTATGTCTGTGTCTTAAATTCGGAACTGGGGTCAGGATGCGTATTCCCTTTTGTGAAAACCTTAAACAGATGGAAACAGCTTTTGTGGGTCCACAGTTCCCAAATGCATTATTTATACAGCTTAAGACTAAATATATTAGCTCTTGTTCAAGTCTATCTACAATAGAAATGTTTATCTTGGGACCAGGAAGTGATTCTTCCAACTGCAGAGAAATGTTCTTTATTACGGCCTGGAGAATCTGTCTTTCCAACAGCAATAATCCCAAAGAGCATTTGGCTATTTAAGGAAATAGGAGATGGCCTTGAAACACGTGAAGGACGAATCACGGGTCTCAACCAATTTGTACAGACTAAAATTGCTAGAGACTTGAATAAGTGATAACAAATCAGTGTTATACGAACTACCTAAAATGACAGAAACCATATTTGGAGAAAAAGTATTTAAGAATAAAATAGTGACCCTGAGGTCTACAGCCATCGACGAGGATCGTGGGGTTGCACTCAGGCACAGCAGGAGTATGGTGGTTGCCAGATTTTGGTACAAGATTGAAACCCTCAGGAACAAAATATGGCAATCTATGCTTTAGCGGGAAACTCTAGTTCAAAAACATTACACTTCTGAAATTACAAATCATTACTTTAAAAAAAGACACTGTGTAAATCAGTAAGTTTTTGAGGTGTTGTTTGTATGTAGGTGTCTTTTTTAACTCTAGACTTAGCGAGCCTAGCTGTTTCCTCCGCTTCCAAGGTAGCTAAGCTTACCACATCCTGACTCCAGTTCTGCAAGGTATGAAATCATTATTGATCTTCTTGCGTCACTCTCAGAAAGAAAATAAATGTACTTATTTGGCAAAACCCCAACAGACAAACAATTTCTTTAAGAGAAGATGTAACTCAAAAACCAAAGCTTCTTAGATGCATTGCCACTGATCCCATTTCAAGGTCAGTCTTATGAGATCTTTTGTCTACAAATACTTTTTTTCTGAGTTATACTTACAATTCTAACAATATCAGCTAGAGATTAGCACTTTTTAAATACCATGATATTAAATAGAGCCTTTGGAACAGGTTTTCATATTTCTGCTTAGCCTAGTAAGTTGCATTGACATGAGTGCAAATCTCTGTTACAGAGCCGTCCAAATATAAAGTATCACATCACATTTTTTAATATTCACCAAAAAAATAAATTTCCCCTTCAGTGAGTTGGCCATGCACAATGATTAAGTGAGCAACCAGTGGGAATTAAAACTCATGCAGCACCTCCCAAAGTTCCCATCAAAGTGACAGTCATTCGAAGAGACAGAGACTGTACTGTACCATATTGACTATAGATTTTATCATCACTTTCTCCTCGGCGCCCGCCTCGCTTTCTCTTATCTTTACCACTGGTACCTCCATTACTCTGACGGCCTGTAAAAACCAGCCAGCAGGAAGTGGATGTTAAACACTGTCATTTGAAAAAAGAGCAGAATGTAAAAATGAATGAGAAGAGAAGATGGGGGGGGGGAATGAGAAACAAAGAGACTTAAAAAAAGAAGGCTGGAGACAAATTCATACAAATCAACCTTACATGAGGACAGAAGAGAGGATGTGTGAGTATAGGGATGAGGGGGAGTGTGTGGCGAGTATGAGAAGGGGTGGAGCCCTTGTTCTTGCAAAGTCTAAAGACAGTGACTTCAAACAACTATCAGGCTCCATGGGGGTAGACTGGGGAGAAGTTTCCGTTAAAAATATATATAAAAGTGCAAGCCGTTGGGAGGGAGGAGGCAGAGAAGAAAACCGAACAGAAAGGGGACATGAAGAAATGGTAAGGGGGGGCCCCTCTTTTTCTGTGGGTTGTCTGAGTGATGGCGGTGGGCGGTCAGGCAGACAATCGGGGGCACTCTGATGGAGCTGTCGGCAGATGTCTTTGGATGTGGCTGTGCTGCAGATTGGCAGGGAGAAATATATGATTGAAGCAGGAAGCCTTCAGAAGTGACATGACTCAGGAGACCTGGGAAGGAAGTCATTCCAGCAGCACTTAGTCGGCTGCCACACCTCCAAATCACCTTCACGTGGTACTACTCAAAGACACAAAACTAGATGCTGCTCACTGGAGCAGACACAAACACATCGGACTGACATATAAATATCCTTGTGAAAACAAAAAACAAAACTGCAGGTTTCAACAGTGTTATCATGCACATTTTTTTTTGAAGAAAAAAAATCTTGGCTCTGTTAAAAAAAAGCAGGAAAAGACATTAATGAAATTAGTTACATTAAAAAGTTGACAATTGTAAGAGAATACCAGGTAGTCTACGGTGTTCTTAGATCTGAGAGACCACTGATGGTTGATAACAGACATTGGGAGAGGTAAGAACACAAATTCTATGCAGAAGCTGCACTTTAATATTGTAAGTGATTACAGCTGTGCAGGCTGCTAAATATTACACCAGGACCCCCTGCATGAACACGCCTCATCTCCATAGACGAGCAGGAGTTGTGTGTGTGTGTGTGAGAGGGTAAAGGATTGGAAGAAAAGGGTGTCTCTCTAACTCTCAATTACACACACATAGTTTAGAAAAGAAACATACCTTTAGTTCTTCTTTAGTAACAACATAACAACTGAAGCTGTTGTACCAAACACAAAAACTTCCAAGATCCATCACTTGACGAACAATACATTTTTCCCTGAAACATTGAACTGTAACTTGGGTCTGATACAGCGCTACCAATGAAGTGCAGAGGCACGTCCAGTCAACCTTGGGTCTCAACACACTTGTGGCAGTAAACAATGAATGTGTGGAATTACTTAAACATGACATTGAAAGAGGTTACATAGTCACTGGTTACCTCCACCAGGGATGTTATATTTTCCCCTAATCATTTTGTGTTTTACAGCAGGTTTAAGCAAAAACTATTGATACTGATGAAATTTAGTGGCTGGATAGAACAAATCTTTGCGTCCAGTCAGTAGCTCAGCTCCTTTGTTTGGACTGAACAGCTCAACATCTCATGACATGATGCCACTCCTTTCACACGATATGAGTGTATGAATAAACTTTTTTCTAGGGATGTCCCGATCCGATATTGATATCGGAAATCAGTCCGATATCAGCCAAAAAAGTGAATATCGGATTTTATCGGACTGAATCTAAAAACTCCGATATAAGCGCTCCGATATAAGCTGTCCATTTACCGCTCCAGGACTTCTATAATAGGTGACTCTAGTAGGTGGTAATGCCCCTTAATTAACGTTGGTGCCGGCCGCGGAAGAAGAGCGTTTCTGATCCAGCATGCACAGCCCACGTGATCACAACAACGACAACGTGTGTGCCTGCAGCAAGGTGTAGTGATGTCGGCTGTGTGGAAGTATTTTACCGTAAACTCGGACAAAGACGTTGCAGCTAAATGCAACATTTGTCAGGCGCAAGTGTCCCGTGGAGGGACAGAACCAGGAAGGTTCAATACAAGCAACCTCATCGCACATTTGAAAAAACACCACAAAAAAGAACATGAGGATTTTCGCGAGAGCAGCAAGGCGAAGCAACAAGCCTCTGGCTCGCTTCAGCAACCCACGCTGGCCGAAAGCTTTGCAAGACGTGACAAACTACCACGGGACAGCAAAAAGGCAATGGCCATAACAGAAAAGATAGCCCAGTTTATTGTGCTTGATGACCAGCCCATGTCGGTGGTGAGTAATGTCGGTTTTAAACGCTTAATGGAGCACCTCGAACCTCGCTACGTTATTCCTAGCCGCCACTACATTGTAGACAAAACTATACCCCGGATGCACGAAGAGGTTAAAAAGTGTATTGCCGCACACGTGGAGAAGGCAAATGCTATAAGCTTCACCACCGACATCTGGAGCTCAGACCATCGTCCGCTGTCTCTGTTGAGCCTGACTGCGCACTGGATGGACACTGACTTCACACTGCAGAGAGCAGTGTTAAATGCACGTGAATTCAGGGGATCGCACACAGCTGATGCAATCATGCACGCCATGGAGGAGATGCTGCATAACTGGAAGATTGAGAAAAATAAGGTCCATGTCGTTTTAAGAGACAATGCTGCTAACATGAAAAAGGCAATGAATCAGCTAGGTGTGTCAAGCTTAGGATGTTTTGCTCACACTCTTCAGCTTGTAGTCCATGAAGGGGTCTTGTCACAGCGAGCTGTAAGTGATGCACTAGCCAACGGGAGAAAAATAGTGGGCCACTTCAAACATTCCCCCAAGGCTTATTCAAGCCTTGAAGACCTGCAAATATAGCTGAATGTCACACCAAAACGTCTCCAGCAGGATGTCCAGACACGATGGAGCAGTACGAAGTACATGATTGACAGCCTCATTCATCAAAAACGGCCACTGCATGCCTACTCATCTGAAGAAAACCACACCCTGCCAGCCATTCTAACAGCAAACCAGTGGGGGCTGTTAGAGAAGACCTCAAAGGTTCTGACCCCCTTTGAAGAGCTAACAACTCTAGTCAGTGCCGCCTCTGCTACCACAGCCGATGTCATCCCCTCTGTCCATGCACTGGTACGGTTTCTCAGTAAGGAGAGTGAAGATGATCATGGGATCCTAACTATGAAAGCCACCCTTCTGGATGCAGTCCACAGACGTTTCAGGCATGTGGAATCCGAGCCCCTCTACACCGTGGCAACACTGCTGGATCCACGTTATAAAGACAAGTAAGGGAATTTATGTTAAATTCTTACATTTATTTAGCCTAATCTGATGTATATGAGAAAAACTGTACTGTTTACAGTGAGTTGGTTGTAGCCTATGTGACTGTGTTGTGACTGCATAAAATAAGATTACAGGTTACAGATTAGAATCACTGTTTACATTATCATGACTGTGTTTCTTTCTGTGAGCACAAATGTGTGGGGACTGGGTTTAAAAAGCTCTAAAATATACATGTTACATTATTTTATACATTTTATATTTATGCCAGGTACTTCACAAACCCGGAAAACCTGGGACATGCAAAAGCAGCGTTAAAGGCAGCGGTATGTAAAGTAGAAGAAGAGCTGAAGACCACGCCTCCACCTGATGTGACTGAGCCAGTGAACAAGACTCCACGGATGGCGGGTGCAAGCAGCAGCCTTGGCAGCATCTTTGACGAAATACTGGAGGAGAGCAGCACAGCAGCAGGTCCGTCTGACCAGATCACCACAGGGGCAATCTGTGAAATGGAGAGCTACTTCTGTGAGGCTCCGATTGAACGGAAGAGCAACCCTTTACACTACTGGAGCCTAAAACAAGCTCGACTCCCCACCATGGCAGCAACAGCAGCTAAATTCCTCTGTGCTCCCTGCACGAGTGTGGAGAGTGAAAGGCTCTTCAGCACAGCGTCAATAATCATTGAGGAGCACAGGAGCAGGCTGACAGCACAGCATGCTGAAATGCTTATCTTCTTAAAAAAAAATCTCTACATTATGCTCGGAC
This sequence comes from Platichthys flesus, assembly GCF_949316205.1. Taxonomy (NCBI): domain Eukaryota; kingdom Metazoa; phylum Chordata; class Actinopteri; order Pleuronectiformes; family Pleuronectidae; genus Platichthys; species Platichthys flesus. The sequence goes on from NC_084953.1 coordinate 25,329,369, forward strand.
TGCAGAAAGTGGAGAAGGAGGAGTAAGGGTAGTCAGCACTGACTGATTATTATTTGTTTTATGTTCTTGTTATTAGAGTGATATGTTTATTGTGTGTACACTCTATTCTTCAGTGAAGACTAAGTCTTGTTTTGGGCACAGTCAGTCAGTGAAACTGGAGCTGTGTGAACTCTTAACTTAGAGCAGTTGGACAGTGGACAATATTGTGTTGTTTTTGTCCCTGCCCACAGTTGTTTCCAACATATGCTGACAGTAGAAAAATAACTGAAGTGAACTTGAATTGTTTGCACTTTAAAATTTAATTTATTCTATTCAATTGTATAATGACGTTGGTAACCAGTGGTTATTTTGCACTTTAAATATAACATTTTGTTTTTATTGGATTTGTTGAGGTAATACTCTTATGTTGAAGGTTAAAATTTATGTAACCAATTGGTTAATAATAAATGGGTCAGTTTTTCCTATACCTACTGTTGCTGACTATTGTTTTCTGTTATATCACTACAACATCAGTAACAGTAACATCACTTTATCAAGCCTTTTCTAACATTCCACACAACAAAATAAGGAATAAATATATGTATGATTTGTGCCTATATCGTATCGTATTGATATCGGTATCGGCCAATACTCAAGGCTAAAATATCGGTATCGTATCGGAAGTGAAAAAGTTGTATCGGGACATCCCTACTTTTTTCCTCTTATAAATAACAGCACTAGGGCTGCCGCGATTAGTCAACGTCATCGATGACGTCGACGCTGAAAATGCGTCGGCATCAATATTTTAAAGCGAATCGTCGGACCCACACAAATTATGAATTTATGTTCTTCTTCAATATCATTACATTACATTACATGTCATTTAGCTGACGCTTTTGTCCAAAGCGACTTACATTTTTAGATCACTCAGCATTCATGAGGGGCCATTTTAGGGATTCAGTATCTTGCCATGGACACTTAGGCATGCAGATGGGAAAGAGTGGGATTCGAACCAGCAACCTTCTTGTTGCAGAACACCCGCTTGTTGCAGAACACCCGCTCTATCCCCTAGGCCACGCTCTCCCCCATATCACTACTTAACGCCAGGTTTACACCGGACCCGCCCCCCCGAGGAAACCCCTATGTTGGTATGTTGTGGACCAATAGGATGAGGCAATGAATGTGGGGGGCGGGGTCAGACAGTAGGACCCAAATAAAGATGTCAACAATAATACCCAGTCTGTCTCACGCACATTATTAAGCGAACTCGACAGACTCGATTTCGAAACCATCGGTGCAGGGCGCGAGGCGCATCGCAGCCCATGTAAACGTCACGAAGGTTTAACAGGGGGGTGAATAGGAGGCTCCTGGCTTTTCGGTAATGCGCTTCGGAAATGGAATGAAACGGTCAATTTGATCTTTTCGGAGGAAAATTATTCGTTCAGATTAATCGACTAATCAGTAAAATAGTCGACAGATTAATCGATAGAAAAATAGTTGTTAGAGGCAGCCCTAAACAGCACCAAATAGAACTAGTTCTATTCTATCCATAAGGTATAATATATCATTAAATATGGCATGAGAGAAACTGAAATCATATGGCATGAACACAATTTTCAACCAGGGATGAAATTATGCTTTTAAAATACAATATATCAAATAGTCAGTGGCACGTTACTTTCTCAGTAATGTTTGCATGATACATATAATACAAAACTTCAAATTCAATAGCAGGATCCATTCTTTCAATGTTATTGTTAAAATTAGTCATATTTTAATTTCTTCAATGAAGGTTGATAAATTGTATTTAGGTATTGTCTATCCTTAGCCTGACGTTGTCAGACTCACAATTCTAGTCAGAATATGCGTCTGAGACCGCTCCATTGGGCTGTGATTATGGGGCGTGTTTCAACTGACCAGGAAGTAAAATTCCTCTTCGCTCAATTGGATACTAAGATGCTAAGCAACGCATTGTGAGTTATTTACTAACGCCGGGTTCACCCCGGACGCTTCAGCGCAGCGCCAAGCCTTAAATTACAGCTGGCTCCCATCCACTCCCATGTTAAAACTTTGTGCCGGTCACACCGGAGGCTGAAGCACCACGAGGCAGCCTTGGCGCAGCGCGGTGCTTCAGCCTCCGGTGTGACTGGCACAAAGCCGTGCAGCGATCGTTTCGGCGTCGAGTCTATTTTTTGCGCTTGATGCGAGCGTATCGCACCAGGAAACACACTGAAAAACCATTTTAAACGATATTGATGACATATTTTATATGATATAAATGATCAAATATGCATCCCATACTTTGAAGTCCCCTTCTGTTGTCCTGGCGTTTTAATTTGACCAATGACATTATTAAATGTCCCCCTCTGCCCATCCACTACAGCCACACAAGCAGTGATACAGATAAAAAGAGAGAGAGAGGGGGGACTACGTATCCTCCACATAGGCTTGAGTGGAGAATACATAATTTACCCCCGACACCCGACATTTAATGGAGCAAACAGCGGAGAGGTTCTTCAACATGGATGAAATTAAATTAATAATTGAAGTGGAGAAGTGCAGTGAGTTGTATGATCCTCGGAACATGTCGTATAAAGACAACACCAAGGAGGACACATGTTGGGACGCTGTTGCTTAATGTTGGAGCAACAAGTAAGTATATGCTTTTAATCTACTGGATCAACGGGTGATATATTAGCGCTGCCCGGCGGTTCACCGTCGCTTCAGTGTCCGTTGTGAACAGCCAAGCGCCGGGGCGATAGGGATTAGCGCGGTGCTTTGGCGTCGCCTCCACGTTCTCTGTTCCTCTTTCAAAATGAATGCGCTGTCGATGTCTTCTAAAACAGACTCAATGGCAGCATCTACACATCTCAGCTCTCCAGCGGCAGGCATGTTTGTTGAAAACCCGCCCTGACAATCTGATTGGCCCGGTCGGGCATAATTTTTCCTCAACGGAGCGACTCCAGACCGAACTGCCCGACCTAAAATGTTGTGGGCAGTGCTAAGTTCGTCTGGCATCCAGGCTAGTGTATCCTGTCATACTAGCTCAGACTCTGAACACATACAGGTAATTGGAGCAAATTCAACAATGAACAGAAGCTAAGGTTTTCATCTATTCACTGTTTTAACCCAGCAACATCAGCGTGCCCTTCAAAACAGAGTTTCCATGTCCTACTTATCAAATCCAGTAACGTTTGCCACCTTAATAGGAACCAGTGAACCCCAGTGGACTGTCAGGGTTAATAGATGAATGCTGTACCTGCAGCGCTTTGACCAGTGCTCCGTTTCTGCCTGCTTCTCCCACCAGAACAACCCTCGTCTCCACTTTTGGCAGCATATCTGAGGGAGCAACAGAGGGACAGAGTGAACATGGAGGAGGGGGGATGTAACACATATAAACTCATGCCTTAATAGACACCAGTGGACCACAGTGGAAGAAAGAAGAATTGGAAAAGGGACAGATCAAGAAGCATGTCATCTCTGGGAGGTGATCTGTTTTCTCATTCTAACCAACAGGCAGTGGCACCAGTCAGCCAATACACTTTATAATTGATTAAGAGCAAGATAAAAAGAGGACTGCATAGAAATTAGGTTATTAACATACAAGTAACAGAGAAGGCCAATATTCAGTATAGTCCTTATAGGAGAACATGAGAACTAATTTCAACTTCGAAATAAAAACAGAGGATATTTGGAAACAACATATTAGCTACTGCTACTAGAGTATTAAAAATATTTTTGAACTTCACAAATACATTCTCATTGTTTCATACCATCATCTATATAAGGGTCCCTGTAGGTAGAGTTATAAGAGAAAAACAATACATGTACTGAGACAATATTCTGGAGGCACAGATTCACATTATTTAGTGGTCGAGCAATTTCCCAGAACAAAAAAAATACCATATCTGTGTTGAGCCTAAACAGATGTGAACTCATCTGCACCTGAGTTATTGTCATATATTTTTGTAATCAACAAACTTAAGTCCAAATGAATGACCCATTACTTAAATGAATGTAGATGTGTCGGAAGACATATATTGTTTGTCAAGCTTGTGAGTATGTATTTCTGTTGTGTGAATAAATATTAGCATTATTACCCATTCGTCCAATTAATTGATCTTTCACCACTTTATGAAAACAAACTATGTTCTAAAAATTTTATTTTCAAAATTCTTCAGTGCTATCATTACAGTTCACAGTATTACACCCTCCTTAGCTGGAGGAGTGGCTCCTGGAAAATAACCAATATGTAAATTTGTCACCTTCCGGGAATCTTGGCTCAAAGATTAAATCAGGTCCACCAAACCCAAACTGCTTCTCATGCTGAACTGCACAAACACACACATGTGCAATGATGTATTCAATCATAGAAGTTGTAAACCATTCCTACAAAATTAGACTTAACTTTTGTAAACGTAGGATTTAGTTTTGTAGTATTAGCTTGTATCCAATTAACTGGAAACTGAGTGCATGTCTAAACATGTATTGTAGAAGTCAAGAATTAGTTGAATAATGTATTTTGAGTGGAATATAGGGAATCCAAATTTGTAATCACCTGAAGGGATCACCTTCACTGACACCGAAGGTCACACATGGTATATCTGCTTTATATATAAACCACAGCAGCACTTTAGTTTGGGAATTTAGAGATTAGAGAGAATGAGAGATAGGAGAAGAACATTACGCCGTTGCAGACTGACCGTCCCCATCTTCAGATGCCATGCCAAGAAATACATGGTCCTTGGTGGTTTCGCCGATCCTCGAATCATAGACCGAAGAATCCACCAACAGGCTCCGGGCTGTCCCTAAAGTAACTATGCTGCTGTCAGCCATGGCAGGAACCTTAGGAGGCACCAGCTGTCCAAACTATCAAAAGTTACAGGGAACGAACAGAGGGAGACACAGGGGGAGAACATGGTGAGGTAGAGAGGAGGGAGAAAGAATAGCAACAAGGAAAAAAAGGAGAAGGGTGACAACTGTCAAACCAAAGCCAAAAAAACACTTGGCAAGACTTCAAATGCAAAAATGCTGCCCGAGTTTGACAATTCGACTGGAGAGAAAGCAACATCTTTGTGAACTGTGATAACTTTGGTGGAAAGTAGGCGATGTGAATGAAAAGTTGGTCTCTGAAACTTTTTAATATGTTGGGTTGTTTACATAACAGCAGCCTTGAAAATGTGTCCGCCAGGCCCAATGAAAAGTAGCAGCAGATAAGTTGTGTTCAGCACAGTACAAGTCTCAGTGTTGGCAACATATTTAGTCATATTGATGGTTATGACTAAAAGAGACAGTTGCAACGTTAAAGAAGCATCATCCATTCAAAAAAAATGACTAATTAGGTTTATTTATATGAAGTCATAGCTAACGTCCCTTTTCCTGCTCTCGTGTTCACCTAGTGTTTCTGTGATGAGAGACAAAAATGATAGGACAGCAATAGAATTCTGTTAAACCTAATCTCACGGCCAGTTAACTTTAGCTGCTTGAACAGTGGCACCACATTCCTTTACTTACACGACCAGAAGTTAACTAAAGTCATGTGGTTTGTATTGTGCAAGAGAAAGAAACTCGAAGTAGACCAAACTCACCGCTTGTTTAGTGGGCACTACTTCAGTGAACTAGTTGAAAACACAGAAAAGAACCAGAAAACGAAGACTTCGGATATCAACCGGCTGCTTAGCCAGTCAAAGTGAACTAGCTCTCAAGCTAACGCAGCTAGCTACCGGGCTAGTGAGTGCACAACACTATGAACAGTTCCTGGTAATTCCTCTTCGGTCCAAAACTCTCCTCACCAAGAAAGTAACATGTCTCCGACTCTCAAGCTCGTATCAACACATGCTGTCCTTTATATGTGAAAACAGGCAAAATTCGAATTGTGGCCGCTTTAGTCCGCAGATAGCTATCAACTTCATAATGGCCCAGAGACGGTATCAGCCTGCTGCGCCAGCTCAATTCAAAAGGCAAGGAAAACAACGCTAACGCGCGCTGATTGGTCCACAGTGAAGGAGAGCTCGCGGCTTCCGCCCTGCGAGGCCGCTGATTGGTCTGTTTATTCAAATCTCGATGCTCACTGCTTTTCTGACGAGACTTGCTACCTTCACTTGCTTTCGGAAATATTAAACACTATATCTTTCGACAGAGACACAACAAGTAATATATAATTTTAAAATATGTTTTATTCCATTTTAATTCGGTCTAAATGATTCAACAACATGACTACGGTCAGTCTACGGATATACAAAATAATGATATTTTCCAGCTTCATGACTTCATGTACAATGCAACTTTAAGGTTTAAGGTTTAGGGCAAAGGACAAGTTATTGATAATAAAAGTCAATCTAAATCAATGCTTTCCCCAACGAAATTCTGGCTTTTCCTTTACAGATCCAGATCGTTTCTTAATTTCATGCCGATGTTCTTCATATTTCAGATAACAACAAGCTATGTGTGATATTGATGACACTCAATCAATCAATCACAATATGGCCTATACTAAGATCATTATTAATACAGATATCTGACGCAGAATCTGGTATATTGATCATAGAGCCCTATTATGTTCTAAAGCTGCACTTAATCAATCACTCAATCAATCAAATTTTATTTGTATAGCCCATATTCACAAATTACAATTCATCTCATAGGGCTTTAACAGGGTGTGACATCCTCTGTCCTTAACCCTCAGCAAGAGTAAGGAAAAACTACAAAAAACCCTTTTAACAGGGTAAAAATATGTAGAAACCTCAGAGAGAGCCACATGTGAGGGATCCCTCTCCCAGGACGGACAGAAGTGCAATCGATGCCACGTGCAGGAAAACATCATCAATAATCAAAGTCTCTAGCAGCATTGATGAGGGTAGACATCCCGAAGGACAACCCCAACATGACATGCCAAGCAGTCCCGCTGCAAGCACAGTCCATGCTCAGCAACCATCTAGACCACGATCCACCATCCAGACCAGACGCCACTCCAGTCCTCAGTCACCGTCCACCGCCGCCCACCAGGAGGACCCATCACAAGCCACCACCGCGGTCCTGGTCCACCGCCCGTGCCTAATGCCAACGCGACACAGGGTCCGCCACCACCACCACGATCAGCCCACATGACTCAGAATCCGCCACACTGGATCCAACACCGCGACCCCCGGTGCGCGATCCACAAACCGCAATCCATGGTGCGGCCACAGAGGCCCTGGATCTGCGGGTGATAAAGCAAAGGGATTCCGGGGAAGGGGGATAGGGATGGAGAAGAGGAAGGAGAAGCTGGAAAGAGAAGCTCCGTGTGTCATATGTCATAAAATAGAACAAGTAACGTTCTGGCGCACTAATTAGCTCTAACTATAAGCTTTATCAAAAAGGAAGGTTTTGAGCCTACTTTTAAACGAACAGATGGTGACTGCCTCCCGAACTGAAAGTGGTCGATTATTCCACAGCCGAGGGGCTTGATGGCTAAAAGCTCTCCTACTCTACTTTTAGAGAATTTAGGGACGACAAGTAGGCTTGAATTCTGGGAGCGGAGTGCTCTAGTGGGTTTATAAGGTATTAACAGCTCTTTAAGGTATAAAGGCGCTATATTATTAAGGGCCTTGAAGGTGTGGAGGAGAATTTTAAATTCTATTCTAGATTTAACTGGAAGCCAGTGTAGCGATGCTAATATTGGAGAAATGTGCTCTCTTCTCTTTGTTTTCGTCAGGACACGTGCTGCGGCATTTTGGACAAGCTGTAGAGTCTTTAACGACTTACTGCTGGAGCCTGATAATAATGAATTACAATAGTCCAGTCTCGATGTAACAAAGGCGTGGACTAGTTTTTCTGCATCTTTTTGTGAAAGGACATGTCTAATTTTTGAAATATTACGCAAGTGGAAAAAAGCGGTCTAGAAATTTGTTTTAAGTGACTATTAAAGGATAAATCAGGATCGAAGATCACTCCCAAGTTCCTGACTGTTTCATTGGAAGCAAGGGCAATGTCGTCTAGCGCAGCTATATCATTAGATAATGCATCTCTAAGGTGTTTGGGGCCAAGTATTATAACCTCTGTTTTGTCTGAGTTTAATAAGAGAAAATTGCGGGTCATCCAGGTTTTTATGTCCTTGAGACATGTTCGAAGTTTAGTTAATTGATTACTTTGTTCAGGTTTTATTGACAAATATAACTGGGTGTCATCCGCATAGCAGAGGAAATTTACCGAGTGTGTCCTGATAATGTTTCCTAGTGGAAGCATATATAATGAGAATAAAATTGGGCCTAGCACAGAGCCCTGTGGAACACCATGATTAACTTTGGTGCGCACAGATGACTCATCATTAATTTGCACAAATTGGGAGCGATCAGAAAAATACGATTTAAACCAGTTAAGGGCGGTTCCATTAATGTTAATTAACTGTTTCAGTCTTTGTAATAAAATTTGATGGTCAATTGTGTCGAATGCTGCACTGAGATCTAACAGAACGAGGACAGACACAAGTCCCTGATCTGAGGCTATTAAAAGGTCATTAGTGACTTTTGCCAAGGCTGTCTCTGTACTGTGATTGGCTCTAAACCCTGATTAAAAGTCTTAATTTATATTATTTTCCTGGAGAAACTCACACAGCTGATTGGCTACCACTTTTTCTAAGATTTTAGAAATGAAGGGGAGATTAGATATTGGCCTGTAATTGGCTAAAACCTCTGGGTCTAGGGTGGGTTTTTTGAGTAGGGGTTTGATGACAGCTATTTTAAAAGACTGTGGTACATAACCTGATGATAATGACAGATTGATAATGTTAAGTAACGAACTATCAATTAGGGGCAGAATTTCTTTAAGTAATTTGGTAGGAATGGAATCTAAGATACAGGTTGTTACAGGTTTAGAACCTGAGATTAATTTGGTAAACTGATCACGGGTGATCAGAGAGAAGCTGTCTAAGTAATGGGTAGGATTCTCAGCCGTTTCTGAGATCTCTGTTGTTGGGAGGGTATTAGTGCCAATTGAGGGCAGGAGATGGTTGATTTTATTTCTAATAGTTTGAATTTTATCATTAAAAAAGGTCATAAAGATATTGCTATTTAGGGATCGAGGAATACTGGGTTCGGTGGAGGTGTGACTCTCTGTCAGCCTGGCTACAGTGCTGAAGAGAAACCTGGGGTTGTTTTTATTGTCTTCTATTAGTTTTGAATAGCAGGCGGCTCTTGCTTTGTGGAGAGCCTTTTTATATTCTTTAACACTATTCTTCCAGTCTATTAGATTTTCAACATTGTTGCTGGAGCGCCACTTCCTTTCTAGTTTTCTTGATAATTGTTTTAACTCATTTGTCTGGGAATTATACCACGGAGCTAATTTACTATGTTTGACATTTTTCTTTTTAAGAGGCGCTATTGAGTCTAATGTTAATCGTAATGAGTCTGCAGAGCTATCGACGAGGTGGTCGATCTCAATGGAGCTCAGGGTTTTAAAGAATTTGTTGTTTATATCTACTGCTAATACGGGTTTAAATGTAATTGGGATTATTTCCTTAAATTTAGCTACAGCACTATCAGGTAGACATCTAGAAAATGAATTTGTTATTAGTGGCATATATTCAGTTATTGAAAAATCAAAGGTTATTAAATTATGGTCTGATAGAACTGGATTGCGCGGAAGTACTGTTAAATTTTCAATTGCGACACCGTACGATAATACAAGGTCAAGTGTATGGTTACCACAATGAGTAGGTTTGTGCACACACTGACTGAAACCAATAGAGTCTAGTATTGAAATAAATGCTACGCTAAGGCAATCTTTATTATTATCAACATGAATATTAAAGTCACCAACAATAATAATTTTATCGGTCTTTAGGACTAAGTTTGATAAAAACTCAGGGAATTCCTTTAAAAATTCAGTATAAGCCCTTGGAGCACGGTAAACTACGGCAAATATGATTGGCTGTTGGTGGTTCCTGGATTGGCATGGAAGACTAAGAACCAGACATTCAAATGATTTGTAGCTGAGTTTAGGTTTAGGATTAATTGATAGACTGGAGTTAAAAATAGCAGCAACTCCACCTCCTCGCCCAATTTCTCTAGGAACCTGTGAATTGATATGACTGGAGGGAGTATATTCATTTAGACTGACACAATCATCAGGATGCAGCCACGTCTCAGTGAGGGACAATAAATCTATGTTGTAATCTGAGACTAGTTCATTAACTAAAAGAGGCTTTTTTAGCGGGTAAAAGTCAGCTGCAGGTTCGATATTCGCTGGATATTCGGTTTTCATTTACCCCGCAATCAGCTTAATCAACCCAATTGCATTTCATTACGGCTGTAGTTTGTTGAGGACAGCATAGGACACCGTATCAACAAAAATCACAGTGACATGTTGCTCCTATCGATATCTGTGCAAGAAAAGCTCTTAAATCAACGTCCTGGCTGCTGTCTGTTTTAGGGACCGTCTACAAATTACACCCCACAGACTGGTGGCATAAACGTTTCCATGGAATTGTTTCAGGAAAGAAATCACCACAAATCACTTGAAACATATTTTCTCATTCTGATTGCTGTAGTACTTGCCAATGGTGGGCTTTTACTTACTACAGGTCATTATTTGTTGATATTTTGCATAATGGTGGAACAGGATGAAATTAATAGCTAAAATATTCACCAAAAATCAATGGAAATATATTTTCGCATTCTGATTGCTGTAGTACTTGCCAATGGTGGGCTTTTAATTACTACGGGTCAGTATTTGTTGAGATTTTGTATTATAGCGAATGAGGATGCAATTAATAGTTTCAAATATTCACCAAAAATCAATAAAACTAAATTTTTTCAATCTGATTGCTGTAGTACTTGCCAATGGTTGGCTTTTACTTACTACGGGTCATTATTTGTTGAAATTCTGCATTATAGCGAATGAGGATGCAATTAATAGTTTCAAATATTCACCAAAAATCAATGGAAATACATTTTCGCATTCTGATTGCTGTAGTACTTGCAAATGCTGGGCTTTTACTTACTACGGGTCATTATTTGTTGAGATTTTGTATTATAGCGAATGAGGATGCAATTAATAGTTTCAAATATTCACCAAAAATCAATAAAACTAAATTTTTTCATTCTGATTGCTGTAGTACTTGCCAATGGTTGGATTTTACTTACTACAGGTCATTATTTGTTGAAATTTTGCATTATAGCGAATGAGGATGTAATTAATAGTTTCACATATTCACCAAAAATCAATGGAAATACATTTTTTCATTATGATCGCTGTAGTACTTGCCAATGGTGGGCTTTTATTTACTACGGGTCATTATTTGTTGATATTTTGTATTATAGCGAATGAGGATGCAATTAATAGTTTCAAATATTCACCAAAAATCAATAAAACTAAATTTTTTTCATTCCGATTGCTGTAGTACTTGCCAATGGTTGGATTTTACTTACTACGGGTCATTATTTGTTGAAGTTTTGCATTATAGCGAATGAGGATGTAATTAATAGTTTCACATATTCACCAAAAATCAATAAAACTACATTTTTTCATTATGATCGCTGTAGTACTTGCCAATGGTGGGCTTTTACCTACTACGGGTCATTATTTGTTGACATTTTGCATTATAGCGAATGAGGATGTAATTAATAGTTTCACATATTCACCAAAAATCAATAAAACTACATTTTTTCATTATGATCGCTGTAGTACTTGCCAATGGTGGGCTTTTACCTACTACGGGTCATTATTTGTTGACATTTTGCATTATAGCAAATGAGGATGAAATTAATAGTTTTGAATATTCACCAAATTGAATGATTCAAAACAATTAGTCAAGGGAATTTCAATAGAAAGATTAAAATACATCTGTCTTTGGAACGCATCATGATAGAGACATACCGTTTTTTTGCGTTTCAAACCTCTAAAGAAAACTAGGGATAGGTTCAATCATAACCTTTGAAACCTACACCACAAACCTGCATTTTGGAGCCCTATCAAGACTTCACCTTGAACAGCAACTCCAATTTGAGGGGAAAGAAGGTCATAGCTAAGGTAAGAACTTATATTGGATACTGTCATATCAGTGCCTTTGTTAATCTTTCAATGTGACTATTGTGTCTGTGTTTTTGAATTTTTGAACTCACTTGAGTCCAAGCTTGGTCAGGGATAACACAGATATTCATAAGTTGAATTTAATACCTTTTTAGGGAAGCTTATTGCATTCACTTGAGTGAAAAAAATATTAATTTCATCTCATAATTATGCGATACTTATCTTGTAATTACGAGAAAAGTATTGCATAATTACGTGATAGTATGTCATTATCATGAGATAGTACCTCATAATTACGAGAAAGTCACTCATAAATATCACTGCAAGATAATTACGAGATAATAGAAATGACAAAATAGTATCTCGTTATTGTGAAATAATTACAAGATAATATTAATTATGACATGTTACCTCATTAGTATTTATGAGATAATAGTAATTATGAGATATTGTCTCATACTTATGAGATTATTATTAAATATTTTTTATACTCATGTGAATGCAATGAGCTTCCGTACCTTTTAATACCTTCACACCCCCCTCACCGCCCATCAGGACCACTTGTTTAGAGGGCCCAGAATTTAGTGTTACGGCCCTGCCCACGCATTGGTGAATTGAAGACGGTTTTGGCGCGGGAACCCCAGGGCACATCGTTGGTTGTTGGTCTTCTTGTGGTTCTAGTCGTCGCTATGATTCATTACTCTAGCAAAATTCCGAGCAAAGAACATTACCTCCTCACTGCTAATCAATCAACCCAATCATAGCAAGTAAGTTTTCAACCAAGTTTGTTGTAGGGTGATTTTCAAACAGTGATGGACTGGGATTAAAAACGGCCCTGGCATTTTCACCCACCAGCGTGTGCCGTGTGGGCCCACACGACATGCACGGAAATAACACTCACTTTTGTAGCCCCATTGGTGATGAACCCTCTAACTTTAATATACATGAAGACTGACTGTCCTCACTGTTTCTCACTGTCCTCCTGTCTTACTCCCTGCACTTGGCAGCTTAAAAAACAAATCGGTCAGTTTCGCGCATTTTTCACAGTCAGCAAACAGTAATTTCCTGGATTTCGCTCTCTTTTCTCCGATCCTCCCTTCTGTCGCTTAATTCCTCGATTCATAGTTCATACTCATAGAAACCTCAGCAGACTGGTGGTATCTTCCAACTTTCAACAACCCCCTATACGCAGACGCGGTCTGATTCTGTTTTGAAATTCCTAGAAGTCATTGCTTCATATAACTTTTGTAAACCAATAATACATTTAAAAATACAGGCAGATTTGTTGTATTTCAATTTCAAACCATGCACTTTTTAAACATCTGATTGAATAAGGCTACAAAATAATGTAGACCGATGTAAATATTAAGGGCAACCATGACTGTAGTATATAGACACTCATATCTGGTATAAATACTGATTCGTTTCCTATTATATAGCATGGATAGGGATTTAGTGACAAAGGGCTAATTTGAAGCTTTGATAGTGGGCCAAGATAATGTGGGGCCGCGTTGCGACGAAGCGGACGCGCGAACGCGACAAGCATGCCGCCCCGTGATTGGCCGGCCCGGCCCAAACGGCCAACGAGAGTCCGCGGCCCCTCTGGCATCTGCCCGAATGCCAGACCGTCCAGTCCGCCACTGGTGTCAAATGAGTGTTCTTAGGAAATTTGAATTTGAAATAATTGATCATTGTTTTGCTTTAGGTAAAGGCATCATGCAAATGAATAATCTTTAATAATACAGTATTCTTTCAATTTAGAAAATGACGAAACAAAAAAAGAGAAAGATAGCATCCCAAAGAGACTTATGGGAGGTAGCAGGCGGCTTGGAGGCCGTGGTGAGTGAATTTTCCCTGGTTAACCTGCACGGGGCCACCTACAGTTCAGATGTTTGGTCAGAGTTATGCCTAACACTCTTTGGAAATGAAGATAAATCCCCAAAACACTGGTTGTGGGTGATATGGAACAACAATAGAAGGGGACTCAGAGATAGAGTCCGTGATCATACCAATATGAAAGGCCTAGATTCAACTGCCAAAGATCAAAAGACGGAAAACAAAGAGGTAGCGTCACATGGGTCGCATGGGTTTGAGGCAGTGATTCAAACATCCAGGGCAATATCGGAATTGGACAATCTGGATGAGGCAATAGATCTGCCTGAGCCCAACCACAATATTTCCTCTCCGTCTGCCTCCCCATCCTCCAATCCGACGTCCCGATTTGACCATCCTGGGAGAGAAAGGGAAATACAGTTTGTGGCCGAGATTTTTTCTGGTCATTCAGATACAGAAATGCACGAACACCTAGAAGACAGGATTGAAGGCAGTAATCATAGTTCAGAAGATTCTTCTGTGGTTAAAACATCCAAGGCAATGACTGACTTCAACAATCTGGAAGAGGAGCCCAAATACAATGCTGCCTCTCCATCGTCTTCTGAAAGACAGAGGAAAATCCGAAGGGTCGGCACTGTCCAGAGAAGATTTCGAATCTGTTTGGATAACAAATCCTGGAAAAAAATTAGACCACAGAAAGGGTATCACAAATTTAAACAGTCTTGGACACATGTTTTGTATGATAAATTCCACAAACAAAATCATTGCTGTGTACCTGCTTTTAAATACCAACACATTAGACCGGCAAATAGCAGAAAAAGAAATTGTCCATACTTTCATGCAAAAGCGGTGTGCACATTTCCTTCCTGCAAAGCAGTTTATACTTTCATAATGGCTAAAAAACCCTCAATAAAATAAAATAAAGTGTTTTTGACAGTGTGCCGCCATGGAAATGTGTGTCACCTGAAACAACACACCAGGAAAAGACAGGCGTCAAACGTTAGGAGAGGGAAAATTGCTCAAAAAATCAAAGGTGTGCTCAGTAACACCTACTACAAACTCCTTAGCCAAACCCCTCACGAGGATATAAGGGCTGGGAACATGACTAGATGTCTCAATAGAGGCATCTTAAATGCAATTTCTTGCGAAGTCAGGAAAAGTCTGACCTTACATGATAATGTTGTGATGGAGGTGCTTCTCACTCAGAACATGATGAGAGAATGTGACACAGACTTTGTTAATTTCCCTGGATACATCCAGAACTTTCAAACCGACCCATTTGCCACTCATATGTACAGTGAGACAGGGTTAGGGATTTTGGTTGCACATGAGGAGGAAGGAACCAGTAAAACTGTACCTGGACGCCACAGGGAGTGTGGTATCCAAGATCCCAGACCAGAAGAAGCGTGTTTTATACTATGCACTTGTTTTACCTGGACATGGTCGTGGTGCACCCCCCTTGCCTGTGGCAGAGATGCTGACCAACGACCACACTGTACCCTCGATTGCCTACTGGCTCTTGCAGTTTCTCCACACTGTTCGTAAATTCACTGTGCTGACAGTTCGCCAAGTGGAGACAGACTTCAGCTGGGCGCTGATGCAGGCTGTTTTCCTATCCTTTAACAAGGAAAATATTTGCACCTATTTGAGGAGATGCTTCGCCATCAGCCAGGGCAAACGGCAGATGAAGGCCATCCAGAAGAATACTGTGCTCCACCTTTGCTCGGCGCATGTGCTCAAGGCCATTAGTGGAATCATTGCTAAGCACGTGACTGATAGAGGTCACAGAGAATTTTTGACTTTTGTGTTTGCCAGGCTGCAGAACACACAAAGTCTGAATGAGGCCATCCAGGTGTTCAGGGCCCTGTGCATCATTTTGTTTACAAAAAGGAATTTACCTGTTGTAATAAACAGTGTAGAGGAGCTGAAAGAGATGATACAGTCAGTTAACTTTGATGTATTGTCAGAGGACCAGGTCGATGCAAAGACCTTCATGACCTTTGAAGACCTTGAAGCTGTCGATTCCAGGACGATTGTCGGCACGTCTCCGTTTTCGTCTGTCTTCCGACGCATCTCTGATGATGCTGCCGAAGCAGTGGATTCAGAGCCAAATGAAGAGGAGGACAATCTCTACTACTGCCCTGCCATAGTTCAAACGCTCCTGGACAAATACATGTCCATATATTCACTCTGGAGTGGGCTGATGTTGGGGGATCTGTCACGCCATGCTCCACGCCAGGGGCGTTTCTAGGTTTCTGAAAGATCCGGGGCTTAGCCCAGGGCCAAAACGTAACTGCGCATGCAATTTTTGAAAATAATAGCAAATAACAAAATAAACAATGTATGCAGTTTATTAATACCAATGGTAAAAATATAGATTTTCACAAACTTCCCTTTGTCTTAACAAAAAAGTGCCTCATTCATAAGCACCAACATTAAACATTTAGATAATAAATGAGTCACATAGTCATATATGTATTCTTCACATATTTTTATTAGTTTCACAATAGTAAACAATGTCTGAAAAAGTATACAATGCAGAAATACAGAAAGATAAGATGTTTAAAAGGCAAGAGCCTTTTAAACATCTTATCTTTCTGTAGTCATGCGTTTGTCTTTGTTCATTTCTTTTCTTCTACAGTATATCTGTCTTTACTTTACACTTTCCATATTGTGTATACTTGTACATTTGTCTGTGTATTATTAACTGTTACTCTACATGTATTGTCTTTCTTTGTTCATTTCTTGTTTGTAGTGAACTTCACTCGTTTCACTGTTTCTTGCTCCTTTCTTTGGACCTTTGTCCTTTGAGCACAAGTGGGTATCTCCTCGGTTTGACTTGGGCGAACCGGTCAATGTCTTCACCATGGTCTAAGCCACAAAGCGCATCCTTCTCCACTGCCATAATAGCCAAATGATGTAGCCTCTCCTGGCCCATGGTTCTCCTCAGCCAGGTGTGGACACGGCGCAGTACACTGAACGACCGCTCACACGTGCAACTGCTGACAGGTATTGTCAAGGCTGCTTGGACAACTGAGCTCAAGGTTGGGAACATGTCTGGGTGAAGTAGCTTGTAAACACTGCCCATGTCAGAAACGGCACCTTCTCTCTTTCTTCTAGAAAGGAACTGCTTTGCCACCAGGATCTCCTCTTTTTTCAATGACATTTTATAATGTGTTGCAATCAGCTCTAGGGAATCCTCACAGAAGAAATCAACGGCCGCTGGGTTGCAAGCTTGAATGCCTCGCATTAGCTCTGCCCCCACATCAGAAAATCTGCTGTTTAGCTCAGTTACCATACGGTCAAGACATGGGTACAACAGAGTTTGTTTCAGCTGGTCTTCTGTGCCCAGATGAGCCCTTGTACCCAAGGTGGACTCTATTGTAAAGTCCTCCATCACCCTCTGCTTGTGCCTGCGACCACTGTGACTCTCACATATGTTGTTGGCATCATAGATGTGTTTTGCTTCATTGTAAAGCTTGTCTGCCATTTCATTGGTTCGGATGGATTTCAGTGTGTCAAGGACTGCATCTTTAAAGAGTGTTGCTTGGGCCAAGTCCACAGAATCCTTCTGAAGGTACAGGTGCAGCCCCTCTGTAGTTGACAGCATACTCCGGAACATGACCAGCAGGTAGACATTTGAAAACCTGGACAGCTTTGACAGTAATCCGACTGCACTCTCTTCCAGGCACTTTAAAACAGCTGGCAGATTGTTGAGCATTGCTCTCACAGACTTCACCTGACATGCCCATCGGGTTTTTGACAGCTGGACAAGCTCACTCTTCTTCAAGCCCAGGAGCATCTGGACATCAGAGAATCGCTGATGGTTTACGATTGATACACTGAAGAAACAGTAGACACTCTCCAATGTCTCAAACAGGTCACTGGCTTCTGGAACAGCCCTGCACGTATGGCAGAGAACCAGGTTCAGCTCATGAGCATAGCAGTGTACGTACAATGCTTCTGGGTGTTTCTCACGAAAGCGAGCTTGAACTCCACTTACTGAACCACTCATAACGGAAGCTCCATCATAAGCCTGAGTGACACACAGGAGATCATTAAGGCCATTCGACTCCAATACATTTTCAATTGCGTCACTGATGCACTGTGCATTCAATCCCTTAAGGGTGACAAGTTCAAGGAGACGTTCTTTGACTCCGCCGTCAGCTGTAACATAGCGCACACAAACAGCAAGCTGTTCAACGTGGCCATCACTTGCCTCATCAGCCATCACTGCATACATTTCCGATGCCTTGATCTCTTCTACGATGGTTGCAGTCACTTCATCAGCACAACATTCGATCATGCTGTTCTGCAAGGCAGGAGATAGATATGTTGAATGAGAAGGGGCCTGGTAGTTCTGGAGGAAGGGGTCAAAGGTTTCAAGGAGCTTCATTACTTCTAAAAAGTTTCCCTGATTCAGGGAGGAGCTGGTTTCATCATGACCACGGAAAGCAATGCCTTGTTTCCCTAAAAGGCTAGTGATGGCCACAATGCGCCGCAGGTATTCTCTCCTTTCACTAATCTGACTGGAATTTCCAACATTCATTTGGTCGACAACATCGCCTTCTGTTAGCGTAGCTCTGTAATTCTTCCAGGCCAGGATAGATGACTTGTGGACAGCACTTGCCTCATGCTCTCGGTAGCTATCCAAGGCCCTTTTCCAGTTATTAAAGCCCTCAGTGCTGAGGAGGGCATCTTTGCTGGCTCTAGGGTTGTGTTTCCCAAAGAGCTTGCATGAGAAACAGTGTGAAGAGTTTCTGCTCAAAGAATACTCCAGCCAGTCAAAAGATTCAAACCATTTGTACTGGAAAGACCGTTGCTGCTTTCCAAAACTAGTGGAGGGGTACTGGTCCCGTCTGGGTTGCTTTGGGCCTGTTTCTCGTGTCCCTAAATCATTCTTTCCTAACAGGTTCCCTGTGCTCCCTGACCCTGAGCCACCTGTATTTCCAAAAAGGGGAAAAAAGCGAAATAAAGCTATGGCCTCCTTCTCCCCCCTTTTTTAAACATGATTAAATAAAACTCTGCTATCCACAACTTGCAATTAATGGGCACTGGCAAGGATGTATACTGGGATACACTGCTGAATATTATACAATTCTGGACTAGAGATATTGGTATAGATACTCCTCACATAGCCTACAGGTACCTGCACTTGCACTTGCACTGTCCTCACTCTGGTCAGCAGCATCACTGGCAGCTGCATCTATGTATGCTGACTCTGCCCTTATCTCTGAAAATGTATAAAAGAATAAATAAAAAAAAGTTAAGCTGTAGCCTACTGTAAACTTAAGATCAATATTCTATCAAATTATTGCATTTAGAAATTTTAATTTCAAACATTATAATTAGGTTACTAAAATATGTTAAATACTACATGTAAGTGGTGTCATTGTGTGGCTCGTCAGTATTGCTTCCTCCTGCTAGTTTGCCTTTATTGGTCTCGAAACCAGGTCCTCTGATTTGCGACCACAATTGACCACCAAATAAACGTGTGTGCTATTAGTTATGCCAAGGACAAAACAACCTATTTTTTGGCGCAAGTGGGAGGTCTTTACCTCTTTTTATACTGAGAGGGAATTCACCAGG
This sequence comes from Platichthys flesus, assembly GCF_949316205.1. Classification (NCBI taxonomy): domain Eukaryota; kingdom Metazoa; phylum Chordata; class Actinopteri; order Pleuronectiformes; family Pleuronectidae; genus Platichthys; species Platichthys flesus. Next base: position 25,348,776 of record NC_084953.1, read on the forward strand.
TCGACTTTGTTACATAGACACTCTTAACATAGCCTACAGGTACCTGAACTTGCACTCTCCTCCCTTTGGTCTCCTGCATGAACCCTGACTGCATCCTTATCTGCTATCATACCTGAAAATGAAGGATGTGCCATTATATGCTTAAAGAGTTCAACAAGAACAAGAACAACAAAAAAAAACTTCTATTCCCATTACCTCCTTGGCTGCCAACCACTTTTGGAGCAAAAAACATTGAAATCCTTCTTTGTGAAATTGTTGTTTGCAGGTCCCAGGGGGTTGGGACTCTACAGCAGATGTCGTTATAATTCTCTGTTAACAAACATAAATGAGTCAGTACACTTATGCAGCCGGTCTCATTCCCTGTTGCCATGAGAATCATGTATTAACATAAATATTTCTAACTGTTATTCTTTTAATTTCATATCATATCTTCATATTATTGTCATCAACTTTCATGTACAAAGCGGTCATTTAGACTACAGACGAAAATAATAGATATAGTAGCAGGCTTAATGCCTCTGGTCCATCACACTACTAGTCATTAACGTTAGCTAGCTAGAGCATTCTAGCTGCAGACAAAGTACATGATATACATTTGCATTCAATTATAACATTATATACATTTACCATAAGTAAGGTTTTCAAAACGTTTACAGACATTTTAATTACTGACATATAATAAAGACATTGTGAAATCTAGGGCTTGTGCTTACTACTCACCTGTTGTAAACAGTGAGAGACTGGCTGCTGAATTGTACTTACGCACTTGTTGCTCTGTTCTCGTGCGGTAAATGAGGGGCGTTCAAGGACCGTCGGAAAGTCGATTTTTTTTTTTTTTTACCAAAAAATTAGATTCGGGGCTAATCAAATTAGATCCGGGGCTTTAGCCCCGAATAAAACAGCCTAGTGACGCCACTGCTCCACGCCCAAACAATCCAGGGACAAAGGAGAAGGAGACAAGGGACACAAATTGCCACGTGAAGGCATGGTTCGGGATTGTGAAGAACCACATCCTTTTAAAAAAGAAACGAATGCGTCCTGGAGCGTTCCTCAGAAAAATGCACACATCCCTTCATGGCAGGTATGTGGAGCACAGGCTAGGAAATGAACTGCCAGATCAGCTGATTTCCATAGAGGGCAAAATAAACGACATCAGCCTTTCAGAAGAGGCCACATCAAGCGCAAAAGCACAAGAGTCAGAGGTATGTTTTTAAAATATATGGATCTTTTTAAATCATCTTAATTTATATTTATTTTGATGTATTTCTCCACACTGTGTGTGTAATTTCCACTCATGAAGTAATTTGCTTCGTTGATTTTATGGGAGTAATTTGTGATTAGTGCTTGCAAAATAGTTTGATTGTATTTAATGAATAAGTGGTTTGTTGACATTGTCCTATTACCTGACCTAGACACAGACTCTTTGGAAAAGGAAGGGGACTGAGGTTGTCATTGCAACTGTTAGGACAAACAATGGTAACTCAATAATTTGCCTGAGGCATAATGACCTCATCTCACTAAGGCCACACAATCTGCTTAATGGTGAGGTAGGTGAACATGCTTTTTTCACACACATTAATATGCAAAAAAAATATTCCTACTGTCCATAAAAGGGAATTTATTTCTCAAATGCATTTCTAGGCAATGGAGTTTTTCATTCAAGCCACTCTTTCAAGGATGGGGGGTGTGCGCCGACTGTATGTGTTACATCACTTCGTCATTGGTGTAATTTTGTTCGGAGAAACCTCACAAATCTCAAGGCAAAGTTTAAAGACCGTAAGTACAGAATGACTATGAATATGTGAACTCAGAACAATGATAACATTGTTCTGAAGAATTTCAAAATTTGAAACTAATTTGTTATCAAATAATGTCATAGGTGGACTTTGATCAGTACGATGGTGTGATTGGATTTGTTAATGTAAACAACAACCACTGGAAGTTTGTGGTGAGTAAAACAAGTTGACAAACCAAAGTTAAATGTAATAGGCGGGTCATTCTTTCATCATGTATGTATTGTGAATGATTTTTTATGTGTATCCCTTGGCAGTACCTTCATGCTCCAACAAGCCAAATATTCATCATTGATCCTGCTGACCCTGAGATTGATCTGGAAGAGACCAGGAAAGCAAAACGCTTACGTTTTGCTGCTTTCTTCCTCTCTCCGTTGACAGTACCCATAGTATTATTTTCAGATAATTACGGCACCCATTTTATCAGTCACTATGGCCCACACAATGGTCACACTTCTGTTTTTTAACAGCAAATACTTTAGGACAGGGTTTAATCTAAACGGACAAAAGGATTGGTTGACCTTGGCATGGAAACCTGCCACCATTTCCCACACAACACAGAGAGATGGAACTAGCTGTGGAGTCTTTGTCATGGAGGTGAAGTAAACCATCTCAAACCACCACCTTTTGTTTTATCCCCATGAACCTTCATGTGTCAGATTCTTCCATTTCAATAATCATGACTGTCTTTAAATTGTTATTTTCTGTTAAGATGGCAAGACAAATAATCCAAAGCTTTCCAGCAATTCCAGAGGAACTCAACATTGATTCTCAATGCAAAAACATTGCACGTTTAAGAGAAGATATGGCAGAGGAGATGCTTCTTGCCGCAGGTAATGTAAAGAAGTTGTTACTATACAATGTCTAATTGATGATACATTTAAAATGTATCAATGTGTAAATTACACACGCTATCTGTTCACATAGGTTAATTTCTGCTCTTTTATAATGTGAAAAAAATGTCAGAGTCCAAAATGGATTTCTGCTGTCAATGCGGAATGAAAGTTCCTTCGGCCTTCGAAATCAAAACAAAAGACATTCTTTGGGTAAGTATTACAAGTTCAGTGATAAAATATCAATTGCATGAAAAAACCGTGGAGTTAATGTGCCTGGGTTTGTGGTTTCTACAGATCGAATGCGGAAAATGCAACAGATGGTTCCATGCATCTTGCCTTGGAATGACAGCTGCCAGTGTTCCAGAGAAAGACACTGCATGGTATTGTGAAATTTGCCTCTAAGATAATAGGGGTATACATATTGGAATAGTCATGAATGTTTGAAGATTCAATCAAAAAATGTCTAAGTCTATTGGTTATATGCTATTCATGACAGTTCTTGTTCTATATTGTTCATGTTTATCCTACAAAGTTGGATCATTTTGGGACCATACTACCCTCTAGGGTTTGAAAATACGAAAGAAATCGAATAAGAAAATTAAGCTCAACAAAATTAAAGGGGAAAAAATACAAAGTAAGGGGACATTATTTAACCACGGACATGGGGTTACCAAAACAGGGGAATGTCTATTTTGACAACGAATTTTTGAGAAATTATACCATAATGTTATAAGAAATACGGTCACTGGCAGCTACATCAAAGCATAAGAAAATGTATTTTTATTCATCACTGGGCTTTGTTTTTGTTTAAGAGGTAGCCTACAGCCATATTTACTAATCTGTTATTAAAAAATGTCTTGTTAACAATGCCTTTTGTGTGTTTTTCATAATTACTCCCATCCTATTTCACAAAAAAGGTCACCCATAATAAATGTGAAAATTTCCTTTTGGTGAATATTTCAAACCATTAATTGCATCCCCATTCGCTATAATGCAAAATGTCAACAAATAATGACCCGTAGTAAGTAAAAGCCAACCATTGGCAAGTACTACAGCAATCAGAATGAAAAAAAATAGTTTTATTGATTTTTGGTGAATATTTAAAACTATTAATTGCATCCTGTTTCACTATTATGTAAAATATGAACAAATAATGACCCGTAGTAAGTAAAAGCCTACCATTGGCAAGTACTACAGCAATCAGAATGCGAAAATCTGTTTCCATTGATTTTTGGTGAATATTTGAAACTATTAATTGCATCCTCATTCACTATAATGCAAAATTTCAACAAATAATGACCCGTAGTAAGTAAAAGCCAATCATCGGCAAGTACTACAGCAATCAGAATGCGAAAATGTATTTCCATTGATTTTTGGTGAATATTTGAAACTATTAATTGCATCCTGTTTCACTATTATGTAAAATATGAACAAATACTGACCCGTAGTAAGTAAAAGCCCACCATTGGCAAGAACTACAGCAATCAGAATGCGAAAATGTATTTCCATTGATTTTTGGTGAATATTTGAAACTATTAATTGCATCCCCATTCGCTATAATACCAAATTTCAACAAATAATGACCCGTAGTAAGTAAAAGCCAACCATCGGCAAGTACTACAGCAATCAGAATGCGAAAATGTATTTCCATTGATTTTGAGTGAATATTTGAAACTATTAATTGCATCCTGTTTCACTATTATGTAAAATATGAACAAATACTGACCCATAGTAAGTAAAAGCCCACCATTGGCAAGTACTACAGCAATCAGAATGCGTAAATGTATTTCCATTGATTTTTGGTGAATATTTGAAACTATTAATTGCATCCTCATTCGCTATAATGCAAAATTTCAACAAATAATGACCCGTAGTAAGTAAAAGCCAACCATCGGCAAGTACTACAGCAATCAGAATGCGAAAACGTATTTCCATTGATTTTTGGTGAATATTTGAAACTTTTAATTGCATCCTGTTTCACTATTATGTAAAATATGAACAAATACTGACCCGTAGTAAGTAAAAGCCCACCATTGGCAAGTACTACAGCAATCAGAATGCGAAAATGTATTTCCATTGATTTTTGGTGAATATTTGAAACTATTAATTGCATCCTCATTCGCTATAATGCAAAATGTCAACAAATAATGACCTGTAGTAAATAAAAGCCCCCCACTGGCAAGTACTAAAGCAATCAGAATGAGAATGTGTTTTTATTGATTATTGGTGATTTCTTTCCTGAAACAATTCCATGGTGACGTCTATGTCACCAGTCCGTGGGGTGTAATTTGTGGACGGTCCCTAAAACAGATTGCAGCCGGACCGTAGATTACAGCGCTGTTCTTGCACAGATATCGATAGCAACAACTAATTTCGGTGTGATTTTTTGTCAATACGCTGTCCTATACTGTCCTCAACATACTACACCCGTAATATAGTGCAATTGTGTTGATTAAACCGATTGCTGGATTAATCCGATTAAAACTGAATATCCGGCGAATATCCAACCTATCCAACCTGCTGCTAACTTTTACCCGCTCCCGGGTGCACGGGACTAGTCTGAGGACTGCTCGTTAAGGCTAAGCTACGTGCTAAGCTAGGTGGCTCCGCGGCTAGCGGGAGGTGGCTAACTACAGCTAACGGAGTTTCTAAGTCATTAAGCCGAGCCTCCATCGCTACCAACACACTACATTTATTACATGTACCACTACTGTTAAGGGAGGCAGAGGAGTAAGTAAACATTAGACACTCGGAGCAAGAGAGAGCAGTGGAGCAAAAGGGAGAGAGAGAAGACATCGCTGCTATAGAGCTACGAGGGTAAGCTCAGAAACACAGAATCACTAAGCACGATAGAATAAGGGTTGGTATCTGCGAGTGTTTAACTACAGACCGGTGAGTTTAGCCGTAGTGCTACAGAGAAACAGTTGTGTTTAGCAGCGGAGCTAATTCGCAGAGCGACCACCACCAATGGCAAGAAAACAGGAAATGACGCAGCACGCTTAACGTAATGACGTCACAACTCAGTCTGACACAGCCATAAGATGTTAATTTCTTAAATTTTCTCTGATATTTTGACAAACATGTCTTACAAGGAAACAAAATGTTCCTCACTGACTAAAGTCTCAAATAAAACCAATATTAAACTCTATAGAAACTACAATCATGCCAACAAAGTTTCAAACTAGATACCTTTTACCATGGTCTGCACGTTTGACCAGGTATTTGCTAAATAAACAAGGTCTCAGCGATGTAGGCAGAAAGAATAGTTGAGTGGAGGAATGACCCAAATAACCGGCTACATGTAATTATATACAATAGTCACAGTATGTATTTTTGTTGTCCTATGTGCATTGCTTAGAACTGCAATAAGCACTCTTACATTGGCAGCAACAGCTTTACTCATTAACATTAGATCCAGTTGTAAATAACTAACTTTGAGTGGTCATCAAGATTACAAAAGCGCTATTATAAATAACGAGCAAATATCAAAAGTTTCTATTGTTTAAATTCAAAGTCGAAGTCAAAATCAGATTTGATCTTTGCGAACAGAAATATACATTTATTTACACATCAAATTGTAAAAAACATTAGGTCATTCGAGATGAATGTGCAGATGAATTCCAATGTCAGTTGTGAACTGATGTACTTAGAACTGTTAATTTGTCAAAGCATATAGCATTGCATAAGTGTTCTACTTGACCTCTGTGATCCCTCAAGAATATCAGACACATCCACCTGTAACCTAAAACATTGCAGATTATTGCCAGCCACAACATCCTAATTCTGCATTCTTAGATCAACCCCAATGAGAACAGAACGAAGATAACAATAATAATTATCAATTCCAGGTTTAATGGGGTATAATTATTATTATTATTAGTAGTAGGAGTAGTATTATCATTAGTATTATCGTTATTATACCAACATGCTGTCGGTACACTACCAACATACAGTCGTTGAAAGCTACATGGTTGTTACCCAGTGACTGGTTTAGGAAAATTAAATGGACACAAAATTACTCATCAGTCACATCAGAATACGGTACTCACATGACTTTGAATAATTAAGTCTCAAAACTCAGGCCAAACCCGAGTCCTTATTTACTGTAGATGCATGATGATGAATCAACTTGTTGGAATTTGAAGAAATTACCTCGTCTTTCTGTGCTTGTCAAATAGTTGGCTACACAACAGAAATACAACAATCTGTCCCACAAAAACAGGTATACACATTACAGACATATACAAATGGCTGCCCTTAGGGATGCAGCATGCGTCTGCAGGATGGTAAACACAAGCAATTTTCTTTTTCTGTGGTGACTTTTGTTGTGAAATCTTTAGTATGCTCGTCATATTCCTGGGGCTGTTGGACACCTCCCCCAGTCAAACATACTGACACACGCAAACACACAATCTCTGTCTGTCTTTCTGTATTCAGCCCTCAGGAGCTTCACTGTGCGGTACAAAGCTTTGTCAAGACCATATCTTCCTTGTGTCCAGGTTTATCCTCTCTACACTTCCTACTTCCTCTAAACCTTCAGGGTGTCTTGTCAGAGTATGCAGCAAAATATCAGGCATCACCCTAAATTACCTCCCTAACCTGCAAAAGGGCATATCCTTGAGGCAGGCCAGGTTGATTCTGACTGATACCAGTCACCCCCTGTTTTTTGAGTTCCACCGAAAAAAGTTCCACTCTTACCGCCAGGCCATAGATGTATCTTACCTAGATGCAGGACAAACAGATGTATGAACTCATTTTTTCTTGCTCTCACTAGCCTTTTAAAAACTCTTACATGAGAGTTTTAAGTATTAACTGTGTATTTTGTTTATGTTTTTTATGTTTTATCTATGTCATCTGGCTGTGTGATTGTTCTGCTCGCTGTGCAACAAATTGCACCGGGCGGAAAATAAAGTCACCTTGAACCTTAAAGAGCTTTATATCTCTATCTGTCTGACTATCTGACTCGCTTTAAACTTTGAACTACTGAAACCCCTTCAAATGCATTAAAATGTCAGGTGAAGCCTTCAAATGCATTAAAATGCATTTGAAGGCTACACCTGACACTGACATCAATGAGGAGCATGCTAAACATCTAAATTATTAAAATTTCCATGTTGAATTCATAGTTTATCTGACATCACTTCTGAGTGAGTCAACTTTTTAAACCGACTAATGTTATCTGTTAAGATAGTAGGCTAACATTATCTAGCTTTCTATATGATCAGGAAAACTTTAAAGAGGGTAGATTTTTTTTGTAATGTCAATATACCTGTGGAAATTACAAATAGGTCTGGATATATATTAATTCATGCGTTTTGCCTCAAGTTGGTGATTTCATCCATTTCTGCCGCCTTTGTGCTGATTTCTGCTGCAGTCCTGAAATTCTTTCATCCCCACCCAGATTTCTGGCAAGTGCAGAGCACTTATTCCTTAATTCCAAATAAAAAAAATGTTGTTTTGTGCTAACTACTTGCAGCAGATCAAACACGTCAGAAAGTCAGCAGCAGAAGTGGTGTTAAAAGCAACTGAATCTGTCCATGTACATTAAATTCTCTGTTGTCCTCCAAAACCTTTCTTTATGCAGGTTTTGAATCCATAGGCAAAGAGGCACCCTGCCATGATGACAGAGTTAATTTTTGTGTACAAATTGCATGAAAATGTAAACACTTGGGTAAGGTTGACTTTAGATAAACATCAATGACAGCAACATGTTTTTGTTACAAAGCTTTGAGCTGCATCTTGTTCAGGAGCCACAGGTGGCTGACCCATGCAAGAAACAGATCAAATATACAACTTTTAACATTAGACCAGGCTAGTTTGGTGTGGCTTTATGTTAGCTGTGACAGTTTGCTGTTTTTGTCATGATCACGTTATTCAGAACTCTTAATGACCTTGACAGACTTTCTTTTCCTGGTCCTGGGTTTAACCCAGATTCGAAAGACAAGACCAGTTCTAAAGGCCTATGTATACTTCTCCGTCTTGACGGACACGGACACATGGCAACGCCTTCTCCGCCGTGGAAAGCCATCTTCGGGCTCCTCGGAGAACTATTCATGCAGTACTGATTTTTCTAACTACATGTCGGCATGGCGGAGAGCCTAGGGATAGCCCTTGGCTGTGATCGGTCTGCTAACGACAGCATTTCCGAACTACATCATTTCCGGAATCTCACATTTCCTGACCTCAAACCTCCTGTTTCATTCCCTATATCACAATACCCAAGCACAACTACGATTCTACGATTAATGTGACAAATGTGTTAAGCCAGCGGAGTAGTCTGGCTGACGGTGGTTGGTTAGAGCACTAGCGGCATGTGTGTCGTACGGTCACATACGGTTATAACGCCCTGTCATAATGCCACTAGCGGGCTAGGCACCATGCTAACTGCGGTGGTAACAACGCAAAAACCTGCTGTCACGACTTTAATTCCACGGCTATCATGACACTGTTTCCCAAATATTGTCAGGTTAAAAGCAAACACTGGGTAGTAGTTAGTATTGGAAGTCTCTGCTGACTGTGTGTGGAAGCTGGGGGGGAAGCTAGCTGCCTCTGTGTAGCTTCAAGCTGTTGAATTAGCAACGCAGTTCGGAAACAAGACCGGGGAACCACTGCTCTAAGAAATGATAACATAAGCATTTTGACCAACTGGGTGTCACTTTATTTCAGCTAAAACTGTCCTTTCTACGTGTCATCAACAGCCTTTGTTTGTTCGTTTCTATCGTTCACTGTGTTTGAGGGAAGCTGGGAGGAGGTAAACAAACAATCAATGACTTCTTCTGCATATATAGAGCTCATGAGGTAGGCTTCTCTAAGCTCGTCTTCCGTTGTGCCACCTACTGTTCTGGCAGTGAATGTTTTTCAGCACCTACAGCTTTCGGCGAACCGTAATGAAAAAGTGTACGTCAGATCCGTCCGTCCGTCCGTCCGTAACGGATTCGGAGTAGCATACTTCAGCCTTAACCCTACCCCACACTTCCAGCTTCTCCTTCCCTATCACATCAAAGTAAGCCATAGTGGTAATGGCGGATCCTGTGTCGCGTTGGCATCAGATAATGGTTGTGGACCACGACCGAGGCGGCGGCTGATGATGGATCCTAATAAACGGCAGTGGACAATGACTGTGGACTATAGTGGATCCGATCTGGATGGCGGATCATGATCTTGCTGGATGCTGACCATAGACTATGATTGCAGCAGGACTGCTTGACATATAGTATTGAAGTTATCCTTCAAAATGTTTACCCTCATCAATGCTGCTAAAATAGGGTGACCATATTTTCATTTGGGAAAACCCAGACACCTTGTCGGGGGGGGGGGGGGGGGGGGCGGTCATGTGGAGGATGCTGCTGCTTTAATAGTATTTTATTATTATTCAGTTATACCGGTATATTATATTATATAGATAGAACAAGATATTTACAGTTGGTTTATTAAAAATGCTTTTCAGTAAAAGTCAATAACAATAACTCCAATAACAAATGATAATTTTATTCAAAATGTATTTATTCAAAATGCTTGAGTCAACAATTCCTGTAATGAATGAACAGCATAATGAAAGAAATAATGTCGAATCTTAACATCCTTCACTTCACCATCAATAACTCTGAACTCGAAATAACACTCACTTAGCCTCAGTTATGAACAAAATAAAATCTGTTTTGTAGGGCTATTGGGGGGGCGGGGGGGAGAATTAAACAATGAGCTGATTTACAATCATTGAAAATAATTAAAATAAATAACAAATGAGCTAATTTACAATCAGGTAGCCTATTGGAGAAAATAAATTAACAAATGAGCATAATACAAAAAAAACCCTCTTGTATACTCGAAAAAATAACTTAAAATATACAAAAAAAAATAATAAATATCAACACACCATCTTAACTTCCCTGCTTAATCCTCGTCTCCCTCTTCATCTGTTTTGTCCTCTGCTTCGTCTGGTTTTTCTTCCTCGTCCTTCTTTGCCCATTTGTATTTTGCTGTAGAGCTGATCTTCTTCAGCAGTGTCTTGTGGCCCAACATGTACGTGTGAAAGTCCTTGCATGACATATCTTTGAGATTGTATTGCACAAATAGGATCCCTTTCAAAGATGGAACTGAGAGCTGGTTCCTCTCCTTTGTCCACTGGCTCTGCATCAGTGAAAACACTCTCTCCACATTTGCATTATGTGGAGAAAGTGCGAAGACAAACTGTGCCATCCTCAGCAGCTCCGAGTAGCATCCGATGCTTTTGGCCTTCTCGAAGTACTTGACCCACCTCTGGTGCACCTGCAGGCCCATGAATGCTTCATCCTCACTGCAGCTTTCCACAAATTTCTTTAAATTGGACACTTGGTCAAAGCATTTCACATCGTCAATTGCCACCCCTTTCTCCTCAAGGTACTTGATGCAGGCCTCCACATCATCCCACTTAGGTGCCTCGCTCATGTCCATCCACATGAAAGGTGTGAATTCTTCCATGGGCGCTATCCATTTCTCCAGGTACTCCAAGCATGAGCTATACATGCCTAGCACATCCGCCATGAACTTGTCACATCCCTCTCCAAGTCCTTCTTTGCGGTGTGCGGCAAGCAGTCCCTTGACTTTCAGGGACATGAAATTATTGGTCTTCCGTTCAATAACAACGTTGTGGATGCTGCTCAATATTTACTTGATTTCCATGATGGAGTTGTCCTCCCTTTCCATCTCCTGAATGTGGCAGTGGAAGATGGACATGAGGGAGTGCATGTGCCACAAATACACCTCACTAAAAGGGTTTTCAAAAAAAACCTTGATCATCACAGGTGGCTTTTCTTGGGATAAAAAGAATGCTTTTAGAGCAGGGAACATCTGCAGCATCCTCTCTATTCATGGGAATAGAGAGAGCCACCTGGTCTTGCTGTGTGACAGCATCCTCCTGTATTCCACATCCACAAAATCGCAGTACTCTTTGAGGGACTCTGTGCGCACAGTGTATATGTGGAAGTACTGGTAGATTTTGAAAATGATATTTTCAATGTCCACATTAAGCCTATCTGCCCCGTGATGGACACAGTTGTTAAGGATATGTGCTGGGCATCCCACGCCAATCAATGTTTTGTTTTGTAGCAGCCTCTTCAAATGTGCAAACACATTATTTCCCCCTTCGTCACGCCGAGTTCCACCAAAATTGGTGTTGCAATTGTCGCCGGTAAATGCGACGCATTTGGAGGCCAAATGTTTTTTCGTCAATGTTTGCATTAAGTAATTGGTGATGGTCGTTGCAGTCTCGTTGGGTGTATCTTGCACTTCAATTAGTTTACTCTGAAAACCACCCGCCTTCCAATCAAAATACTGAATAATGATGGGGAAGATTTTCACCGCACCATGATTGCTCCCATCAGTACTTACACCACAATAAGGGATGTCTTTTAGTGCTTTGTGCGCCACTTCTACAGAATGCGGTGCCAGTACACTATCAACAATAGCCTCGGTCTTAGTTCGGGCACAACTAAACTTTTTAGCAGTGTCTGAATCGGGGAGGGTCTTTTTGAGCAATGCACTAGTGCAGTCCATGGATCTGTAACTGTTGTGGTGTTTCACTGTGTGAAATGACCATGCAGCCTCCGCTGCATTCACAGCTGTTTTGTGCTTCTCGGTGTCCAGGTGGATTTTCAGATCTCTTGCACCTCCATTGGACACCGAGACATATGTGCCTGCTTTGCACACTGTGCACAAGGCTTCTCATTTGTCTCGACCCGGTCTGAAAGCCGGGAAACTCTTTAGTAATTCGTCAGTAAACGAGCACTTGCGCTTCGGCATGTTGCTTGCGTATGACAGTCACGTTGTCTACGTTCTGACTAATAGGGCTGACAGCATAGGGGCGGGGATTAGGCTACGTCGCACGCAGCGCCGTGGGCAGTGCCCTAGTGCATGTAAATGTAATGGTCCAAAGAAGGTAATTTTAAAAACCAGGACATTTCCTCACTTTCTAAAAATAACCCGGGACACCCGGGACAGGACGTGAAATACGGACATGTCCCGGGAAATACGGACGTATGGTCACCCTAGCTAAAAACTTGAATCTTGACATCTATTGCACTTCTGTCTGTCCTGGGAGAGGGATACTCACATGTGGCTCTCTCTGAGGTTTATACGTTTTTGTACCCTGTTAAAAGGGTTTTTAGTAGTTTTTCCTTACTCTTGCTGAGGGTTAAGGACAGAGGATGTCACACCATGTTAAAGTCCTATGAGACGAATTGTGATTTGTGAATATGGGCTATACAAATAAAATTTGATTGACTGATCAAATCTACACCAGAATCCTGTTTGTGGACTTCAGCTCCGCATTCAACACCACCGCCCCAGCTCTTCTCCGAGACAAGTTGACACAGTTGAGCGTGCCTGAGTCCACCTGCAGGTTAATCACTGACTTCCTGACCGACACGAAGCAGCGCGTAAGGCTGGGCAAGCTTGTCTCTGAGCCCCGGACTATCAGCACTGGAGCCCCACAAGGTTGCGTGCTCTCCCCTCTACTCTTCTCCCTGTACAACAACAACTGCACCTCCAGCCACCCCCCTGTCTAACTCCTGAAGTTTGCAAATGACACAACTCTATTTGGATTAATCTCCAATGGGGACGAGGCCGCCTACAGAGAGGAAGTTGACAGCCTGGCTTCCTGGTGCAGCCAGAACTACCTGGAGCCGAACGGTTTGAAGACTGTAGAGATGGTAGCAGACTTCAGTAGGAGCCCAGCCCAAACCGCCCCCCTCACCATGTGAGACTCCCAAGTTAAAACAGTGGAGTCTTTCAGATTCATTGGGACGATCATTGTACAGGACCGGAGATGTGCGAAAACTGAAGAAATTCAACATGCTGCGGAAAGTTCTACACAGCCATCATTTGAGTCCATCCTCACCGCATCCTCAACGCATCCATCACCGTCTTGTTCGCTGCCTCCACTGCCAAGGACAAGGGCAGACTGCAGCGGATCATTTGGTCAGCTGAGAAGGTCATCGGCTGTGACCTGCCGGCTCTCATACATCCGTTCCACTCCAGGACCAGTAAGAGAGCAGACAAGATCATTGCTGATCCTTCCCATCCCGGTCACCACCTATTCCAGAGACTCCCATCCGGAAAAAGGTTCCGGGCTATCAGGATTAAAACGTTGCGCCACCTGAACAGTTTTTTCCCTATGTCAGTGGGGCTTACAAACAAGCCCCCTGCATCACACTGACTCGGCCATCCCCCCCTCGCAAATAATTTATAATTATATATTACTGGCATTATTACCAATCTCTGCACCTTAGCACCGCAAATGCCCATAACTCTCTTACTGTATATATTGTTGTTCTATATTGTTGTTTTCATATTGTTGTTTTATGTACAGTGCATCAACCACACCAAGGCAATTTCCTGTATGTGCAAATATGCGTACCAAAATAAAAGAATTATGAATCGTAACGAGAGGATGTTTGTGATTCCGCTTCAACCCCTTTACTGCAAAGAAGTATCTTGTTTTTTCCTTGCGCGGACTTTCTGATATTTTTAGCATATTTGATGTGATGATTCTGTTGGTTTGTTTGTTGTTCTTTCTCTCCCCCTCCCTTTTCTGTTCTGCCTCTGCAGGTTGTGTGTGTGGCAGGGGGTCTGGCTGGTTTCCAGCTGACGAGGCACACCTGCTCTCAGATCAGCTTTTCGCCTCACAATAAAAGCCTGGTCTTCATCCCACTACGTTGCCAGATTATTCCGTCTTGTTCGGTAGAGCATGCTTTCTTGATTCTCTCGGCCCTCGTGTTCTTTACCCCAAGTATTACTAATCCGTGTACTTTCCTCCATGTACCCAGACTTCCTGTGTTCCTTGCCGCTCTTCCTCATCTTCATTTCCCCTTGGATATCCGAGCCAGCCAGCACCCTGCCGCCACATCCTGCATTTGTTATTTTGTTCAAATAAACTCTCCTTTTGTTCAAAACTGACAGTCAGTGTCTGCTTTGGGGTCAAACTGAAAAAACAAACCATAACATTTGATCGGCAGCAGAAAGTTCAGTGTTCAGTGTTCAGATTTAGAATTCAGAATCACTCAAAACATGTATTATCAACAGTACATGTCATGTATAAGATTTGCTGTCCTACTGAAAAACAAATCTTTTCTTTGAAACAAGCAACTGCCAATGTTTCTCTGAAAATGTAAATAACAACCAGGTAAAATGGATCCCTGTCCTTACAAAGACAAATTGAATGACAGCTTGTTTCTACAGCAGGTGAAGTCTCTGAGAAGCACAGGATGGAGTTTTTGTCAAACATTTAAAAACAAATAAGTCACATGTTATTTCTCGAGTTTTCCTTTATAAAATACCCTATGGTTTCCTCTCACCAAAAATCAAAGATCAGACACAATATGTTCTCCCTGTGCTTTGTGCTCTATCCATTATCTAACATGTATTGTTGAAGGTCGCAGGAGAGGCTGAACCCAATTCTGAGCTGACATTGAGCGAGCGGCAGGGTCCACCCTCATCAGGTGGCCATTGTTCCACCGGGCCTACATAGGAAAACAATTCACATTCACAACTCTTATGGTTATGATGGTACAGTGGTGCATTGAGGCTCGAACCTGCTACATGCAGTGAACTGTGATCTCCTCAGTCGGTGTGTGTGCTGTCAGCAAAAGGGTGAATATTCATGCGATCCAAGCTCTTCATCGGAAAAGCACTGCTGTTGTTCTCCAATACTGCACTAGGAGTGGAATCTGCAGTCTATAAAAATACAGCTGAAGGCTTTGGAAGAGGAAAGTAGGAAAAGTTGAACTTGACTGTTCTTGATTCAATGTTTTACATGTTTCTTATCTTAAAGGGGAAATATTATGTCCATTTTACCACAGTTGATATGGTTCCTTGGGGTCTTAATGAAATGTCTGTAACATATTTTGGTCAAAATACCACAAGGATCCTCTAAAACAGCCCTCCTCAGATTGACCTGCAGTATAACAACTCGCCAAACCCTCCGCCCCTCTTTTTTGTAGTTTCCAGTGAATCCTCTGTTTGCTAATCTAACCTTTTGCCTCCTTGCTCCCAGGACCTCCATGCCAGCCACAGCCTGCTCCCCCAGAAGAGACAGACTAGCAGAATCAGTTACCAGCTTTTATTGCATGATGTCTATACTTTTGTTATCTGTATCTTTATCATTATTGTTTTACTCTCTGAGCTTCATATTGTTTGTCGTAAAGCACTTATTTGTTATTTGTTTTGAAAAGTGATATACGAATAAAGTCACTGACAAAATAACAGAAACACTGCAAGCCTGTATTTCCATGTCTGCAGCAAAAACAGACAGATAGTTCTCCTCCTATTTCACTTCCTAGCTTACAATAATTACATACATTTTAATGCAAATGATCTTGAAATAAAATGTTGTGATTTCTCTCTGACAGCGTGTATTCAACGCCTACCTACACCGATTTAAATAGCATCTCGTTTGAGCACCCGTCACCCACGAGTCTTGTGTGGGGGTTAGAGAGTACAGCAAGGTGTTGCAAGAGCATCTCATCTCCTCTGTTCGCACTGTGCTTTGTTATCTCTCAGTCTCAGGGTCTGTGCTTGTTATGTGCAGTTACAACATAAGTGAAAAGCTTGCTGTCCTCATGCTCATACAATTACAGCAGACTCACAGAGAAAGTCAAGGTTTATGCGAAGATAGATGTTTTAAGATCAAGTGCTTATGGTTGCTGAGAGAGCTCAATGCACTGCAGTAAAGCGATGAACCCGACTTGCTCATTGTTCTGACTTTTAAAGTAACTGAAGTTGTATTCTCGTCATTGAGCTGGACGAGAATACAACGCAATAATGATTTTAATATTATTGCAGATATCACATTTTGCCAAACACTGGGAAAACTATGCCTCATGTGAGACACTACACAACCGTCCATGTCTGCCTTACAAACTGTCTGCCTTACAACACAACCTGCTTGTCAAAGAGCATGCTTCCAGTGTTTGTATGAAATCAGTATCAGTATCACTATTTTTTGTCTCCTGGAAAGACTTCTTTTGTTGTCTGTGCTACCTGCATCATGTGAGGTAAAATTCAAGAAGATGTGTTCTTGTCTTCTCTTAAGTGCATTGCATTGAGCTCTATTGGCCACTACACATGTTAGATGACTGGAAAATATGAACTGCCAGTAAAGTCTAATAATGGTTGTAGTCTTTGCTCAACTTTTGTTTTTTGACGTAGTTGGGACTGGTGAGAGATGACCTCTTCAACACATTACATAACAGTATTCCAGCAGGTACACCAGAGGAATGATGCAAATCCTTGGAACAGTTCCCAATACTGAAATTGAGGAACTTCATTGTATCTCTGCTGAACGTGGCTCTTGAGCATCCTCCAGTTGTACCACATAGTCATAAGGAGGTTCAGAGCCTGGAGACTTAGGTCTGAATATTATAGTAATCTGTGCCCTTTAATTATACCTGAATTTTATTTAAGCAGAGAAAAGGTTTATGAAAACATGGGTTTAATTTAGTTTCTCTGGTCATTTGTTCAGTTGGTTATATAATAAAGCTGTACTCATCAAAGTACCTGTCAAGATAATTTTTTCACAATGATCTCTATTATGTGCAACAAAGGCAAACTGATCAAAATTGAAGCAGGAGTGATTTGTACACTTTTGTAGACTGGATGTAATGTAGGGATTTTGTATGTCATGGTAGTGACGTTCAAACATGCAAAATAAAACAGCAGTTTTCTTCAACACTCATTTGTCCATGTTCCATCAACACTCTTTGTGTAGTTGCTAAACTACTTCAGTACTTAGTAGCAGTTATCAGTTACTTCAATGGAATGCTTAAAGTATGTATATGGACCGCTTGGGTGGACAGTCATGGATATACTTAGAGTTTTGACCAAAACTGTAATCTTTAACATGCCTAAAACAAGTTTAATGGGGGTGACAGATTATTAATGTTCTCTTTGTTCTTGTGTTTGTGATGTGACCTAAAATGTATAGACAGTTCAGTAATTCCAGAGTTTAGTAATTGTGTACACAATATTAACATTTTGATCCATCATACCTTCTGGAGTATAAGCTGTAGGTTGCTTTGAGTCCACAAACAAACAAACAATCACTAAGAGCAGCCTGAGCTGATGTTAGTTAATTAAAAAGAACAGGTCAAACTGTGAGCATTTCTTTATACCACTGTTATTGAGTGGGATGCTGGTCCTCCAGCGCAAACAAAGAGATAACAGCAGAAATGTTTAAGATAATGAAAAGGAAAAAGCTTTCACATAATACTTTTCCCCTTCGTTTCTCTTTTCCTGATCTGAAACCTACTGTTGCTTGTACGTACACGTATTTGCTTGTCTGTTGGATCACGGGGCAAAAGATGGCATCTGATTGTAGGTGGATGTGACAGGAACTTTCCTTTCCAACATAAAAATGTGGTCTCAATTTTAAGTTCTACAACAAGCCCCTCTGTGTTAATTCTTACATTTTTAGGCTTAGGAGAATATAACAAGTTTAAGCATACAAAAAACACAGGGACAAACTTCATATTGTCTATGCATATTATCACAATGAAGCAATATGTACATTTTTTAATGACAGATACAACATACAGATTTGTTACATTCTATAGTTTTGTTTAATGGCAATTCAATTGCAGGATGCATTTCAACTGAAATATTTTCTTTACAAAGATACAACATTTTTCAATAAACGCAGGATGACGATAATATACAGCATGTTCAAGAGAGTATGACTTTACATCGGGACTAATATTAATGTGTATGAAGTGTAATCGATTTCTGCCCTCTGGTAACCGGGGTATATTAAAATCTTTATATTGCTGTCTTTCTTTTGATCCATCCATCTGTCCTTCCAACCACAAGTCTACAGAGGTATTCAACCATCAATCCATAAACCCACCCACTATTGATACATCCATTCCTCCATCCACAAATCCATCCATCCATAATCCACCTTTCAAGTCGATAACCCATCCATCCATCCATCCATCTTAACTTGCTTATAAAGGTCAGGGTAATTTTAACTGTGACTTGTTTTCAAAGACTTAACTGTGACTTTCTTCCAGAGTAACTAAGTCTTACATTCTGACATGTATTCAATCACTAGGTGAATTTTATTCCTTTTTTACATCCTTTCAGTTTCCTCTTTCTTTTTTTCTAATAACTTACAGTCTGCAAATCAAAGCAGGTGTCATCTACACATTTACACATATGAAACCTTAGGGCTCCTTCCTGCAACATGTCGTGCTTCATCTGTTTGTGAATACAGTGCATAGTGCTTTTGTGGATTTATCAGTGAATAGTCTGCACAATTCTGTCCATCAGTAGAAACACAATATTGTAAAGCCTCTGAGAATGATACAGCAGTTGTACAAGCTGATCTTCCCACATTTACTACAATGCCCTCCTGGCAATCAGTGTGCAGTGCTATTTCCCCTGCTGATGTAAGGAAACCACCCGGGTACTGTTTGCAAAAAGAAAAGCATTTCCCTGAAAATTCACTTGGAGGCAAAAGCCAAACATTCCCAGATGTTTCTCACAACATACAGCCGAGTATGTGCTTAAAAAGTGAAAACCCCCATCATGTGCAGATGAATCCAAGTAGAATAACATGTCAGAGAAATCAATCTGTTTCCTGACACATGATTTACAAAAACACCCAATCCATCTTCAGAATTGATGTTCTGGAGTTATGCTTAATTTATCAAAAGCAATTTGGCTTTTTCCGTCTGTGATTCACCATATATGTGTAAAGATAAACTGGAAAACACATTATGATGAATTTATTTCTGCTGAAATGTAATTTGGCTCTCATTGGCTAGTAAAGGAAATTACATTTTTCAATTGATGCACCTTTGACAGATGATAGACTGCACCAATGAATACATTTGACTAAACAGTGAGTTAAATGACTGTGTATCATTATAGCCAATTTTAGCACATTGTTTTGGTTGTTTTGGTGGGTCCGCTCTCATCAACCTTGTCTCTGGATGCTTTGGGCAAGCTGTCCCCAAACATCACATTACCTTGTTTGGCACCAGAATGCAGATAAACAAAGTTAGGGACTAGTTTATGTCTCTACACAGAAAATACATTTTTATTTTTCAACAGCTGTGTATAGACTAAAACCGAGCAAGAAAGTTCACATGTGATTTACATTAGTCAGGTTGCCAGAACCAACTGAATTCCAATGTAACACCATATCTGCTTGATGTCTAATCAAGTATGTGCTAACATGATAGCATGGTAAACTTTACAAGACAGTTTGACCCAGAATGTCTAAAAACAAACAAACAAGATATAATACAAGTTCTCTCCAGACATAGTAAACCAAGAGGAATATCTGGATTGTAAATGCCTATATAAAATGGTGATATCTTTCAACTTCCTTGAGCAATTTATAAAGATCATTTGCAAATGTACAGGGTGTGAGATAGGGTGCGTTGAGATAATATACAACATCTGATGTAACCTATTGGCAATATATCTACTAGGGACTATCTAGTGAAATAAGGCAAGCAGGAAAACTTGTAGTTTCTTCTGGAGACTGCAGCTGCTGTGGAGGGTCTGATGAAGCAGATGAAGCTAGGCAGCAGAGGCAGAACCTGGTCTCTAAGAGATTTGCATGAGCGCAGTGTAGCAGCAAAACAGGGCATCATGCCAAGGCCTCCTCACAACCAGCACATGGAGGTGATAATGTTATCTGTTGTTATAAAAGTCATAAATGGAATCTGACACTTCAGGTATCCAGCCCAGCCACTGTATTTTTTGATACAGTATTGAATCAGAATTCATCCACATTTGGATGTAAATTTCAGTGTCCATGTCTGTAGGTTTTCAGGCCCCAGAGACAACAGGTGGTTGAACTCAAATACTTGTATGGCTTCCATGTGGTCACATTCAGGTCTGTAACGGTTCCAGATTTTTGGACATATTTGTAGACTACGTGTTTGAAAAAAACTAATAGTCTTTAACATTTCAAGTCCAGCTTAAAAAAATTACAGTTTAGATACTGTAGTTATAGAGTTATCAGTCATGTTTGTGATACATCAAAATGTTTGTCATCCAGCGTAATGAACAACAATAGTCAGCCATGATTAGCTGCTGTCCTGAGACACAGTTCCATACGTACTGGCTTCATTTTCATCTGAGTCGGAGAGAGCTGCTGTACACAGTTCACTGAAGATATCTGAAAAACAAGAATAATTCTTCTCAGTTTCAACTTCAAATATAATCTTGCATTTTATTATACAAAATATATTACACAAATACTATAAAATAATATGCATGTAAAAAGGGAAAAGCAATATATATATAAACTGTGGCGAGCAAACAAGGATGCACAGCCCACACTCATGAGCCAATAAAACCAACCAAACAATGAAGCTTACAGTATATGACACACATCCAGCATTCAATAAAACTGATTACACCCCTGTGCAATATCACATGATAACCGTATTATTTCAAAATTGAACTGCAGTGTATTTTATCTTTAGACATTGATAAGCCTATCCATTTATGTCAGACACGGTCTTTAATAATGAATGTTGTTAATATGATTTTGTTATTATTTCCAAACTGAGAAGGCCAAGACTCCAAGCATGACAGGGATGTACCAACATGACATTAAAGGTGGAGATACGAACAATTAGAAAACAAAAGAATGGGATATCACTAATGGAAGATGCACAGACTTGTTCAAAGTTTAAAGAGTTAGAGAACAGGATTTGTAAGTATGTTACATTTTATTGATATTAACCAGGGATGTACTCAGTTTTCTTGTATACTGTAAAAGTGAGGCATTCAGTTTCTGTCAGCCAGTAAAGTGCTAAAAGAATTATAGCGAAGGAAGATATTGGCAATCACGACAGACAGGTGAAGAGGTCTTGTTGCAAACGTGTTCCAATTAACTAAAATACTTGAGGGTAACTGCTAGAGCGTGTAATTCTGTACTCCTCCTCACACAAAAAAAAGCCAGAACCAAACAAGATAAAACTCAGACTCAGGATAAGAAGGAGGTTAAAGGAAGAGAAAAGGCGTTCAGGTGAGGAGAGCGGAGGGGTTAGTTGATTCAAACAGGCTGGAGTGGAGAGAGTTCCGCAACAAAACAAGCGATGCCATAACAAACACTTCAAGGAACAGCCGTCTAACTGGCATGAGAGGGGGTAAATGGTGAGGAGACGGATGGAGAACAAAACAGAGGGGACAAGGAAGTCAGGAGAAGGGAGAGGCAGAGAGAGCACAGAGTCTAGTAGTGGCTGTCCTCTATGAAGTAATAGAATTCATCAACAGGGTACTGAGACTGCGCTTATCCTCCAAATTGATATCAAAGGTTTGTGTATATGGAGACGCTGGTTCAAGACGTATTTTAGCTGACTATGAATTCCTAGGTGATGGATGTCTTTAATGACGTCCTCACAGAGTAACTCAACTGTAACTCAAAGGGTGAAAAGTTGATAGACCTGCATCCAATGTACCAAAGCATTACCATGTTTAGCTTTTTTACTAATAGATAATAAATAAAAAGGTCTTGCCATAAACATGACTTAATAACGTAACATAATGATGAACACTAACATAATGTCCACTCTCAGCTCCCTCAACAAAAGCAACAGTGCTCTATGTTTGGCAACTGGATGTTTCTTAAGACCCCCTTGGAGGTCTTAGTTGAGTTGCCCTGTCCTCGATAATGCAGCTTATCTTTTGTACTGATGAGAGAGAGAGAGAGAGAGAGAGAGAGAGAATTCATAGGCAGAGTATAATAAGGGGAATTTGCTTCAATCAGTGACATCGTGCTCTGATTATTCAACTCAACAAACCAATGCTCTTCCGTCCCCATCCGCTCAATCCTTCCATCCAACCTGAACAATATCCAACCGTCCCTCCCTCTCCCAGAGCAGTGGCTCACCCAAGCCCACCCAATCCCTGGGCACGTGGCCCAACTGCTGAGTGAGAGAGCGAGGGAGCAAATGACCACGTTGGAGTAAAGTAATGGATGGGTGGAGTGGCTTGGCGAGTGAGTGTGTTACAGCAAGGCGGTTAGTCAGGAATTTCAAGTGTTGTTACTTCATGAGTGACCTTGTTCAGGTGCTGTGTGCAGTGTACTGGACGGAGCCAGCACTGTCTCCTCTGTTAAAAGGTTCTTCACTAGCCTAGAAACACAGTACAGGGGAGGGTCTTCACTCGCTCACAGGACAAAAGGACAAAACAGGAACACTTCAACTTACTTAATGTAAGTAAGTAAGTAACTTACTTACATTAAGTTTGCAACAACAGTAAAATACAGTGAGTAAGATGGAGGCTGATGACAGATTTCACAGTATAGCACCAAATCGTAGGCCATTGCACAAGTCATTCGCGTGGTTGTAAACCCCCAGAACAACTGAGAGAGTTTCCAACAAATTAATCTGTATCAACATGGGTTGACAGATTCTCAATCAGGTTTTATTCAGCAACTTGGTAACACACAATTTGTTCAGTGAATCAAATAGTGTTTGTCCAGTGTTGTGCCACTGTCAGCTGTTTCAGCTGGTTTGGAGAAACAGTTAACCAAGAAAAACGTTTGGCCAAGAAATTGTTTTTCATCTTTCCCTTACTGTTAAAAATACTAACATCTCAAGCTGAAATTGAGAATTAATTTAATTCTGCAGAGATAATAGAAGAACAAATAGTAAGATAATTGTGAGAAAACAAAGTGAATTTCGAAAGAATCTTAAATGAACCTTCGCGAGTGGTTACTCGTCTGGATGGTGGGGATTGTCGATTAGAGTAACTCAACATCAGGGAGAAAAGCCATCCAAACAATGACCACAGTGTGCGCACACACACACACCCACCCACACACACACACACACACACATACACACACAAACTCAGAGAGCCCAAGTTGTTTTAGCTTATGAGCTGCTGTACAAATAAATACTCTATAACCCTATATAATATCAACCCCCTACACATGTATATCAGTATAGAGTTGCCACCCCCCCCCCCCACCCCCCCCCCCCCCCATTCCGCTGTACATGACTCATGATTTATATAAATACTCTGATTGAGTCCTTGTTCACCATCTTGTATGAACAAACATGAGACTTTCACGGATATTAAGTTTGAGTCTTGGTGGGAGAGCAGTTATGAAATGCTAACGTCGCACAGAGCGTTTCTCCTGTCACACAGCGCTGTCACCAGGCCACCAGAGCAGGGAGGATCAGAGCAGCCAACAGAAACGATTTGTACTGTCCGATGTTCTGCTGTACTGCATTTCCATCACACACCGCTTCTCTCACTGTTAGTGTTGTGGTGCAGACACTAAAAGATGACAGACTGTCTGCCTGTTGCTCCTGCAGTTCTCTGTGCACTGTGAGGCTGTTTCTCAGGACCCAAAACACTGACTCCAAATAAGGGTGCACTGAAGGATATTGAATATGAACATGCTTACAGGTTCCTCTATAGCAGGCAGGTATTTAGGTAAACAGAAAGTTCAAACTCGAAGACACTGAGTGGAAGCACAAGGTATCAACGAGAAACAAACAGGAGCATGAAGAGAGACTGAAGACACAAACAGAACAGACAAATTGACATAGGGGACTGTGAGCACAGAGACTAAACCACACACACACAGGGGTGGCAGGGATAAAATGGACAAAGGTGAAACACAAGACACACACACACAAAGAAACACACACACACACACACACACACACACACACACACACACACACACACACACACACACACACACACACTGTTTCTCGCATTCACAAGAGAGAGAAGTAGTATCTTCCCTTATTCTGCTCATACCGTGGCTTTGTGTTGACAGGATGTGGTCGGGTGTTCTTAGTCGTTATTACAAACATTACACATACTGCCAAGAGATGGCCCACATGTGCTGGGACAGGGACAGTGTCTGTGTTTATGTGGGTGTGAAACGATAGCCTAAACCTGGGAAGGTGCAACACACTAGTGCAGTGATTCTCAACAGGTGGGACCTGTTTTCAGTGGGTCACGGACCAAAAAAAATGTTAAGAAAACAATTGTGTGCTTTTATTTTGAAGGGGATTTTTTATGCAGAGGAGTACGCAGAACACAGTTTTGGTCGACTCATTATGACCCAAACTTTGGTCCTAATGACCAAAGTTTGGGTCCTAATGAGGTGCACTGGTCTGTCAGTGTTAATGCTTGTAAAGGTCATAAAGAGTAAACACACATCTGTATTTGTTCCAGAAGTTGATCTATACAAAACAAACACAATTGCATGAGCACATGCATCCAGCAGGATGCTACGGTGGCCCTGAGAGCTCAACGAACAGCAACTTAAGAAAACACATGCAAGTTGACAAAACACATGCAAGTTGACAAAACACAAGCAAAGTAAGAAAACATCTCCATCAATTTCACAACACAACACAACACATTACAGAAACGTGCAGCAAATAGTCACACGCGCTGCAAATAGACACACGCGCTGCAAATAGACGAACGCGCAGCAAATAGACGAACGCGCAGCAAATAGACGAACGCACAGCAAATAGAGGCGACAACACAACGGAAGTGTTTCCAGAGGACAGCTAAAAGGGATGGACATAGGAGACACTAAAACGTCCAATACACTATACAATTTCGGTTCCGCACAGGGGTTGTCATCCCGCGGCTCTGGAGCCGAACGCGGCTCTTCAGCCCCTCTACAGTGGCTGTACTGTACAGTGTTGTGCATATGTTTCACGATCGCTGAACTTAACGAATCAGTTTTCATATTATTAACGTGAACGTAACGATGAACGTGATTAAACGTCACGTTCATTTTTTAAATCATCATCGTATCAGGCCCTCATGAAATACCAGGAGCGGGCGTGGGTGTGTGTGTGCGGAACCGAAATTGTATGGTGTATTGGACGTTTTAGTGTCTCCTGTGTCTATCCCTTTTACCTGTCCTCTGGAAACACTTCCGTTGTGTTGTCGCCTCTATTTGCTGCGCGTTCGTCTATTTGCTGCGCGTTCGTCTATTTGCTGCGCGTTCGTCTATTTGCAGCGAGTGTGTCTATTTGCAGCGCGTGTGTCTATTTGCAGCGCGTTTCTGTAATGTGTTGTGTTGTGTTGTGAAATTGATGAAGATGTTTTCTTACTTTGCTTGTGTTTTGTCAACTTGCATGTGTTTTGTCAACTTGCATGTGTTTTCTTAAGTTGCTGTTCGTTGAGCTCTCAGGGCCACCGTAGGATGCAGTTCATCAGTCACATTCAGTTTAGCTCTGTAGGGTTTCACATTAACTTTTATCCAAAGAAAAAGCGAGTGGACTTGGACTGGAGAATTCTTTAAGAGGCTGAAATATGCATGGGCTGATGCATAAATGAGAATATTCAAAGAAAGTCAAGCTCTTATCTAAAAGAGTTTAGTCCCTTCCAAAAGCAGCAAGCTTGCATGAGACAACAACAGCATCTTAGTTTTCGACTCCATGAGGCCGTTTTCTATGAAAACGGTACAGCCACTGTTTTCCCGGGTCGCCAAAAGGTTATGGCGGTGATGGGGGCAATTAAATAGTGATTTATAATTCATCTGGAGCCAGTGTGTTTTATAGACGCCTCCCTTAATTTCACAATAGACCATTAGTCACATTTTTATTGTCTACCACAGCTGAATCCGGCTGATGTTATAGTGAAACAAAATGTAAATGCAAATCAGCCACACTGAGCCTTTAATTGATGTGAAGAGAAAGCAGGGCAGCAGAGGAGCAGCTGATTCACTTGTCTCTTTTCATCTCTCCTGCTTGGCGGATTATTTATTATTATTTTGATACCAACAGAAGTGGAGAAAAGCCTTTCCTGATGCAAAACTACATAATATCATCAACACTAATTTAAATCTCAGACAATTCAACATGATAGTTGTGCCATTCTGAAGCATAATGTTGAATATTTTTTGATACTATATCAGAATCACTGTTCGATGCTGAAGTTTATGTTATTGTTGTGACGTTGTATTATCTCCAGACCCTGCACTCTCTATATCCATTTATGCTCCTCAGGGTCATGGAGGCTGGAGCCTGCATTCAGCCAAAGGCACGATATGGACAGGTTGCCAGTGTGTTTCAGTACATAGCAGATAAATAGAATATATCGATGGCATG
The DNA here is from genome assembly GCF_949316205.1 of Platichthys flesus. NCBI lineage: Eukaryota > Metazoa > Chordata > Actinopteri > Pleuronectiformes > Pleuronectidae > Platichthys > Platichthys flesus. The sequence goes on from NC_084953.1 coordinate 25,375,503, forward strand.
TTTTGATATTGTAGTGCTCATTGTTCTTTCAGGGTTAGGAATGGTTTGAAATCCTTTAGTTTCATCGTGATATTTTCAATTTAAACTGAAACGTTTTCACATAGTGCAAATTGCTGCACAGATAAACCATGACGCAGTTTTTCAGTGAGCTGACAACTGGATGATCATCTCATTTTAAAAAGCAGAGCAGCAGGAAGCATGTTTCTTCTCTATCTTTATTCAAGAATGTCTTTCAGGTGTTTGTGATGATCCCAAAAACTTTGGGCTTGCACTCAGATAATTTTTTGTTTGGACAGCTTCAGCTCTTCTCCTCACACTCAAGCTGCTTCTGTGTAACTATTATTATTATATTTGTTATCACTACTTATAGAATTATATTTATTGGGTAATTTTGATGTACTTAAACAAATCCAAAAGCAGAAGAGAAATTCAGACGTTTCATGTGCGCAGAATCTTTGCTGAGTCACCATGGTGTAGGAAACTGTCATGACCCAGCATTGTTAGCTGACTCTGAGTATCTCGGATCAAATTATGAGCTTACATCATTGACAGGGATTGACTGAAAAAAAGACACTGCACACTGATCTGAATCTCGTGTATATTTTTTCTGGCTACAAGATGTGAAGCTGTGGAAGTCAACTGAACAGTGTATGGACATTATCCTCGTCAGGTGGTTAACACCCGATAACAGCTGTTTGTACATATCATACTTGTCAACATAAACAGTGCAGACTAATAAGCGAGCAGACTTTCAGTTCCTGTCCTGTCAGTGCTCAAAGTGATAATTAATGTGACTGTGTGCTATGTGCTGTGCTTGATGTGTTGACTCATCTGCTGCTGCTGACAGTCAATGCACAGCCCCATGGGACAGCATTTCCTTTTTTTTATATACATACTGATGTCACCTTCTTAAATTATTTTGGCTTGATTGTTCTGAAGAATGGGCGGTGTGGTGGCGCAGTGGTTGGGACTGTGCCTGGTTGTTTTGCACAAATATGTATTGATTCTGAGAAGCACTTTATGCAACATTAGTATTTATCTGAATGGTCAATCAAATTTAATTGAAATGGATCACTTTAATTGTCCTTATTGACCTAAAGCTTAATCTTTAAAAGTAGACAGGCTTGTACAATGAGACATTGTGCCTCAGTCAATCATACTTAACTGGAGAAACCCACTTAACTAAGCATACACTCAGACACTCACACAAACACACACACAGACACACACACACATTGCACTCATTTTGTGGAGTCCTACCTAATCATAACAATGACATCTATTATTTACGACCATTACTACCATTGATTACCTTATTTACTTATTTAATATTATTTATTTCCAGAGTTACACCCACTCTGTATTTTAAATAAGAGCAAACAAATAAAGGGTTATAATCAGTTGCTTGCAATTGACTGAACAAATGTTATGCATTAAGGAAGACCTGCGTAGCTCTGTCATCTGGTGGCATCTGTTGGTTGGATCCAGGTGAGAGGGTGAGTGAGGCAGGTTACAGACTGGACTCAGACCATCAACATTCCAAAAGACAAGACAGTGTCCGTACCTCATTCAGCTCTCTGCAATATTGTAATGTCCCTGATTTGCTTTCTGATATAGTGCTTATATTTTATAACCAGTCTGTAGGTAGACACACAATGCATACGAGTATAAGATATGCAGCCAACTTTAATACTGGGGGGGGGGGGGGCACTCCTCAGTAAACACAGCTGAACCACTTTCTGTTCACTTGTTTCTTATCCATGGTCTGACCATTAGGGAATTAATCACTGGTCATTGAGTCATCTCTAAGCTGCTGTTTCTATTAGCAGTGTGGGGCTGAGTAAAAAGACTGCTAAGGAGAGGGGTGGCGCTCGGTTTTCTGTTTCATCAATGCTTCAAAACAAACATATCACTGTGTTTGTCAGTTGCTCACAACTGTTCTCTTTGTCTGCTTACTACATTTTCAAGCTACAGCCAAAAATTAGAATCGAGTATAGATCAATTACAGGGCAAAGTTTTTAAACAATAGAAAGACTAACTATGGGCCCTTTCTGCTCTAGACAATGTGCTTCAATATTGAAATCTTTTACAAAGAATGCTGAGGCCAAAAATAACTCCTCAGAAAAAATAAACTTCCACAAATGAAAGTGGAGACAAGAGACTTGCATGCAATTACAGTGTATTGGTGGCATGCAGAGTGAATGAGTGCCCCAAATAAAGTTTAATCCAGCAAGAGTTTCTTTTTGCCTTATTTGTGAGATTCTCACTCTTGCACTTGGAACAGACTGGGAAGTTTCTGTTCTTGCACCTTTATTTGGAGACATCACATGCTTGAAGTGGCAGATGGGTCCCACTTAGCCAGAGATTTCCAACAAGGTGCTAAGTCAGAAAGAGCTGCAACCAAACCACGGAACCAATGAACTGACTGATTTCCTACAGCTCTACGGTAGTGACTAATGGAACTCACCAGTGTCCATTCTCCGCTTCCTCCAGAAACTGGACCAGGTCAGCGGTCTCCAGAGGGACCCGTGCTTCTTTAGACTCATAAGTCAACTGCACCCGGAAACGACTGCTGTCACCCTGCAGAAAGAAACAAATTCAGAATTTTGTCATTTGGCTGCTCAGTACTAAAATTCAACAATTTATTCAATTTTTCACATAATTCTATTGTGCTAGCAGAGTTTTGATCAGAATTTTTCACGTGACTATCAAATTTTACGCAAACAAGCTAATTCATCACTCAGAGTGAATGTGTTATACCTATATCAATGATCTAGAAATGTGCAACAGAATGTTTTGCAAACAGAGGACATCAAACAATAGTTCACTAAGTGGACAAGTGGACGAGGCGACTTGACATTGGAGCCGTTTTACCCAACAAAGCATAATGAAAGTGAGTGCTTTGTGGTCCCTCTGTAGCAACATGGGGATTGTAATGTCACAGATTCTCATTGGTAGTATTTAACAGTCTAACAACACAGAATACCCAGTCGACCTGTGCAGATATAATCTTCCCCTTCATTTGTTACTCCTCCCACATTTCTTAAATGTCAAGTCGTCAGTGCCCGCTGATAACTAGACATGTCCATGAGCAATAATGAAACAGTGGAGGGGTCCTCTTTAAGGGGGTCTGGATGGGGATTTAGTAGAAAAGAGAGGAAGCATGAGGAAATGAAGGACAAGTGGGAAACTGTCAAGGGAAGGTGAGTAATGATCATGGAAAGCAAAGATTTATATCAAAAGATGACGTGACCCTGCAGGTTGGGCTGACCTATATTTACAGCAACCCAAGTTTGACAAGGTGTGGCACTGAAACCATGTATTGCAATTCAATTATTTGCAACTTTGGCTTTTGTTACGTTTTACTATTAAAACATTGTTTTTTAGATGGTCAGCCCAATAATGCTACAGGGGACATCCAGGTTGAACATTTTCTAGAAAAGATGAGCAAAGATTTTTGCTGTGCCTACATTCTTATGGTTGCCTTCATCTTCTGAAGAGTTGGAGGATTCCTCTGCACTGGAGGGGATCGTCTCAAAGTCCTCTGTGTCCATGGAAGGGAGACGCCGCTGTGTCCAGCCTGAGGAATATTCATGCAAAATATTAGCCTGTAGAATAATTTTCAATACTGACATGGGCGAGCATTTCATGGTTAAAAAACTATAAAGGAAGACTTAATGCTGAAATGGACCAAAGTATCCTATGGCATTATTTGCGGTTTAAAAGCAATGCAGAAAAACTTTCTTTATCTCATCTCGAAACAATATAGAATGTGTTTCATGAATTTATGTAAAAAGTAACACAACATCATAGATTGTATTAATGAAACAATGTGTCCGATGATGTTTACTATATTGAACTAATATTGTGAATTAATTTTGTCCTGTATTTTAATCAAAGTCCCAAAGTAAGTAAGTTGATGTTAATGCATAGGTCACTTCATCTACAATCCTACACAATAGCTATGAGCAAATGATTATCTGCTCTTATTATTTGTTCCCACTGCTGGTGAATATTGTAGTCAAGGTGACCTATTTGTCGGTTTCGTCCCCTGCATTCCTTCCATCTTCATGAACAGATGTGAGGGGTACATCACCTGTGATAATGATATCAGCAAGAAATATCTCTACAGTCATTTTATTTGTCACCACTTGTATGAGTTGCACATTTTTTTGTCCCAGCCATGAATATGAATACAAGAAACGACCATTGTGGTACTGTCTTCTTCCTATTTACATCAAGCTGTGGTACTGCAGCCTGAGCCACATGGGACATAAACTTCAAAAAAGGTTTCTGTTGGTCAAAGCCTCAATCGCCTCCTGCTGCAGCAAGTCATCGTATGACCAACAAGTCCATGGGTGCTCAAATGGCAACAGTGGCAAGTGATGGATGAGAAAATTACAACTTCAAAGATAGCTCTTGTAAAATAAAAACCACCAAACTAAAGTCTGGTCAAAGCAAATATCAACCAAAACTAACTTATCAACACATACAACTGAAATTAATTGAGCCGAGAAGACACAGCTCAAGTCACATGTGAGTCATCCTCTGCAGTTACCTGGTTGGGAGGTGGATCTAGGGACAGCTGAGGCCCTGCCAGCAGCGGGGGCTGTGTTGCTAGTCATACTCTGACGTTTCCTGGCTGCAGCCATTGCACCACGCAAAGTATCTGGAGGGAAGCCAAATGCTTTATGCTGTGCTTTTCTTTATGATCACTCAATGACCACACAATATCCAAACCAAAATAAGATGGTGTTGTGATAAAATGAAATTTCTCGTCAAGAGAGCAGTGAAACTGTACACATGCAGAAATCAAGTTGTCAACAGGCCTTGAAACCAACAAACCCAGCACCAGACCAAAATTACACGCACACAACCTAATATTTGATCCGATACACCTTTTTTTTTTAAAATGATCATGCCTTTTAAATTGACGTGACACAAATCACAATGCAAGTCTACACAGCAGGCAAAAAAATTCAATACAGAAGAAAACTAAACGTGTGCACACATACACCACAACACACACGTAAAATGTCACAAAAATAAGTTTGTTCTACTTTACCAAACAACAGATTAAAATGCCCAGCATGCTCAGACCCTGCACATCACATACAGTGACTTCAAACAGTATTAAGACCTCTTCACTTTTATCACTTTATTTTGTTGTAGACTTCATTTAAGAGATTTGTTTTAACCATCCAATATTAAATATACAACACAATAAAGCGGAAGTGGTCTTGGTATTTTCGGAAATGAATTGTACACGACACGTTCATGTACCTTCATAACCAAATGGAGTGGGATCGCTCTTTATCTCGTGTCTCTTGCTCTTTATGCTAGAGGAGAGGGGACCTGGTCAGGGGAAATAACATGTAAGACACCAACATTTAAAAAAGTGAAAGTAACCACTGCCTCGAAAAAATTATGTTAAACCGCAACAGCAAACATATTCCTAAAGAAATGCAATCACAATACATATTAACATAATGAGGATACCTTATTCATTTATAAATTTGAAATAAATACGGAGCAGATCAGTGATTCGTTTATATCCAATCTTGCAGTCCACTATACACTTTTACAGATACATTTGGATAAATACATGCTTCTTAACACAATCACCTTGGTATTAATTATTTAAATGTTCGTTATAATCTTATTTATACCATTATCAAAAGAGCAACAATGCTCGCACTTTATTTGTCAGTTGGTTCACAGAGAATGTACCGGCACTTGAGAATCAGTCTTCAGTGATTTTGAATTTTCTATTAGTTTTTTCAATCTATTTTACAGGTGATCTACGAGGCTTAATAAACAACCACGATAAGTGTTGGAAAAGGAAAAAATGACAAGATGTTAGATTGTGACGCAAGTTATTTCACACATAAAAGCATTTGTTTACACATATACTGTATGTCACAGTAGTGTACTGCGTTAAAAACCTATTAAAATACAACAGTGTTAAATTATTGTTGGGTCTTAAGTCACAATTATCCTTTAGTTTACTAATGGGCCTTAGACAAGGAAAGTCAATACAACCAGAATCACCTATAGGCCTATACTCATCAATCATTTATTTACATTATGGCATTAGCATGTGTGTGCTTATATTACTATTTCATTCAAGATTTAGAGTATAGAGGCCACTGAGCACCCTCCAACCAGTATGACCTGCAGCATTCTTTACAGGGGTCAACCGTTATTAAAACAGTCAGGACTGCATGTGAGGTAAGGAAATATAAACTAAAGATTCTGATTGAATATAGTTCAAGGGAAAACTTCCATAGCTCTGTGTTTTAATTTCCTGTCATGCCTCTGCCTGGTTGAAGATGAACTTCTCATCTGTATTCCTACGGTAAATTGCACTTCTACTGCCACTTTGAATGTCACCCTGCGTTCCAAATGTCAGCTAATCAAAATTCTTATTTCTAGACGAAGAATATGTATGTCTACTCATTTGGGGCCTTTTTTCCCTTTAAAATAGTTTTGCAGGAAAAAGCTTGACTTTCTCTATGCATCTCATAAATTCCAAGCGGATCAGTAAATGGAGAGAAGGTAATAAGAAAATGCCTTTTTTTCCTCCTACCCTACATATATGCACACATACACACATTTCTATCACTGCGGATTCAATTGAAGTCAGGTGATGACTGACCTGAGAATGACTTAAACTGCAAAATGTTGAAATAACGTATGGTAACCTGGAATGTATGAGTGAAGGGCAAACCCTTTAGATAAGGTTTTCTCAACTTCTAATTATGTTCCATGGTGACACATTGTTACCAAATTTTTCTTTCTTGAAATCAACATGCATCATGCTTCCGGGGTTGTATAGCAATTACTCTAAAAACAGCTGTATCTTTTAAAATATGAACTGAAATCCTAACTACATATTTTGCAATCAGAAATCATAATGTGATTAAGTGTATGTTTCTGACATACAACATCATGTGAACATTATTGCAATCTGGCCCATACCGATGTTTGCAGTAAAGCTGATTAACATGTTACAGCTAATCAGGCAATTCAAAAATGTCCATCGCCGTAACTAAAGTGGAGAGCAAGATATCTGATGGGGGCTTTGGCTGAAAGTCTGCGGCTCTTTTTGTGCTGCTATCTGACTCCATAGTCTAGTATACAAATGATTTTACTTTGTGATTTAACTCTATGTACATATCACCTTTTTTTAAAACTGTGCTTTCACACTTTAAATAGTTTACTTTTAATTTTGTATCTGTTTTTTTCTTTTAATGTTCATGTAAAGCACATTGAATCTACCTATGTGTATGAAATGTGATTTATAATTTGCTTGCCTTCACTCCAAGATGTCACCATATCGCCATGACAACAATTAAAGCAAATTTAAGCTGTGAATTCTGTGTGACCTTGCAATGTTGCCCAATCCAGCGTAAATTGCCCCCACACGTACATCACCAAATTCATTGTATCTGGTTGTGAAGACAAATGTAAATCATTGATGTAGAAATACTTTTCTACTTTTACCATCTATTAAGGGCTCAAACAATCAAGGTGAGTTAGATTAGATAAGCATAAAATCTAAACTTTGGTAATTTTCACTTGCTCTTACCGTCACATCATATTTTGGGCCACAACAATCTCATAACAACAGCTATTAAAATCCTGAAGGGACTGCTCATGTACTGGCCTCTGCGGAGCACACAACAGTCGACTATAGGTCCACCCATGTCTTTATTGTGAACTGTGGGTTATTGCAAGTTCGAATTTGGGTGCGCTGCAGTGGGGATTTGAATGTGCAACAGTTTGCTTTTAAATACAATATTTCAAAGTATAATTCAATAAAAAAAAACACAGCATGTAGTCATGCTATGGCAACATCATACGGTAGGTTTGATTGTGTTGGACTTTGCTTTATTATAATCTAACCTTTTCATTCAGCAGTGAACCTCTGAGTAAACCTATCACGTTAAGCAGTGTAGTAATTACTCCCTAGAAAAGGCTGAAAGAGCATTATGTAGAGGCAGAAAGGCTTTGGACAGCTAATTCAGGTACCTTTTGTGCGTCGCATGGCGAAAGAGGAGGAAGTGGAGGAGGCAAGTGAGGAGGTGAGAGAGAAGCGGCGGGGGACCTCTGCCTCCTTAGCAGCAGGCTCTACAGCCGGAGAGGGGTCAGGACACAGGGAGAGAGCCAAGCAGGGAGAGAGGGAATGAGCCAAATTAAGTAAAGAGAGAAAAAAAATTAAGCAAGGGAGGATAGATAGAACGTTACATAGAAATAAAGGGAAAAAACAAGGTGACAGATAAGAAGGGAAAGAAGTTACACACCCAGTTTATTGCCATAACACAAAATGGTACTACTGATTGTAAGTGGTGTTAGTATCACATTCATTACCTTTAATGATAATCTATCTGAAAATGAGCAAATGTTGAGCAAAAATCTTTCAGCAGAGCAAGCAAATGGAAAGAGGAAGCCGCTTATGCACGGATTAATGAAATATAATACAAAACAATGTGAATCAAAACAAAACCACAGGACCAAAACTGACAAAGGTGAATCTTAAAATGATGTGGTCTTATGTTAGGGAGAGCCGAGGTTTGAGACAGATGTGTCATAAAGGGATATGTCAAAACCTCAGCGGGACCAGATGCTACATGGGGTATGGAAGAAAGGATGTTGTTTGGCCTGATATTTTCTGATATAACAAAAAGTTTTGCCACAATGTGTGTGTCAGAGCATGTGTTTGAACTAGACGCTTGAACAAGACATTCTGAGACGTTGTGTATTACGCCGGTTGATCACAGTACTGATTTAGTTTCAATTAAAGAAGCGTCAGTTGATAAAACCGGACAAGTTCAAGCAGATGACTCTTCAGTGACGATTCAAGAGAAATGAGTCTCAAGCAGAAACCAGGAATGACTTGTTCATAGGTTTTTCTTTAAGTGTGCAGTTCAATGAAAGAGAAGGATACAGTCACAGCCACGTGAACTGCTCTCTTTTTTTTTCCACATGCCTTGATGTCACTGAGGTTAACTGCAGGTTGAAATCCAGCTCTTTTCCCACTGCTGAGCTCCAACGCAGTGATAAACAGTGATAAACCGGCCAAGATGCCGTGTGAATGTCCGAATGCTTGCAAGTCACAGGCCGCAGCAGACAGAGTGGCCCGTGGTTTCACTCCATTCTCCAGTTATATAACACGCTGGACTTATTGAGCAGACGTACGAAGCAGTGAAGCGAGAGAAGCTGCAGGGAGCACTCCTGTTAATGGTGGGTCTATTCAACAGGAGGACACCTGCCATCGATTCACCATTGATTTCCATCTCATACTGCAGAGCCGCACATTCATCACTCAGAGTAGTGCTCAGGGCGGTGTGTACTTCTTGTATAGCTGTGTGTGTGGCTGTTGTATATTATTATTGTATTGTTTTGTTATATTGTATGCAGACCAACTGTAAGTCATTTTTGCAAGGAATGAGTTCATTCTGAAACTTTGGGCCAGAACATTATACAGTTCTGTATCTTCTGCTTATTGACTGCCAAAGCATGAAAAGTCCAATAGATTTTAGTGACATTTTAATTCTATAAAATCTAAAGAGAAATCATTCCAGTATTAAAACAAACCTGAGCATTAAATCTGCTGCTGTAACAGCCTCCACTCTCTTAGTTTCCATCCGACCTTGGAACCTGCCTGCAGGGATTTGCTCTCATTGATTGGGAGGCCTTGGTCATATGCTAACAAGACTGAATAAAGCTAAATGATAATGACAATTAAGTGTATGAAATCTCATTTCACCGTTCACCACTGGGCAAACCATTGAGTTTCTATAAATGCTGTGAATGAAGGAACAAGGTTCCAGAAGCCCTGGTGGAACCTGACATTGTTTGTTTCACAGAACCATCTGAGAGCGCTTTGTTGGAGAATGAAAAGGACAGGCACTTTCAAAAAGTACTTGGCAGGTGATTGGATAAACCATCCCTTCCGGGAGAGGCGGTGGTCTAGTGGCAGAAACTTGGACTATGGGCAGAGAAGGTCTCTGGTTCGTCTCTGGTTTGACTCCACGGAGAGACAACAAAAGACGAACCTGGATTGATCTGTGCAAAAATCCAAGAGTCTCCCTACCCTGTCTAGTGCCCCTGAGCAAGGCACCTTACTCCCCCAACATCTGCTCCCCGAGCGCCGTACATGGTCGCTCACTGCTATGCGTGTCCTGCACCAGATGGGTCAAAAGCAGAGATTAAATTTCCCTACCTGCATGAGTGTGCCTTTGCATATCTGTGCATGTGTTTGAGACTAATAAATGCATCTTAATCTTATCACAGCTGCTGAAACCAATCAGGAGAAGAGTGAAAACATCTCTTTCATGGAGAAAAGCCTTCACTGTTGTTCCTTGCTGTTCTTTTCAGGTCTGATATAACTGATATGGAACATCTATGCCAACTTCTTCAGTAGCAGCCATAGTTGTTAATGAACAGCTTCTTGCTGTCATCACATTTGAGAAACGCCCATAGCTGCCAGTAGTTAGTCCCCTACAAGACAATGAGTGGTCGAAACACTGTAGACAGGCATATTTAAGTATTGAATGACAAATTCTCACTTGCCAGAAACCTATTTTATTTATTCTTTTACTTATTATTTGTAGTAAGAAGGATAACAAAAATTTCAATCGTCATGCCTCACATATCAGTCTCATTAAAGACATGTGTGGCTTGAAAACAGGACATGGAAAACAGAACCTGAACGGATCATCCTCCTCCAAAAATGTTAATATGCCTCCAAACTTTAGATGGGTCTTGAATATTAAAGGATGGCATTTAGTGCAGCATTGCCCCAAAGAATTTAGCCTTGCCTGTCTGTCTGTTAATCACCGGCTGTCTCACTATCTTCAAACCTTGTCACTTCAGCTGGACACCATTCCTCTCTTTACTAGTTTCTTTGCTGTCGTTCAGGCAGATGCAGATGATACTAACGTGAACAGATAAAAGCTGAGAAGGGGGAGAACAGGGAGATGTGGCCTTTAGTATGCTGAGACGCCGCAGGCTCTAGGACACGTGAAGAGATCTACCCTTCAACACGAGTTACACACTGACAGAGAAATCGATTTAACATCTGAGGGGGAAAAAAGAAAGCAAAGGACAACATGAGTTGTGAGACAGGAGAGTGGAGACTGAACATGAAAGGACTGAGACAGGAGAGAAGCTGCAGCTGCTGATCAAAATGATGATGATGATGATGATGATGATGATGATGATTCTCATTATGCTTATGAAAAACAAACAAGGACGATGTCGGTGTTTATAAAGATGCCAGCGAGAAGCCGACATGCTGATGTCATACTTTTACCTGATTGGAGAGACCTCCTGTTTGAAAGTCCCTGCAATGTGAAGCGTTTCCTAGCGTTAGCAACCGAGTTGCCTGATTGGCTGGCGGAAGCATCGACTGAGTGGGAAAGCGAGAGGGAGCTGTTGTTAGTAGAGCAAGTTAATAAGATTAAGAACAGAAGGCAGAGAGCGTGGTTTGAAAAAGTTGTCTGTTGATGGCAATGTGATAACTGAGCCTCCCTAACAACTTCAAAAACTATTTTGTAGTTAGATATTTAAATACTCTTGTTTGGTTTGTTGTTCGTTTGTCGATGTTTCAACACAATATTTAATTTAAGAAAATATGTCACACTGCTCAGTGGATGAGTGATAAATAAAAAGGGCATGGTTTTAAGACAAATCATCTCATCGCATTAATGTTTCTTTCTTACCAGTCAATATTATTTATATCCCAATATCAATATAACTGTTTACCTGTATTATTTACTTAAGCTTAAAATTCCCCACCAGAGGAATTAAATATGAGCTGGCAAGAAGAAATCTATTTTACAAAAGTTACTAAAATCTTAATAAAGTCCACACTGAAATGTTTACTGCCACTAAGCATAGATTCTGACTGTGTGCATTGGCAATATAGAAATGACTGAAAAGAAAAAGTAATTTAACAAAACATCAAGTATCTTTTATACTACGTGCATATGTCAGTCAATATTTAATAAGCATTGAGGTTCGTTTCTCAGCTTTATATATAAGTAAAAGGAAGCAGAGTCTGTTAAAGTATATTTCTATTAGATTTCAAAAGATCTTGATTAAAGGTGCTATTACCAGGTTTCATTGAAATGGAGCAGCACAAGATTGGCTGATTGTTAATAAATGTCAGAAAGAAAGAACCTCGGTTTAAGTGGAAAAAAATATATATAAACATAAGAATATATAATAGCAGCCTAATAGCAGAAGAAGGCGGATGCACAGACACACAACAAGAAACACTCCATTTAAACCTGTTCATGAATGTATCTGATGTAAGTGGTATACACAGAGACTGCGTTTATATAACACATATATGCGTTACATTGACCCATTGCAATACTCTATCACTCACAAATCCCATACCATGTACCACACCCCACTGACAAAATAACCATCAGAAGAAAGCTGGGGTTCAATATCTTGCTCAAGGGCATTTCAACAAACGACCAGTTTGAACAGAACCCCCAACCTTCAGAATAGTGGGCGATGACCTCCATCACCTGAGCCACAGCCTCACCCAAAGTGATACACTTTCTCAGCCTTCCAGTATTTTGAACTATACTAATCTTCGGTTTGTGCACACTTTGTGTTGAAAGTTTAAGTTCAAATGGATACAAGATAATCTTTCAACGGCATCATAGTTAAAAGTTGTTTTAATGGATCTGTTTTCACAGCTATCATTCTTTAATATTGTTTAATGTTTAAACGTTTTCCTCATGCGTTTGGGTCGTATCCTTGTGTAAAATGTTGTGTTTGGGAGACAATGACGTCAGAGCTTACTTTGTTACGTATAATTGGCATGTGCCAAATAAAACAACAACAATGGCAGCTATACAGTGGCTTCTCTACGTTTGGTTAGCACTGCTAGGTTAGCTAAATTTAGCATCACTGCAGCACATTACTCAGATGAACTAGTTTCTGCCTCGCCCAATAATACTTGGACCACAGCATTCATCTAATAGACTATTGCCACCGACCTGCCTGGCATGCTTGTCTGAGCATTTGTAGTTGTTTTTTCTGGTCAAAACAATATCCACAGCACTGTAAACAAGACATGGTGTCTGCTGTTTCTTTTCACCCATCACCTAGATAATACCATGGCTGTGGTCAAGCTTGCTATGGGGGTGAACTGTTCTAAAGTGAGGAGGGGGAGGGGAATACAGGCTATACAGAGAAAACTTGCTCCAGACTGCATGCTACCTGAGACAACCTGAGACAACTTAGGACAACCAAAGACTACCTGAGACAACCTGAGACAACCTGAGATGACATGAGATGATCTGCGACAACCTGAGACTGGGGCGACAGTGTCTGAGTGTCTGACTGTCCTTGAGCTGCTCAACCTAATCCAAAAACACTTTTCCACTTTTGTCATGATTGGTTTCTGAATGTACACTGATGGGAAAACACTTCAGTTTAACCCATTTAAAATTGAGTGTGTCTGACTGCTTGCTCTATGTGTGTGTGTGTGCCTGTCGGAGCTAAAGAGCACAACGACCTCTCTGAGGGAGAATATTCAGAGTCTGTCTGCCTATTCAAGCAAGTTTGCATGATAAACTTTTATCAGATGATTTTTTTCGGCCTTGTCCTTGGTCAAAGGCACCATCACACACTCTGTCCCTCTCACACATCCACAGACAGATATGTTTCTAGGTTCAACTTAATTTTCCTTACAGAGACAGGACAAGTAAAGTCAATTCTTATGTGTAAAAGTGTAAACACAATGAGCAGTGAGACCATAACCTGTTTACTACTGATGGTATACACTCATTCTGTATACAGTATACATTTCTACTGAGCAGAATTAACTAACAAGGAAGCAGTAACAGTGCAATGCTTTAATACATCACATATTTTTCATTTAGTCTTTATACATGTCTTTATGAGATGTGTGTTTTGGTTTGTGGACAGCTTTTGCCCTCGGCCCATGCAAAGTAGGATTAACTGTCTAACTGCTCTTTTTACTGCCATCATCATTATCAATGATGGAGAAAAAGCAGGAGGGATAAAGGGAAGAGATCTGGCTACATTACAACACAACCGTCGCCTTGCTGATCATCTTTTGCCCAGTAATTTTTCTTAGAATCTTAAAAGCAGAAATAAGACTGCATGTGCAGTTGAAAGAAAAAAAAGTGTCCGGGAGGTTGACCGGAGGAGAGATGAACAGATTACAAGTGAAAGAGACAGAAGATGACAGAGACGGAGAAAAGAGTGGGAGGTGTGAATGGATGCGAGGAGACAGGTATGACTTTCGACTGCTGGTTTCATAACAGTGGCCATGCACCCATTTAGAGGGGAGAGACCAAAAACAACAGCTGCTTTCCACTGTGCCTTACCCTTAGCTTCTTACTAGCCGTGGAGATTGGAAGATAAGTGTTTGTGTGTGTGTGCACTGTATAAAGCCACCAGGGATGGAGCAGAGACAAAAAGGAGAATAGAGGCACTTGGTTTGTTCCGGGGCACTTAAAGCTATTTTGAACCACATATAAAGTCAAGAACTAAAGTTCAATCCACACCTTCAGTGTTTTTCGACTTCAGTCTGTCTTACAGAAACATCTATGTTTTTGACAAATAGATCCATGAAAGTTTCTCTCGCTCCAAAACAGAGATCCAGAGTGTGCGAGCTGTAAAATGCCAGCTGTATGTTTGAGTGTGTTTGTGGCTAAAGAGCGACCAGCTTAGCGGCTGTGCGGAACTAACGTCTTTAAGGTTAGAAATAAATAAATAAGCGTTTTCCATTGCTTCTAACTTCCTGTTCTTGTTAACTTCGTCAGATGAAGTTGCCATTGTAAAATCAGGATTTTATCAGCGCAGCACGCACCTTGAAAGAGTCTGCTGATGTTAGCTGATGTTTGTAGTGTAAAAAAAAAACATCCAGCTGTTTATATGTTGTCACATGCAGGTCTCCACTAACAAGACGTTAGCTTGTTAATGCGGACAGATTTCACTTCGCCTCAGACAAACTGCATCTTAAACTTCTCATGTTTTAAAGCTGATGTTATTTGAATGTTGAGCATGTGACACCTCAGATCATGAACCTCACACAACAACAATCTGTGAATTATCATCCTGTCAGCAGGTGCTGCTGCATTGATGAACGTAAGGTTGCAATGAATGAACCCTTTATTTTATAGTGTGTTTGATACACCTTTTTACAGTGATATATTCAAATATTGTGAAAGACTTGACTGTTAGCAATCAAATTTAAGTTGAAATTAGCTGTTGAGCACCGCTCTGAAACAGGACTGTGTGTTCAAACTTGAACCAGGCCTGCGACGTTGTGAGGTTAAACTTTAGCCACAGGGACCTCTAGTGGTGTTTGATAGTTCTCACAAGACACGTTAGCTGGGTTCAGACTTATTATTCAGACTAAATCACAGGAGCAGGTCACACACATCCTCTGAGAACAAATTAACATGGGTTGGAATTGTGATTCTAATTGTGGAAGCCTGTTCATATCTGACCTTTGACCTTTTCCTTTTCCAATTTGTTCCTCATCTCTTTAGTCCTCATTTCCTGATTATCTTCTCTAAACCTCATCTTTTAAGTTAGGCAAATATTGTCCACCCCCACCCCCTAAAAGTGTTGCTTATGACTGAGGAGTAGCCCACTGATGTCTCTGTGGTTTTAGACTTATCAACTCTATCTTCGGTGAGTTTAACAAAGAGCTCTCATATTTTCACTGAGGGCATCTAAAGTCACATCAAATTGTATTTCTATTGCTCAATATGACAAATAATAAATTTGCGTCAATTGATTTTACAATTTGTACAGCATATGACACACTCTGTCTGGGTAGACTCCCCAGCAGGAATGATGAGAGACAAAAAAAGATACGGGTACGAGGTAAAAAGGTACGAGACAGGGTGGGTCCCTGGAGATAAGTGTGGAGGACGACTGCTGTCGCCTTGACTCCGTCGTAGTTTCACAACACATTCACTAGTAAGCTGCTATTTTCCACTGCTCTGGAAACAGCAGCTCTCAGTTGCCTCAGACCTCAGCATATTATTCATAGCCTTCTGCTGGTCCATGGGGGGAAATGCTGCTCACAGTTCAGAAAATAGATTTAATTTGAAAATGTGAGGGAATCCACTACATGGGCAAAATCCTGCAAATAAACTGACAACGGAGTTAATAATTGAGAATATATTTTTTTATATTTTCACTTTTCTCTCATAGCTAACTATATATGATGAGTCTAGAATAGTTAGCTGTCTCTGGTGCTTGTAGGATGTTATGATAATTTTTTTGTTCTGTGTGGCAGAGATTTTTCTAATTACAATTATAAGCCATATCCTCTGTTCTACTGCAGTTAATTGTGTTCTTTTACTAAATTTCTATTCAGCCCCCTTCTCTCTCCCTTTAAATCAGTGATGATGTAATGTCTGACCGGTACCTCTTGCTGTATGACCTCCAAGTGACTCTATTTCCCCAGAGTGTGTGTGTGTGTTTGTGTGTGTGTGTGTGTGTGCGTGTGTGTGTGTGTGTGTGTGTGTGTGTGTGTGTGTGTGTGTGTGTGTGTGTTTGCATGCATGCATACGTGCATGTACTGTATGCGCATGTTCGTGTGTGTGCTAACTCACCTGGCTGTCCACTAACCTTCTGGTAAGTGGATGACCTGCCCTACTTCCTGGGCCACAGCCACCCACACTTCACACTTCACTTCACACTTCATGTATAGTTAATTTGAATTGCTCTGAAGTCTATATCTATTTCATATATCAGGGATGACATTTTTGCAGGACAAAAGAACGTGTGTGGGAGCTCTGACCTCTCTTCTGTCTCATGTTTGGGCTGGGGTTGCTCCTCCTGAAACCGGACTCTGGACTGGATGAATCAGACTGTCTCAGCGCAAGCTTCCGCACACTTCTGCTGTTGTGGGTAAATGAGGCAGAGTGTCAACAACTTCATTTTCCACCATCTGACAGCAGAGTGCAAGGTTTCAGATCATCTGTAAAAATCTGCATTTTAGTTAGTGATTTCACCTTTTCCCTCTAATTTAGTGGTTTTTAAAAAGAGACTTCATGTCATTTTGTAGTTTGTAAGTCAAAATAAATTGAATGCTTACCTCATTGGAACTCCATAGATGTTGAGCTGGCTTGCCTCTGTAAACATAACGGAGACATTACATTTTACTCTTCATCAAATGACAACAATGTTTCTTTAGGAACTTCCACAGTTTGGTTGAATTTCAAGCTATGAAGATGACCTTGTTGAAGTTAAAGGAAGATCAGATGGTAACAAGAGCCAGCTTTAAGATGAGATGTGATGTCTCTGCTGTCCCATTTGTCAATGTGTATAGATAGATAGATAGATAGATAGATAGACAGCATACAGATTATCACTGACACATACTGTCCGAGGGAATATTGTCCACTATATATAAATTCTTCCACGTGAGTGATGCTGAGAATTCTGCGACCACTTTCAATTGAACGTCCTCCCTATAAAACAAACCTGATGACAGCATTTCCTTCCTCATACAAATAAAGCTGCTTTTTTAAAACCTACATTGTGAACATCCAATGCTATTACTTATTAGCCTTCTTCTTTCCTGCCTTTGTTTGCATTGTTGTGCATCTTGGAACAGTGAACTGGTTTAATGTGCCTGCACATGTGTGCATAAGACAAATAAAATGGGGACCTACAACTAAACTAGAGGTTGTGTTTGAGCTTTGTAAGTGTCTGAGTTATTCATTAGTGTCTAGTCCTGTTGAATCTGTACTGTGCACAGCATGAAGGATACAAGAGAGGAGTGTGTTAGCAGTGTGTGAGAGGATAACAAGTCATTTCCAGTCTTTAAAATCTCCCAAGCTGCAGTGTCAACCCTAGAAGCTGCTTTTATTGGCCTGATGGAAATCACTTTGTGGCTCTATAAACAAAAAGTACAAAACACCAGCGCAGCGAACCCACCGGGGATAAAGCTCCAGAAGCCAACCCATATCTAAACAAGAGGCTTCATAAATGCAACGGTAACAAATGTTGCCTGCCACAGGATTGTGCTGTATGACAGGAAATCTTTGGAGAAGAATCTAGTAACTAAAATGCAGACAGTGAGGCATCGACTTGCCCGAATGCATAGCTCACATAAGTGAAATACCAAGCTGTGTGAATGATCTGGCTTGACAACTCCTGTTCCAAGCGACCAATGAAGCTGCTGCAGAAATGCAGAGTCAGCGTTGAGCCATTCAATATGCTCCAAATATTGTATTCAGCAGAAGGGATATATTCTTTCATCATGGGGCTAGCAATGTTTTATTTATAAAGGCTGGTCACACTGAGGTCTGTGCAGTGATGTGTTATCCACATTCACTACAGCAAATAGTGCTCACAGCTTTATCTGTGCTGGGTGGCTCACCTGTATTAACAAAACAGAAACTGATATATTATCAAACAGGGAGTCGTACACTGTTAAAACTATAGCTTATATTTTGGCATATTAACAATGAGTAGTCCAGCAATATAGCGGTTAAAAGGTGAAGGTTAAAAATAGGACTTGACGCAATATGTGATGAAAAATAAACATAAAGAGAGCTCCTTTATAAAATGAAAATTCCCAGTGGGCACAGCATTAGCAAATGAGCAATCACTGTTAGTAAAATACAGTTAACATAACTATGTGTTGGATGAACAAAGTTTAAACTGGAAGAGT
This sequence comes from Platichthys flesus, assembly GCF_949316205.1. NCBI lineage: Eukaryota > Metazoa > Chordata > Actinopteri > Pleuronectiformes > Pleuronectidae > Platichthys > Platichthys flesus. The sequence continues at coordinate 25,394,203 of NC_084953.1, forward strand.
TAAAGTTAATAGGATGAAACAAAACAATTCTGTTGGGTTAGGGTTCATTTTCCTAGGGTGTGTCACCATCTTGTTTCAGCTCAGCCTTCTGTCTGTTCCGCCTGTTGTCTCTATCATGACGAGCCAATGGTGGCTCATGTTAATAGAGAAAGGAAAATGTGATCTTGATGATGTTGCAGATTGTAACTTCCGGATTTATTCATCAATGTTACCTACAGTATTTCTTCACAACACAAGGTTGCCAAATAAAGGCCCTGTATACTATGACATGTTGTTGTATCAATGTCAATGTAAACATTACATTTTGTTCATGATGCACCTGAGAACTGGCTCAGTAAAGGTAAGTCCTGACACTTTATGTTTGTGGCATCCATCATCAATTGTTCCAAACAGAATATGTAATGTTTGGTATGTTTACAACTCTCAGAAACACAGTGAGATATCAAGCCACAGTGTGTAAATGTTCCTGTTCATATATCTTTGTGAGGACCATTTAAAGCAGAGTGAGGGCATTTTTGGAAAGTGAGGACATTTTGACTGGTCCTCATTTTTCAGTGGGCTGTAAGAGGGTAAGACTTGGTCTTAGGGTTAGGGTTAGGGGTAAGGTGCTAGGGCATGCATAACGTCAATGAGGGTTCTCACAAAGATATTAGTACAAACTTGTGTGTATGTGTCCGATCAAATTCTGAGATGTCTGCCGTTGAGAAATGTGTATCTACTTCAGCACAATGAAAAGTGAATGGAAATATCAGTATGAGACAGGCTGTTATCTGGATTTCATTGTTACCACAGACATTAGTTTGCTATGGAGTAGCATACAAATCACAGCTACACCACAGAACGACTAATGATGAGGGACTTATCATGGGCTGTTTATTTTACAGAATGGTTTGGTTTTGCGCTGTATCTGGTTTTCATTCAACTTTGTGTCAGTAAATGGGTCCAGGATCCACTACTACTCACAAACTTATCAATATCAAAACTCATTCATCAAACAAGAATCTCAAGCAGTCAGTCATATCATCACCAACATAAAGATCCATACCTGCAGTACCCGCCGTCATTGTGCGACATAGTTTTAGTCAACAGCCGTTGTTACAGTTCAGCTGCTGATCATCAGATTCCTGTCACATTTCTTTGGAGTGATGTCACTACATAGCTCAGCTCATCTTTGGTATGAGTATTTCCACTGATAGATATAGTCACCAATTCTCAACCTTAGATAAAGCATAAACCTTCACTACTTCAACGTCTCATGGTCTTCACTACAGTTTGCTTGGTTTTCATGGATATGAGTGTGTTCATTCTTAAAAACTACTATGAGAATTTTTGCTTAAACTAAAGTGATTTTGTCTTAATACCAAAAGATTAAACAATACATTGACACACGCTCAAGCTCTCTTCTCTGTCTCATCATCACCCATCTTCTCTCATTCTTTTTAACACACAGCTAAAACACAACAGCTGTTCTCCTTTTTAGTCCTTTGCTCCCTCTTGCTTTGTTCTCACCCTCACCCTTCCCTCCTCGTGTACGACTCTTCATTCCCAGCTGAACTGCCTCTCAGCCTCCATCCCCACCCTGGAAATCTCTCTCTGTCAGTTTCTTTGTCACTATTCCATCGTTTCACCACTCTCTTCTCCTTTCTTCCCATCAGGTTCCACTCCATCTCTTTTCCCAGACCAATTTTAGTCTCTCTCTACATTCCTTACATGGAGTCACAGTTGTAAACACACGCACACACACACACACACACTTACACACACACACCCACAACACACACCCAACACACGCAGTGGACCATCAGAGCTTCCAAAGTGTCTGCTCTTCAGGCTTCATGACATGACTGCGGTGTTATCAGTCTGTTCACACCTTCAGACACACACACACACACACACACACACACACACACACACACACACACACACACACACACACAGTTGGGCTGTCAGTCGGGGTGAGTGTGTGGCATACAGAGTTTTTTTTTCGTGTCACTCAGGACCACAGAGTGGAACTGTGGACAAAAGGCAGAGGGAGGTGCAAAACAACAGGGAGCCAGTGGACACACAGACCGTGAGTAAGTTGGTTTGTCTGAAAGTGGATGTACAGCACATTTCTATACTGCATTTGTTTTAGCACTATTATTATATTTGAAAATAATACATTGATTTGTTATCGTTATTTTCATCCACATAAATGTCAGAAAATACTGTCACTATTTTTCAGAGACTCATCTTGTCATTATTTGTTTTGTCTTCACATCGTGGAAGTGCAAAATATGGAATGCATTATTCTTTAATAAATGACTTAAACGAAAAAGGAACACGCCACTGATTTGCCATGTATTGATACATTTTTGGTCTGGTGCCTTGGAAAAAGATATATGTAACATAACAAAATATGTGCAATACATTTAGAATGTCCTGTGTGGTCCTGGAGGAGGCTACTGAAGAAACTGAGTCAAATCATTTAAGTTATGTAAACAGCACAAATTTAATGTACTGTTTTCAGTTAGTCCATTCATAGTTTATTAGTAAGCAATGTAAACCTTTGTGACCCAAAACCAATAGACTACGAAACAGGTAATTGTGTGTGTGTGTGTGTGTGTGTGTGTGTGTGTGCATACCTCTGCATGCCTCCAACTGGCCTGTAAGAACTTTGCGAATCTCTGACACCCACATATTTTTAACATCCATGGAAGGAGCCTGGGGAATAATAAACATACCACACACACGTACACACACACACACACACACACACACACAAATCAAGTACCTTGCATAACAATACCCCTTTATTACTTTGAGAGAGAAACTTTTTAGTGGGGAAATGTGTGAGGTGCAACACTGTCCCCAAGAGGATGATCATGGAAAAGAACACTTGAAGCCTCCCAACAATCATGTATGAACCAAATTAAACATTAATGAAACAATGAAGTGGTTCTTAGCTATCAAAATGTTACAACACTAAAATATCCATCTTAATTTACCATTAGTGTTTCACTCCATGTTAAATTAATGACATTTTTTGGTGGTTTGCTGGTTTAATATTTAGTATTAACTAACTTTGACATATAAAAATAAGACAAGATGAAAGCAAACATCAATGTTCTTCTGCTGGAGTCAGATCAGTGACTCTGCTTTACAGACAGCACAGTTGCCATGACAGCAATGGAAACAAAAACAAATAATATGGTGAAACTTCAGTTACAAAAGTTGAAAGAATATTTTTTCTTGAAAGTAAGATTTGTATAGTATAGGCAAAATATAATAAGTGTATCTATATATACATATATATATATATATCATACCTGGATGATGTAAACCTCCTCTCTGCCGTTGTACCACACCTCAAACTTCTTGCTGTCTCCTTTAACGTTCTCTGTGATGCCCACAGCGCTCATCTGGACAGACAGAAAGACAAAGATGCTCTGAGATGCAGAAGCCACTGAGGCCGAAGTTTTCGATGTAAACAATTATAGAAACATATATATGAGTATTAGATCCTGATCTGGTTATGACTTGCTTTTTGTAGAGTCCTTTTTCTAGTAGAACCTCCTTATAATGCCAAAGGTTTGTATGGAGAGATGTCAGCAAACCACTGCTGGTAAAACAAAACATTTGTTCACATGCAATAAGGTGCAGCTGCTCTGGTTCCATGTTATCTACGCGGCTGTGCTTCTTCCATTCGTATCGTATTTCTAAACCTGTTATTTTAAAATCACACAAGAGAATGATGATGGTGAGTTTGAATTCAGGTGATTTTTGAATCCTTGTTTAGGTGGAAGCCCAGTCACACCCTCGGCTTTGCCTCGCACTCCCTCAAAACTCTGATATGGTTGACTGTCTGACACAGTCTTAAAGAAGGTGATTGATTATTGATGGATTTAGAGTATTGTATAGTTTCTTACATGGCCAATAATCTAACTGTCCAACCCCAAATAATAGACACCAAAGCTTGTACCAGTTAAACACACACACAGATTGTACTGAACACGTGTATAGGCAACGTACACATGCATCATAACACATTTATACAGTGATAGTGAGTCTGTATTGTGTTTACTGTGGGTTGCACTAACCAGAAATTACCATTGCTTCACATCACAATGTGTTACCACCAGCTGTAGGTCCCTGGAAGACTGTGACCCCACTGACAGGAATGTGTGTCATGTCACACATGTGCATTGGTGCATGTGTGTCCTCAATTAACAATACAGGTCCTCAGCATTTCTATAGGTTGACAAGCCCAGAGGGAGCCTTTGATTAAGAGAAAAGTTCAACTGAAAACATGTAGGGCTGCAGACACTTTATCACTTCGTTCGGACACAAGGAAATCACACAAACTCAACAAAAGGGGTAACTGGGAAAAAATAACCTTTTTTTCAGGTGGTGATGGGTGATGGCTGATTAGTATCTGACCTTGAGTGAGTGTTTGAAGCTGTAGGATGGGGTCTTATCATGGCCCTCGATGGTCTCCTCTCGCTTCTTACAAAACAGCAGCATCTTGTCATACAGGAAAAGGTGCCGCTGCATGGGCTTAAACCTGGCCAGGTCCTTCACCTGAAATCAGGTCAGTCAGTCATTTTGTCTGTATGCTTGTCCAGCTATCACTCCACAGTCCAACTACAAGGGTTAAAGTGTAGTAACTTGGTAATATATCATCTGTGAAATAATCTTGGTGTCATCAGCAATTGTGGTCAGCAATACTCCTCTAAAACTATACTCAAAAAACCTTATCACAGTGTAACCAATCAAACACTATGCTCTTGCATTTGTTGAGTCTTACAAATCAAAACTTTTAGACCCCAACTAGTTATTGGTGCAATTAATTCAAAAAATGTGCAGCATGCAACTAAAGATATTGGGATTAAAAATGGAAAGTACACATGATTTGAAGTAGCTGAACTATTTTATAGCCTTTCGACTGACCAATGTTAAAAAGCACAGCATTATAAAGTTTATACCCAGCATCACTGATGATGAAGGGAAGTGAGGTTGTACCTTGCTGTGGCCTCTCTTGTGGTCAGTCCACACATTAAAAGATCCCTGCATCAGCAGCTTCCCCAGCTCACTCAGGTTTCCCTGTGAACACAAACAAACACAGTCAGACTTTTAGAGCATCTCTCACTAATAGGAGATTAAATAGAGGTGGGTGTTGAAGAGGTGGCAGGCAGCCACTCAATGTGCATGATCTCACTTTGGCTCTTTCAGTGTGACAGATCAACGGTTAAGAATAAATAAATAAAAAACCATGAAGGAAAACAAAGGCAAAATATCTAACAGATATTTTTGTATGACATTAAAACAAAATCTGTACCATAGCTATTCCAATTTCATTGTCATGAATTCAGTTATCTTTACCTTAAGTTGATTATTCCACTATTCCTCTGGTCATGAGCTGCAAAAGCATTGTAAATGCCAGGGAAGGAAGAAATTGTTCCTTAAAGTCTGTGCAGAGAGGAGGCTGAGGTGGATACACTGACTTCAGGCAATCCTTTTTTTGCTTGTACCAGCCCTACATCTCTGAATGTCCTTGATGGTTTGTGATCAAGGTCATTGGTTGTCGAGGTAAAGCGTGACTGAAGTTACTCCATTGGTCGAGTTTTGGGACTTTCTATCAGCCAGTGACATTTCTAAAAGAACTGGTGCAAACAGTTTCTATTATCATAGTTGTTAAACCATCTTTTTGATTTCCGGAATGCAACCTTTTTATAGTGACTTTTTGGACAAACCACAGCTAACTTTTCATAGGAGAGATTCTATATAAAGCCCAGTGAGCCAGGGGTTCATCTATCTGTGTCTGCTCTATCCAGCACTCTCTTACCCAGACAGAAGCTTTGTGCTGTGTGAGAAACGAAAGCTGTGTTCACACACATGCATGGAAACCCTCACATTTTCTAGAAATTACACAGAGGACCAGTGGGTGTGTGAACGCTGAAGTTCCTATCAAAAGACATTAAATGGACTTAACTCTGCCAGGTCCATAGTACAGAGCCTAAACCCTAACTAAGTTTAAAAGTGACATGGTCATGTCAGCCTAATGCCTCCCACATCCTCTTAGCCAACGGTCAGACAGATCATCTTTTGTTTCTGGTTATCATCTTCACCTGCCAGCCAGTTCAGGTCTTATGTCACACCTCCTGTGGATTCCTGTATCCTCCTATACATCCAGAGAAGACCTACCTTTGCCACCTGAGATCACTTCCTACCTGTTTCCTCTGATCATCAGTCCTGTACCTGATATTTGTGCTGGGTATAGGGATGCTTTTACAAAGTGGTGAATTAAGGGGTGGAATACTTTTGTAAACAATAATTTTAAATAAACAAAAAGTATGTTTTATACTGAGCAGTCTACCAACCTAAAGTTGATTAATATGACTTAGCTGCTTGTTTCTATATATTTCAAATTAAATTATTTAACTTTATTTTCATCGAGTACAAGAATGATGATTGAATTCTTTATACTGACCTCAAAGCCTGTGATGGCTATCTGGTGCATGGAGTCGTTGACAGACTTGATGATATCCAACATGGTCGCTAGAGCTTCCTCCAGCTCAGCCATGCCCTCACTTTTACTGCATTTTAACATCTCCTGGGAGACAGGAAGGAGGAAGCTGGTTAGAAAGATTGAACAAGGCATTATAAAAGAAGAAAACACTTGTGAGGCTCAGGTGGAGGATCATGATAAGAGTATTTATTTTATCTTGCTAACAGTCCTGGCCAAATGGAGGGGAGGGGATTACAGCCCTTTTGAGATAACCTCTGCTTTACACTGTAAACATCAAAAAGACATATTCTGTAATCAATTGATCTAGTTTTAATTTTGACTTTGATGAGTGTAATGAATTAAATGGTAAATTATCTCTATTTTTATTTTTTTTAAATATATTTCATATTTTAAAAGGCGCTTTTTCCAGTCTTGATGACCACTCAGACACATTACAGTATGTTTGCCAGTCACAAAGACAATGATACAGTGCATCTATGTGAACCACTTTGGACGACCCACTCTACCTACTGAGCCATAGCAACCTATCATATATGTTGTATTAATGCAAAATATTGACATTTAAATGGTTTTAGAATAAGCCTGGAATTTCAGAGGAAAAGACCAGAGGATGAGTACTGACGACCAGTGCTAAATCAGCTCACCTATAACGAGGAAGCTCTGGAGGATCTACAGGCACATATGGTTTAGTGGAACAATGTGTATCGTAATAAGTGATAAATGCATATATTTCTTTTTATAACTTGATGAAGCCTGCAGATTTACACATTACAGAATACAGACCAGATGTATCTGTTTATTACTGTTAGATCTGTAGTGAAATGACTGAAGTCTCACAGTGACTCCAGACTCAAACAGAGCTCTGGGTGGCTCTTGTGGGAAATTATGTGGAGCAGGCCGAACTCATTATCCAGATCAATGCACAACTCAATATCGTGTCACTAACGTGCAGACATATTAGGCAAACAAAATTTGGATATTTTTTAATTGTAGGGCAAATTTAAACAAGCCATTCAACCAACGCAAGTATTTTAGTGTGTGTATGTGTGTATGTATGTGTTTGTGTGTGTGGCTACCTTGAGCATGAGTTGGTATTTGGTGATCCTCTGGACAGGCTTTAGCAAGTAGGCATCCAGGGAGAGTTTGTGGTCCAGTTTCTTCTGGCATTCCTGTTGTGAGAAAACCCAAACGCTCTTCATCAGGAAGGGACGCCAGACACACCAGACAGGCTAAACTTAGCATTAAAACTACACTCAACAAAACACACAACACCTCATTGAGTTCAGGCATAAAAGGGACAGCAGTTTTTGTAGATTTGCCATCAGGTGAGTTAAATGCCTTCATAAGGTTTCTTAAATAAAGGATGTATTTTAACAAAGACTGCAGTCAGTCATAGACAGTAGCACCAGTGCTTAATGGCTGAACTTATCAACTTCTCACCCAAAAAAGATGTTACTAACTGAATCTTAGGGGGAGTCACGTTACAGTTAGTTGCTGCTATATGAGGCCTCACTTAAAGATAATTAGTTTATGCAGTTTGAGGTGGTTGTTTTGTCCTAGTGTGTGTGTGTGTGTTTGTGTGTGTGCATGCTTGCATGCGTGCGTGTGTGCGTGTTTGTGCGTGCGTGTATGCGTGGGTTACCTGAAAGAAGAGACTGTCTCCACACTGTCTCCAGAGAACTTCAGAGCGAGGTTTGTTCTGACAGTACTTCTGATACACCTGGAGCTCTTCTTTCTGACAAAACAAAGACATGTGAGTGAAGTTAGCTTCTTCAATCATCTCTCATCAGTTTCGGGTCTTTTTCAGCTACAGCTGGAATATGAAGTTTGTCAGTTAAATGATAAGTGGTCTGTATTTATAAAGCCCTTTTCTAATCTTTAAACTATACAGTTTTGCCATCAAACCATTCGTATACATATTCATATATTGCATCTATGTGCAGAGTTTGTGTTGAAAAGATGCAGCGCTGGCCATGATGTGCTGTAAACATAATCATGTGATCCCTGCAGCAGAGTTGACACTTTAGTTCCTGCCTCTGCCTACTGCATCACCATTCACATGGATCCGGTGAAATTGTTTTTCTCTTGTGAATGAGTCTGAGCAGTGAACCTCCCGCTGCATTTTGCATGTATGAAAGATAAACTGCAGAACAGCTTGCCATTCATTTCCAGGTACATGTTAACCAATTAGATCTGATAAGAGCTGTTCGGCATGGTTCAAACGTGGAATTGCACTGCTCGTCAGGTATGCGTAATGGGGGAGAATGGGATGAAACCGCTGACCATCTTGTGAGTGGATGACCCACTCCAACCCCTCAGCCACAGCCGTCTCAAAAATGTTTTCCATTAACTGTTTATCTAACCATGGTTATGCATTTGTCTTCACTTATAAACTCTTTGGGCATCCAGTGCCAGATTCAACAGCCCTCTTATTTAATCGTTTCTTCAGTCATGTTCTCCAAAGCTCTGATCCAGCTGCTGCTGTATGCTGCTGGTACAGAGAGGAAAACCTGGCTTGAAACCCTTAAAGCAGCTGGATGCAGAGCTTGTAAAGGCGAAGACAGACCTCCTCCCTTGCCCCTGCCCTGACAAACAGGAAGTCAAATAAATACACTCACGTCTCACTTTCTGTAGTTCTTTCAATGGAGCAGCAGGGTGCATGTTAAACTGAGCTTCTCCCTGTTCACAACATTCACACTATGTATGTGTGATTAAATCTGATCTTACATACACTTCATGTAGTTGTTGTTAATTCATTCCGATTGCACTTAAGAGGGGCACAAAGTCAAAAAAAACATTCTGCCCTTCACTGACTGGTTGACCCCATCTCTTCCATATATAAAAACCCTGTTTCCTGCAAATATAAGCTTGCTAATTACTTATTGGTCTTACCTAATAAGATTATCTGTTAGACGAAACCGTTCATAACCAGAGATGTAACAAAAACATAGCCTGGATGCCAGACGAACTTAGCCCCGCCCACAACATTTGAGGTCGGGAAGTTCGGTCTGGAGTCGCTCCGTTGGGGAGAAATTATGCCCGGTTCGAAATCATCCGGACCAATGAGATTGTCAGGGCGGGCTTCATACGATGAAGGACAGATGATCAACGGTAACGTAATCAACCACGTCATCAAAGTGCCCTTGGGTTGAATTCGTTTTCAACAAACATGCCTGCCGTTGGAGAGCTGAGATGTGTAGATGCTGCCATTGAGTCTGTTTTAGAAGACATCGACAGCGCATTCATTTTGAAAGAGGAACAGAGAACGTGGAGGCGACGCCAAAGCACTGCACTAATCCCTATCGCGCCGGCGCTTGGCTGTTCACACCGGACACTGAAGCGACGCTGAACCGCCGGGCAGCGCTAATAATATCACCCGTTGATCCAGTAGATTAAAAGCATATACTTACTTGTTGCTCCACTTGTTGCTCTTACTTGTTTTTCACAATTGTTACAGTTTTTCACAATTGTTAACACACGTTTTTTAATAACGGATTTCTCAAAACTGCACACAGAAAACTGAAAACATCACACACAAAATGCTAAACCTGACACTCCCTTTGCAAGATGACTCTTTTCCATCAAATCTCTTACCTGTTCACAAAATGGAACTCATGTTTTCATTTGGTACACACAGCCATATTTCCAAATGACACACATATACCATTCATTGAGAACACACAACTAAGCATTTGCTTGCACACTACCAAGCATTTACAGCACACTGTAGTGCAAAACTGAAAACACAATCATCAAAATGGAACACACCATATGAATGACAGTGACTCTGGAGAATGAGCCATTTCTACTTTTGTAAAATGTCTCAGTGTAGGCCCACTTTTTTCATAGTAAAACATAAAATAGCACACAAATATGCAGCATAAAAAGGTTTATTTCGGTACAAACAGAGAACAGTACTGTAAACCGGCCTGCTCACCCCCCTCCCCCCTTCACAAAAATTACAGTTTTTCACAATTGTTAACACACGTTTTTCAAAACAATAAAGGCTTTCTCAAAACTGCACACAGAAAACTGAAAAGCTCACAATCAAAATGCTGAAAGGCCTCGACACTCACGTCACCACAAGCCTCCTCCATGGCCTGGAGCAGTGGGACCCGGTCCTGTGGGTTCTGTTCATATACCTTCCACCTCCAAGCTGAAAATAATTCCTCAATGGGATTCAGGAAAGGAGAATAAGGTGGAAGGTATAGAACGGAAAAATGGGGGTGGTCCTTGAACCCCTCACGCACTTGAGCATCCCAGTGGAAGCTCACATTGTCCCAGATGGCAACGTGATCGAGCCGCTGTGGGTCATCTATCTGGCCAGTTGGTACCAGCAGGTCATGCAGGCCATCCAGGAAGACGAGGAGACGGGCAGCGTTATAGGCCCCTAGGTGGGCATGACGGTGCAAAATCCCATGGTGACTCATTGCAGCACACATTCTGATGTTCCCACCACGCTGGCCGGGGACCTCAACAATGGCCCGCTGGCCAATGACGTTTCTGCCCCGTTGCCTCCTCTTCACCAGGTTTAATCAATAAAGATGTACTGGTACAACACATTAGCTGTGTCATGCTCCTGGATCCGCTGACACAGACAGCATGACAATGCAAGTTACAGTATGGACACAGAGAGGTCAACACAGTGGGCTACAGTGAGACACTGTAGAAAAGGAAAAATATTGGATTACAGGTACAATACATGCGTGTTTCAGTGTTGAATGTTGGTACTAGCAAGCACAAACTCTCACCCTAACTACTTGATGTGCACGTTCAAATGGGACCCTGAACACTTGTTTCATCCACATGGCAGTCCTATGAAGAACACGCTCCAATGTAGAGAGGCTGACGGTCTGGACGTTTCTAAATGTAGCATGGTCAGCCAGGATCCTAGTTTTATTTGTCTTAGTGTGATAGAGTTGTTCTCACGAACCATATCTACAATTTCAGTCTCCTGTTCGGCTGTGTTAATGAGGTGAAATTGCTCAACAGACCTGAATGTTTAGAGATTTGAGTATTTGTGTGTTGTAGGTTGATGCTTTGAGATTTTACTTGAGAAGTGTGTACAACAACTGAACATTGTGTATAGTGATTTGACAACAATGTGATGTGTAATTGAAATCAGAGTGTAAAGAATGAAAGTCAGAGTCTAATGCAGATAAGGGAGTGTGAAGTAGTGCCAAATTGGGTCGAGTGATGCATATTTGATCATTTATATCATATAAAATATGTCATCAATATAGTTTAAGATCGTTTTTCAGTGTGTTTCCTGGTGCGATACACTCGAGTCAAGCGCAAAAAATTGACTCGACGGCGAAACGATCGCTGCACGGAGCGAGGCAGCCTTGGTGCAGTGCCTCCGGTGTGACCTGCACAAAGTGTTAACATGGGAGTGGATGGGAGCCAGCTGTTATTTAAGGCTTGACGCTGCGCTGAAGGGTCGCTTCGGCATCGCTTCAGCGTCCGGTGTGAACCCGGCGTTAGTAAATAACTCACAATGTTTTGCTTAACATACGTCACATACTATGTTGCTCTGATTGGTTGTAGGTCTATCCAATTGAGCGAAAAGGAATTTTATTTCCTGGTCAGTTGAAACACGCCCCATAATCACAGCCCAATGGAGCAGTCTCAGACACACATTCTGACTAGAATTGTGAGTCTGACAACGTCAGGCTAACAAAAATAGGCAATTGCCAATCGAATCAGTCCTGCTAAACTTCAGGGGTGGACAATTGTTGCGATGATGTTTATATGCAGCCTCATAAACTCTGGAGCAAATCAAACATGATTAGAATGCATTAGAACGTGAGCGACATTCACTCTCGTTGGAATGAATGTTGCTCACGTACACTTTCATCATATGTAAACTGATAAATTCAGTTCACCCTTCAATGAACTTTGTTCATGTACATCATGCAGTTTGAAAAAGAGAGCGATGTGGGCGTTTGTCAACCAAGCGGAAATCACCCTGAACAGGGCGTGACGCTGCAGCTGATTGGACTATGATATTCAGAGGCAGCAGGCAGGACAATCAGTCTTGAGAATTTGTATAATTTAAGACAATTAAAAAATAATACTGATGATTACAATGATAATTAACTGAATGTGTCACTATCATCTTTTTATTTTTTATTCTTTGGGAGGGCAGCACCCTATCGCCCTCTATTTGCCAGCTGCCCCTGCTTCGAATATTTGTATAGTCGACTACAATAATACTATGGTCGTAAATCTCAAAGTGCAGCCCCATCACATAAGCTCTCTGCCCAAAAGTACATATTTGTAGAGGTTTGGTTAAAGGATAGAATGAGGGTTTTAGTTTAGTTAGATGTGGGGCCGAAGGTCCCTTTTGCCTAGAGCCTCCAAAGTCCCTTGAAACGTTCCTTAAGCTGTTGTGAATCATTAGACATAAAAAGCACAGGACTTTGACACCCGATCAGCAACAGACCTTTATCTGAATGTGAAATGAAGAAATCATTCAAGAAAAAGGAGGAAAAGATAAATATATAAATCATTTAGATTTAAATTTAAAAAACCTTTCAGTGAAATAATATTTTCTTCAAGACAGATTGGTTATATGTGTTTGTACTCAGATGAAGGGCTGTCTATTCTTACTCCGGTAACTTCGTTAGGTAAATCTGTCTGATTCAAATCTAATGCAATCCAGTTGCACAGCTCATCCATAAATAGTATCTTCACAAACATGACAGTAAACCAGGTCAGTTCTGGGCTGAAACAGATAAAGCAAGTACTCATTCAGTTTATTCATGAGGATTGCAAGGACAAGGTAATTCAATTATTGAAACCTCTCATAATGTTCAATTGATTTTTAATTTGTATGGGACCAAATCAATACAAAACAGTCCAGTTCAGTTCACACTTTCAATAACAAAATATATTCTCAACATTGTCTTTATGGGTGAGCCGAATGGATTCGAATTTCCAGATGTACCAAATAAGTGGCAGATTTAGCGAACACATGCATGGGGCCCTCAACATCAATTTTTCAACATGAGACATGACGTTAACGGTCAGGACTCAGTTAAAGTGCCTTGAGCGACATGTTATGATGATCTGACACCATAGACTAATAATTAACTACATAATCGTAAACTCCTCATCTACATCATAACCATCCCAATAAAAATGTTACTGTGAGCTGAATTTTCACCTGTTTAACTGAACTTTGAACTCATTATTTTTATCTGTTAACCGATACAACACTGCTTGTAAGTCTAATGCCTAATGGTTAAGTCCACCTATGACGATAGTAGAGTATACATATATACATTCATTACTTATTCCTTTAGTCTCTAAGATTGTATTCAGTTCTTTTACATGAAAAAAAACACATGATTTTGGATGATAAAAGTACTCAAGTGTACTAAAGTATGCAAGTAAAAGTACGTAACTACTACAAAAATAAATACTGCAATTTGTTAGAAAGAATGTATTATACAGGACAGCATTTTACTCTGAAACGTTATTTAGTGTAAAATGACAAACTAGGAATATCCATGTAAAATCTACAGTGTGCAGTACTTGGGCACACTACAATCAGTATCTTTCCAAAACTGTTTTAAAGTTACTCACCCTTTTCAGAAAGCAGGTTCCAACCAGCTCTGGTTTCTCTATGCTGTTCTCCAGCTCTTTCAGAAATGTCCTGCAGGGAATCCATGGACAAACAGGAATAAGAACATGCTGGATATCAAATTACCCAAATGCCATTAAACCAACATGTGTTAGTAATTTTTAGATTCAACAGCTCAGTCTAGTTGTGCTAGTTGTATTAGTTATTTACTTATTTTGATCTTCACGGGTGATTTTTTACCTCCTACACCTCCATTTTTACAGGAGTAGGCAGACAGAGAGAGGGTCCATTGTCACTGCAGGGGGACTGACTTTAGCTGGATGTCACAGACGTAATTTCTGATGACGTAGTTTATTGCTCCTCCTGCAGAGACTGAAGCCTCACTGAGACACAAGTACCAAACAGAGCTGTGGGTGGCTTCTGGTGGGGATAACGTTGAGGAGGCTAAAGTCATTATCCAGATCATTGCACAAATCAATTTCCTGCTATTAACGCACTGAGACATATGTCAACCTAATTTGGGATAATTATTATGGCTAAATGAAACAAGCTACTTTGTGCTTAACTTGTGTGTGACCGTGCTTTTACCAAATGGCTTTTATTTGATTGCTGTTTCAATAGATTTTAATCATATAATTTGCTGTCTTAGATTTTTAATGATATTGTTTTAATAAGCTTTGTGTTTTTTATATTTTTTATTTACTCCTTTTTTGTAGCACTTAGTAGTGATAGTATGACATGTTGTTTCAATGTCAATGTAAACATTATTGTGTTTATTGTGTGTGTGTCTGCTGTCAGCAAACAGAGAAGCTGGAATACAGACAGACAGATTTGCGGGAGTTAGTCTGAAGAAAAGAGCCAAAAATCTTAAGCTTTTTTTTATAATTATCAAAGCAGACGAGTCTGTGTAATCACTTGTGAATTTTTTGTTTTTTAATATATACGATTTTTGTCACACAGATGGGCCCAATATGATGTATACCCATAATTCAAGATGTAAATGCAGAAGAGCTGCAACAAACTTTAAATTTTAAGAGCTTTTCAGACTTTTTTGACAACGTTAGTGAGATATTCATTGACAGTTTTTTCCTTTGTGATGTTTTTTATTGTCATTATTTTCACTTACACTAATGCAGACTGACACAATCCAGTTTATGGAGGAAAGTATTAAAATTGTATCATTTCAATTTATTTATCCTGTCAGACACCTAACAGCTGTATATGAGCTTAAAGCTGCTACTGTATTTACACTTTACTTCCTTTATAAAGGAAATAAGAAAAATTCAGTTGTAGATTTTCATCCAACGGCAGCTCCTGAGATTTCTGCCAAATGTCACCAAGAAACAAAATGGCTTCAACAATCTCAAGTGCTGCTGTGGATTTTTCAACTATTCTATTTTGTTGTCACAAAACAGAGAGAATGTAACGCTTCCTGTTACTGCAGGTATGTACTGACAGACCTCTGTGCAGATATTAGACATAATAATAACTAAACCAGAGCAGATCTGCATCTCTGAGTTAAATCACTGATACTGACGCCTCAAATATACAGGGGGCCCTGACCCCTGTATATTTGATACAGGGGGTCAGGGGCCCCCTAGGCTCTGACACAGGGGGCCCCTGACCCTTGGTGAATTTAATGTTGATCTAATCAATGTCATATTTTTTCATAGAATGCTTAAAAGTATGATTACATGTCATTTGGCTGACGCTTTTGTCAAAAACGACTTACAATTATTACACTCAACATTCATGAGGGGCCATTTGTGGGTTCAGTATCTTGCCAAGGACACTTCGGCATGCAGATGGGAGAGAGTGGGTTTTGACCCGGCAACCCTCTTGTTGAACAACCACCACTCTAACCACTAGGCCACACTGCCCCGTAGTGCGAGAGAAAGAGGGATAACACAACTCGGTGAACATGGTTGAAAAGAAGTTAGTGAGGACCAAACCCTGAGTTGATATTGGACTGCGCGACTAATTTGTATGTGGTGTAAATTATTTATATCCTGTTTTCAGGTATCAGTGTTTCCATGTTACAGTAAATATTGCTGGGCAAAGTATAAAAGTCATGCCATCTACCTGTTGTGAAATTCATATATCTCCGGCAGGTTGCCAAACAGCACATCTCTTTTGTTCTCCAGGGAGGGGGGTGTGAGGTGGCTGAGCTCTGAGTTATCTAGCTCTGCAAAATAACCCTAGGGAGAAGCAAAGAATGGCGAGACAATAAAGGAGAAGAACAGAACATCAGGAAAAACAGCAAAACAACACAACTCATCATTTCAAACAGAAACCACAACACATCTGCACACAAGCTCACTCCAGTGATCATCACCCATGGGCAATGAATTAGACTATACACCTCCACAATAGGTTTTATTTAATAAATATATTGTGCTTTTCAAGCCAGGGGCCAGTTGTC